>NW_020449308.1:165478-536364 GCF_003343035.1 Apteryx rowi | reverse complement strand
GCCTGTCCCCCTTTCCACTTTCTGTATACTTCCTTCTTCTGGTTGAGTTTTGCCAGGAGCTCCTTGCTTATCCATGCAGGTCTCCTACCTCCTTTGCTTGACTTCCTACTCATAGGGATGCACCGCTCTTGAGACAAAAATAAGTTTTCTTTTTTGGGTGCTTTGAGATAAACAAATAATCATATCTTTCCTTTTTTGTTACCTTCAGAGCAAAAGAAATAAAAATTGTAGAAGGCARTTCACACTGGTTATGTAAATCATATAAGATATGGATGCAATGCAGTCTAATGGAGTAACCCACTGACTCAAGACTCATGAAAAGGTAACTTTACTTGTGATTTTGTTATGACATTTTAGGTAAACAGTTTAGCCTCTGTGTCATGCTTTTCCTCTCAAAAATAGGGATAATATTTTTTATAGAATCATTACGCTTTCATATTGGAAATGGAGACCTAAGTATTAACTGTAGTTAAGTATAGCCTTCCTGTAACTATCCAGCCTTGCAATGATCCAGTCCCCTAAAAGGTAYACCATACGTGACTCAGGGGCAGTAGTACAAGTAACACAAACCAGTCTAAACCTGTAGCATCCATTTTGTGCAGATTTATGTGGATACATGTTCTGCATAATCATAAATATACCCAAAAACCAGTACTGAAATGCAGCTGCTGGTGGAAAGCGATGTGGATAGTACCACTAAAGCAAACTACATCCAGGTTATGCATGTGCACAGCAACAATAAATGCAGAGCATTCAGGGCAGCAAGTGAAGAATGCCCTGCCTGACTTCAAACCACCATTGATATTCATAACAGAATATAACAATGCTTACAACTAAACTTTAATCAACACCACACATCTCTTTAGTGGTAAATGACCCTGCACAGAAAAAGTAAACCATCCCCTGAATTGAAAACAAAGCTTCCTTTTATCTTGTTCATTTTCAGACCCACTAATGATCACTAAAACCTAGGCAACTAATGGTGCGAAACAATTTAAGTGCTAATCAGACATCAGTAAGAGGAAAAACTCACTGACAACCTGTAGTGGTGATGTCTAATCTGTGTTCATTTATGATCAGATTCTACCGTGACATTCTGATATTGTCACCAAAAACTTATAAAAGTCTCTTGCATGCAACATTAAAGCATCATTTACATTGTTTTGTGGGCTTTGTGCTAGATCAAGTACGGGCATAGGGAAGGAAAGAAAAAAGAAAAGAAACAGAGAAACCTGAGAAGGTATAAGAGGAAGTTAGGAGCTAGAATGTGTCCCTGTAGATTTTAAAATAGGGCTATGAAAGTTATTTAACTGGAATGTAGATTTGCATCTGGATAATGTCAGCCTGAGTTGTGGATGTCAAATTTCCAAACAGTGATTAATCACAATAATATGTTTCTTGGAAATTTATCTATTTGACAACATTTTGAGCAAATCCTGCTTACAGGGCATGTAACGGATACCTGTGAAATTCCTATTGACTTGCCTGATGAGCTTAATGGGAAGCTCACACCCTTAAAGCTCACAGAAGCAGAGTGAGCACACCAAACAGGTGCTAGTGCTTCCGTCTCAGACTGTCGCGAACAGAATAGCTTTCAAAGTTTGTACAATATGTTAGACACCTTTACGACTTCAAGTGGGAAAAAAAAATTCAATAGAAATATTTCTGTTAAAGAAACAATCATGGAACATTTAAATATTCCAATTTTTTCATTCCAGATCAGAAAAATCTGTAAAACTTTCTTGAAGTATCAGAATTTTCTATAGAATTTTGGGGTATTTTTCAGCTCTGTATTAGAAACTCTGCAATTTACAATGAAAATGGAATCTGCAGTCATTTATACATTAGTATATCTGTACCTTTTACCTGAATGGACAGATTCTCCACCAGAAAGCAACAATAGAGAAAAATTATGTCAAAAATGCCACTGTTCATTAACATTTTATATTCTGTTGCTCCTATGCAAAGCTGAAGACTGTTCTACTTAAGAGGGAAAAGCTATCATGGAAGCTAAGTCTCAGGAAAGAATTTAAAGTCATCACTGGCAATTCTCTGAAGTCACCTGCTGAGTAAGTAGAAGTAGCCTAGAAACTAACAAAAGACAGGTACTAACAGAAAGAGGATTGAAACAAGGCAGAGGTTTTTATAACATTTGGTTCACCAACGTCTGTACTGGTCTGTATTGTGCACAGGTCTGGTCTTCGCCTTTCGAGAAAGATATAGTGAAGTTAGGGAAGATATAGAGAAAAAAGGAACTCAAATGAGTAAGGGGATAGAGAATTTGCCTTACAAGACAGGAATAAAAAGTCTGGGACTCCTTACTGAGAGAGGAGAATGCTGAGAGAGGGTATGACCGAAGCTTACAAAAGCACAAAGGCAGGATAAGGCTAATGCAGAACTGCTGTTCACCAAATACCGCAGCACTAGAGGTGGGGAACATGCATTGAAACTAGTAGGATATCTATCTAAAATAGATTTTTTGTTAAAAAGGTACATTTTTAGCACAGCATGTGGCAAACTTTTAGAATTTGCTGCTACAGAAGACTCTGGAAGCAGGCAGTATCAAAAGATTCAAAAGCGATCAGACAAAGTCATGAACAACAGATCTGTAAACAGACAGCAAGGGAAGCAGGTAGGAATGTATTATCTAATATACCTAATCTAATGATTGTAGGTGCAGAGTAATTGAAAAAGTTGGCGAGAAAGTGTGTACTCTTCCCAAATAGCTTCTTCTATTGACATTGCTGCAGAGAAACTCCTGGCCTAGGTGGACCACCAGCCTGACCTAGCAGGACACTACTTCTGTTGTTATCATGAAAGTCTCACTACAAATGAAACACAGGAAGATCCTTCCTTGAACTGAAGAAATGGAAGAGCATTTATCTCCAAAAACTAGTATCTTTAATTTCATCCTATTGAATGTTGTCTTGTAATAAACAAGATGTTTCAGGGCTTCGTGTGATCCCCAGCACTCCAGTACTTAAAGTATAAGTTCCAGATCCTTGGAAAATGACCCAAAAAAGAATAAAAAAAATACCATTACAATAGAATACAACTTTTTTTTCTGGAATCTCTTTGTGACACTAGGATATCTTTGTCTGCTGACTGTATTTTGGAGCTTTCAGGAGACTTTATTATTCAAACAGGTTATCTAATAATGTTCAGTCTAATGGTGATGAAGCAGAAGATTCAAATTAAAAACAAACTAAAAATAAAATAACAAAACCCAGGGTTCAAGCAATTTAAAGGAGAAGATGGGAAGAACATTTGTATCTTAATATTTCAGATAAATTATCAATTTTTCTTAATTAAAAATATTTATATAAGGGAATTTCACTGGAGCCAAGGATTTTTTGTTGTTGTTGTTGTCAAAGAAGAACTTATTTTGAAGAGGGACATAAGCAGCATTCAGTCTAGTATTTTATTTGACAACCTAGGTTGTTAATTTGGAGTAGACTGGGGATGAAGTACAGGTCAGTTACCTGGCTTACTTTGAGCTTGGACCGGAAGCCTCACTGCAGACCTGGAGTCAGGGAGTTGATTTGCCAAAATGGTTCTTCCATCACCAGACTTTAAAAAGAAATAACAACCATCTATTAACGTCCAGAGTAGCAGCATCTAATTTTCTGTGGTTTCACTAACTGAAGCTGTGCTTTTGAGGAAAAGGGCAGTCACAAATCTTCCTCAGAACAGATCTTGCATTTCTGATCCCTTCTTTCTCTTGTACCAACAACAGAAATGATGTGACTGATCCAGCTGGAAACAAACACATCGAAGTTAAAATAAAATTATGAACTGATCCATTGAGCCGACCTCTAGCAATCAGAGGGTGGTAGCTCAGTATTAGATCATGAAATTCCATCCTTTAACATATTAAAATGAGGAAAACACATTGAAGGGGTAATAGACATGAAATGAAGGACATGGACAGAAGATAGAAAGGTGGGTAAACAAAGGCCAATGTATTGCCCCAAGTCATACAAATCCTAGGTATATGTATTCCTCTGCAAGGAAAATGCTACACTGTTTTTGATTGCCACAATATAAAGGTTAGACATTATGAGACTGTTCATAATGATAACAACACTAAATTGCCAGAATCTGTTACTAAGCAAAGTTACAAAGCCTTCGTCACTGGGTGTCTTTAGCCACGAACTAGACAAATGTTTAGAGAATGATAGAAATACAGTTAGTCTTGCTTTGGGGAAGGACAGTGGACCAAGTGACGAGGAGAAGGGCTCTTTACTATTACACTGGAATTATTATTGCAAATTCAATTTGATCTTTGCATATGCTTATATGCTATAAGCATGTATGCTTATAGCTATATATAGCTATATATATACATAAGCATATATGCTTATAGCTTATATGCTATAAGCTTTGCATGTGCTATATATTAGTTACACTAGAGGTGTAACTCCTCATTTCTGTTCTGTTTCAAGTGTTCACAGAAGGGAGAGAACTGAAGAAGTGAAATCCCCTACAACACTCCAAGTAGTAGTCTTCAGATCTCGGGGGGAAAAAAAAATACACCAAAACCCACCCAGAAAACAGATGTTCTTGTCACAGTTTCTTATTATCAGTTTCATATTCTACAAGATCTGTGTAGTAACCAAATGCCAGAACCAAAGTTGCTTCAGAATAAATGCTCTGACACACACTGCCCAGTCTTCTAGACTGTGATCTATGATCAGGGGAGTGACAGGTCCTTCTCAACATTCCCCAAGTAGCATTGGAAGGGTGCTTTGTTAGAAAGCTAGGTGCACTTGGTTCAACAAGCCAAAGCACTGATTGCACTTGGAAGCAAACAGAAGACAGTGAAGGTCCTGATGCACTGGCATGGAAGACCAGCTACAGCCCAGAATTGCCAGGCAGTAAGGCAATCTAGATGTGAAATGACATAGGTACTGAAAATCAGGCAAGAAAAACAGAGATGCCTAATTCCTCAACTGCCATTCAGAACAGCAGACAATGAAAAGCAAACCTTCTTCAAAGTATTCAAAATATTGCTTCTGTGCTTTGTGACAAATACTTACATGTGACAGTTATGAAGGATTCTAGCAGAGAGCATGTGAAAAGCAAACATTAATTCTAGTTTACAGAGGCCCTTTCCGGATGGTGACCCTTTTGTTTTATTTTGGAAGGCAGAACAGAATGGCAACCCTTGGGTGACTAAAGCAGGATATGCCTGGACATTCGGGGAAAGGAAAGAAAGTATGAACTGTCTGGTAGGATAGCAGAAAAGAGAACTGCACCCACGTGCCCCTCATTAATACATCTAATGTGAAGCATAATCTTTGGCTGCATGGCTATATAACTTTCTTATGATCAGTGGCTACATTACCATTAGCTGCTAGAAACTGTAAACCAGAATGAGCCAGTGTTGGCTAAAGGAAGCAGGAGCATTTATAATAATACTTATTTTAAATAATTTTCAGTACATCTTTCAATAAATAAAAAGATTATTTATAAGCATAGCTGAGATAAACTTCAATTTTAAGCTCAAACTCAACAGAACCTRTATCTAGCAAGCAAATTTTCTGTTCAGGTAAGAAAATTATTATTTCTGCTACTGTACCTGATGTGAAAATGCCTATRTGTAATAGGTATAATTCCTTGAGCTTTTTAAAATGGAGAAACATATGATATGAAGACTGAACACTCCATCCTTTCCTAACACAGAATTCCTTATGCATGCTAAAAGCTCCCAGAAAAAAACCTGTATCATATCATTTATTTCACAATTTTTATCATGCATTTTGCCAGATTTTATTCCTTTAATAAATTGTATGATTTTCTGAAGTGTTAGCATTTGTTTACAGATAAAGCAGCTAAATTGTCTTCAGATAAATTTTGTTTGCCAAATCCATGTTGTTAGGTCTGGTAATTAAGATGTAATGCGTATAAACTCTTTTTGAAAGCCTTTTGCTTTACCATATGTATTTTTATATAAGGACTACATTTTTGATCAAATAGTTGATGACAAATTATTTGTTACGATTTTTTATAAAAGCAAATGAATTGTGTGATAAAGCTAGCACTGTGTGTGTGCAGAAGGTTAAGACTGCTCAGTACAAACTTTTACCATTGTGTAAAAGTAAGTCACTGAAAATCTCATACTCATCATTTCTGACAAACTAAAAAATTCTAATAAGGTAGACATAGTGTAAAAGACAACACTTTATAATAGCCAGAAAACATCTTAAGCTTCTTTTCAATGTGAGTGTATAGAGATGAAAAATCTTTATTTTTATTGAGAGACAATAACTCATCATTTCCAAATATTCAAAGGTGTTTTCTGATTGAGAGTCTCATTTTTCAAAGATATGCAAAAATAGCATGCAAACTTTATTACCCCTACCCTTACTATACAACCTTAAGGACCAAATGATGATTTATAGATAGTATGTTCTGTTGCATTATGTGATATATGATCTGGACAATTATCAAAAAGGAAATATTCTTTTCCATTCCCCTGTGGGAATGGTGAAGACAGAGCAGTGTTTCCCAAAGTTAATATTAGCCCTGATAACTACAAACAAGGACACAATGTCAAAGTTCAAACTATTTGATTTTACTACATTTTCACATACTTTCATACATTTCCACATATTCTTAACAAAATTTCATTAATGTCTTGAAAAGTCAATGGACAGTTCACTTTTCATTATAAAGAAGTGAGGAGCTATCAAAATATTTTGATATTTTAATGGCTTTGGTCATAAGTGGCTACAGACCTGCAGCAAAGAAAATAGATCTTGAAAGTCTTCTCATAAAACTGAGTTTTCTTGAGCAAATTCTGTATTCAATAACATATTTTGTCTATCATAACTGTATGGGATAAAAAATCATCTTCAGAAAATAAAGCTTGGGGAAAGAGGGTAATCTTATCTGTAGTTGTTTTAGATAATATGTCAGTATTCTTGAAATACTTTTCACACTTCAGTGGTGAAGCAGTTTGTATAAAGTCTATAAATTCAAAGATTTATGATGTTCTTTACATGCATTGCATATATGAGAGCATATGGGACATATATAGTCTTTTGAGGTCATRTACACATGACTTTGCTTCCAAAAAGGTGATTCTGGAAAATGAAACATTCTTCTATAAAAGACATCTCCACATTTAGTAATTCAGAAAATCATGTGAGGAGTAAGTAGCTACTGTATTACTCATTTGTTCCTAGTTTTTTGTCTCACTCTAGCCAGATGCTGAATGCCACATAATGTCTGAAGAACAAAGCTGGAGGGAGTTCTTTTTTCACTTTTGGGGAATCTTCAACTTTCCTCAGCCCTAATCTTAAAGGAAAGCTGTCTCTCTTTTAGGTTCTCTTGTACGGTTCTGAGGCATTTGCTGTACAGTCATCTTTGCTGCTCTGGTCCTATCAGTAGCTCTTTGGAGCCAGGGGATCTCTTATGTTTATAGAAATTTTCATCCAGATTCAGCCTGCCTTGAATTATTCAAGACATTCTAGAAAAAGCAAACTTGACACTACATTTCAAACCCTTCTCATATACTCATACACACCTTACTGAACTTTCAGTGAGAGTGAAATTGCAATAAAACATCAAAGTCCCCATGTATGGAAAGCATTTGCTATTTTAAATAGATTTTATGTGCCATATATTTTGTTCTTTATACAACATTTCACTACCAGGCTGCTAAGCACTTAAAGCAAGGCCTGGAGCATTATGATGTTTCATCAAACAAAGTCCAAAATATGATATCATATTAGTGATTTTTATTTTAGGTACAAAAATCAGAATAAATCAAAACAACTAAAGATAACAGACTTCTTTGTTTAGTTTTCTTTATTGTACCTACTTTTAGAAGACAGGGTTCTTCAGGATAAACTCTACACTGAGGATAAGGTTCATTCAAGACATACTGTTCATTTTTGTTTTGCAAAGGTTTTTTTTGATTGATTCAGGCTTCTGTTTACTCTGTGATGAATGAAATAAAGGTCATCCCCTAAAGTAAGGGACGAGTGGACACTCCAATGTGGGTGTATCTTGGTCAGATGGCTACAACTGCCTTGTTACTGTGCCCATCAATACAAGTCCTTCACCATTTCTTGTAATAGTTCTCAGTCCTCTTCACAAATTCTCTCTGTCCCAAAATAACCACCTATAGGAGACTTTCAGCATGAAAGGCCATTATTAGATATACCACTCAGTTTACCCAATTTACAAAAATGAAAAGGTAGTTTTGAGTACCACAAAAGTTCTTGAGTCCATCTACTATTTTCTATAGGTCTTTTTTCCTTTCCTGTTTTTTCTACACCTATACAATAGACAGAATAAACATAATGAATAGCTGTATAAAAGGCATAACTAAAGTCATTAAAAAAATTTTAAAATTCTGTAAAAAAATATTACCCAAAAATGAAATTATGGACTAGAGGTGAAAATTGCTCTATTACTTACAGCATTTTCATGTATTATTTGTAAGCTATGGAGGGACTTTCATATCATTTCCTAGTCATATTGATTACAGAAAATCTGGGAAGTGACAAGTCAGAACGATCTTCTGCCTGGCAAAGTGCCATACACTTTTCTGGCCCATAACATCATATTAAGAACACCTGTATTCCCCCTGCTGCCCTATGACCCAAGATATCAGGTCATTACGAGACCTAGCTGTCTACTGAATGCTAGCTGAATAATTTTTTAACAAGTCAGTGTGGGAGATTTTCTCAAGAAACTCTCCAAAACAGAGAAAGTTGCTACTGAAAAGTCAGCATTCCACTGACTAATCCAGTAGCCCTCAATATTTTCTGTATCCAGTCCCAGTCCTCTTGCAGTTTTGAGTGTGTATCAAGGCTTGCGGTATGCAGGGAACCATGCCAAAACTTGACATGTTATTTGATGGGAAACATGCTGTCAGACAGTCTCACAAAAGAAAAATCTAACAGTGCTTACTGAATACAATCACATTGCTTCTACCTTTAGGAAATCCAAAGAAATCAGATTTTGAGATGCGGGGAGAATATACTGCTGGATCTATCACTGTATATCAGTCCTTTCTCATATACATTTCCTAGGCATCATTACTTCATGTTGGAAGTCAAAGGATTATGGCCTGGGTGGATCTTTGGTGTGCTTCAGCAAAGCCATTCCCACAAGAAGGTGGCAGCTGTGAAGCTTAACATTTGTTTGTAATGATCCTGTAATACTGAATGTCCTGGGGGCAGCAGGAAAGAAGGTAGTGAAAAATGGAACAAGTCACAGTGTGAGGCACTTCGGTACTGTCTTTACCAACTACTGGATTATCTTTTAAAGGTTTGAAAAATACAAAGTCTTTGAAAAAATCCCTACTAAAATTGAAGTTCTCTTGTAAGTTGTTCTAGAGAAACATTTTATCTATAACTGACTTTATGTAACTTGCTGTGCCTGGAGAAGCACTGGACAGGATATAACAGGTACAAATGGAGCAATACAATGTGCTTTCAGCCCTATTATTTGGGGAGAAATAGAAACCCCTGCGTACATGATACATTTCAGCTGGTCAGCACATCTCCGTGACCTGTTTGTGATATGTTTCTTTTACAACCACTGTGCAGTCAGTTTTGGCAGGTCGCTAGAAGCATGTACAACTCTACAATAGTTTCTACTTTATCTGTAGTTTTGTTTTTTTAAGAAGTGATATTTATATTTTCTAACAAATTAATTCAGTCTGTAGTATTCAGTTTACTTTCCTGCAATGTGTCTAAAAGTGAAACACTGACTATAATACATCATGTCAAAAGGACTGAAACAGTGGCACTGAGGCTTCATCCCAAGTTTACTTCCTCTTTCAATGAGAAATTCTATTTTTTAGCTTCTGTTTTATCCATTTGGGGGACTGCAGAATGCTCTGGAATTTAAACCTGAATCTAGCTGCCATAGCAAGGAGCTGAGAAGCACTTTAAGTCAGCCTTCACTGTGCATTTAAAACAAGAGTGACTATCTCTACCACCCTTCTGTCTGTAGTGTAAACGTACCCCAGTGTTGCACTGGGCAAGGCTGAGGGATGGAGGCAGTTAATCTCATTAGAAGCTGCAAATTTTCTCAAGGAGTTTGAAGTACCATGGACTGACAATAAATACTTTTTCTTTCTTGTTAGATTGAAGCAAGAGAGTTTACAACAGACGGGGGTGCTAGGCACAGTCTCCGAAAGCTCCACTGAAGATCATCTAATTGACTGTTATTGCATTCCAAGAAACACTTATTATTAACTTCTTGTCTGTACCTTCTTTCATTTTTAGTGGCTACAGTACACCTACTAGGTGGAGGGAGAGAAATTTTCCATGGCAGTTTCCCTAAATTTCTTAACCACACATCCAGAAAACAAACAATACAAAAAATTAAACTGGCAATATTTCTTGTGCAAATTGGAAATATAAACACTGAATTACAGTCAGAAAACAAAGAAACAAAAAACAGAATAGAAAAATAACACGAAGTATTTCATTTTACCTATATTTTCCATGGGGAACACAATATGCCTTAACTAAATGAGAGTAAAATTAGGATAACTGTCTCACAGTTATTGAATCAAACAAGCATACTTATCATTAAATCAGTAAAGAAAATGTAATGCAAACAGCAAGATAGAGAAATATTTGTGAACAGGTACAAAGACAAGTCAAAACTATAAAAACAATCCAATATTCAGACAGACACTTCTAATGATTAATGTTTTTCAGGAGGACTCTCTCAAGTAGGTATTTCTCTAGAAAGGAAAGTAACTGTGCTATGTGAGAGTCCAGTTTGAATAGCAGCAGTTTGTCCATGTATCAGAACCTGAATGCAATGTGTTGGGTGTTCTTGTTTATTCATCTTAAAAAGAATACGGTGAATGGATGCCAAACTGAACAAAGTTTACTTACACAGATGAAGGACGCTTTCAAAGGCAACACATTCTTCTCATAGTGTATAGCATGACTATTTGTGCCCAGCTACAAAAACATTTCCACATAGATTGGGGAAAAAAAATGCAATAATTAGTGTCTCTGTAAGGAAATTTCCCTTCTTGGCTATTCAAGAATTACTTAGAACAATGTGACTATATTAGTTCCTCAACTGACCTCTCACGTCTCGGTCTCTTTTAAATGGATATAATGGCAGGACTCTCTGTTGATTTATACATGGCAAGTACAAACACACTCCAATCATAATATGACTTGGGTTACAAAGTCAAGTATGTATTTTGATCAGAGATTTAAGACCTATCAAAGGTTTTCCTGTTTTTCTACAGTATCGTTAGCAACTCTTACACCAAATTTTGTAATTTCTGATTACAGAAATATGAAAGGAATTAAAAACAAGCAACAAAAAGCCTTCAAAATCAAAAGTTTGCTTGAAACACAAATAAGAACATGGGGCTACTTTTTGATTCATCTGAGCCTGAAGACTCTTCAAACAGAGTCTACTCCACAGTAAGTATGTAAATATGACAGAAGAGTGTTATCTTTAGTTATTGAGCTTTGAACTAATTATAAACAGTTAAGACTACACTGATGCAACATTAGGAGTATAAAAAACTATAGTAAACTGATCTGTCAAGAAGTAGAGTTTAATTTTGCATGGCTGAATTTATGAATGATTATGCCAAGACAAAAATTAGATTTAGCAAATAGCACACTCTTACTATTTGTCAAAGGATTATTGAATTATATCTTTTTCAGGTACAGGAATCTTGCATTATTACATCTATATTCCTTATATTTAAGTCTGAAATGACAAAATTGTTTGCAGACACAGATTACCCTATGCAGATTCCCTGGAATCCCTTACTTTAAATATTAATGAATTGGCAGATTATCCCACAAATATATTTCTACTTTAGGTAACTAAATGCCTGGTGGGCATTTCCATAGCATAACCAGTTTTCACAACAGATTAGGAAGGGGTTACAAGTGATACAACCCATATACCTGACACCACAGTAATCAGAGCACTTCATTTTAGCTTGAATATTAGAGCATTTATCTTATTCCCAGCAATAGAAAACCTCTGTTTTAGATTGGACTAACTTCAGATTCTACATTAGATGTAGAAATGAAAAAGAAAAATCAGAGTTCTTGGAAAGAAGTATTTCTCAAATCTAATAAAAGCAGAAGGCTTGTAAATACTTACCACATCATGCTTAATGTGAAATAGACCTAAACTCCTTTCAGGTCTGTCTTTCTCTAGTCCCTTTTCTCTACCTTCCATTTCAAAATAGCTTAAAGTCCATCTTCTGTTCACAGGAAAGTTAGCTCTCTCATAAATTTATATACGGACTTCCAAAGCAGCAATATATACTATAGAGGTCTCACAAATATCAACTGAAAAGCCATTTAAAATAAGAATTCTTTATCTCTTAATCAAATCTAGTTTATCATGTCAAACTTTCATAATTATCTGCGATTTTTATTCATTCGGGGAGATTAAGCCCCTTCAGCAAAACTCAGGGCTAAAGAACCCAAAACAGTATTTAGATTTATCTAGTTGTTAAAAAAAAGGAATGCTAAATTATTAATTTCTTATGCAGAACTAATTAGAATGTCCTCCATACTTAGAAGGAAAAAAAAAAAGAGAGAGAGAGAGAGAGAAAATTTTCTCGTGTTTTGCTGAAATGCTCTCACTAGCATTTTCCTATTTACAAGCTGCTGGTAAAAAATAGGATATTTGTGTCTTTCATTACAGACATAGGGGTCCATTTCATGACAGGCAGAAAAAACACATTTGGGGAGGTAAAACAGCTTTGCTTTTTTGTCAGCAAGAACTTTGCTTATCTGGTTCCTCAAATACTAGTCTTGTCTTGTGCTTAGTTTATTTATCCAGTACATGAGAGAACTGAAGATCCTTCTCTGCCTGAGGGATTTAAACCTTTTTCATCTAAACTAGAACCAGTTGTACGTAAATACAATGTGCATGAAAATAGAAAACGGCATAATAAAGAAAATTATCCTTGCAAAAAAATTCCCCTTAGGTGGCTTAAAGGTATACAGACATTTTTCCAAGTCTTTGTCAAAATGCTATATAATGTTTATATGAGGTATGAATTTCCTCAAAAAAACCACACTTTTATAAAAAAAAWTTTTGTTATACTCATTCTGATTAGTCATTGCTTTGCTTATATTTTACAGGACATATTCTAAAGCAATTTGCATAAACTATGTGGTATTTTCATGAGTTTGGTGTAACAGAGTCCAAAATATCCTTTTTATCTTAAGGAGAGAAAGAATACAAAGTTTCTTTATTACTGTTGAAATAGAGCTAGGCAAATAAAACCTGTGTTTATTCCTTGCCATTTTTTGGAAAGTCGGAGACAAGGCATCAAGGAACCTAAGAGATTTTTTTCCCCCTAAATGCAAACAAAAATATCTGTGGAGTATCACATTTTCTCCTTCCCAGTCAGATGGAAGAATAAATATCACAGGAATAAAACTGCCATGTTTACCCAGCACCTTGGGCTTGAGCAGGTGCTTCTCTTTCACAAGCAGAGGTCTGTATGTTGTACACGCTGAACTAGAACAGATAAGCTGGGAAAAAACCTCTGGAAAGATAATTATCCTTCTATTTCAAGTGCAACTGTTAAGCAAAAATTCTTGAGAAATCGTCCTTCTATCCCTGCTATTGTGTGCTTGTGAGTGGGTATGCCTCTTACTCGGAGCTTGTAATTAATGTTGTAACATTAAAAGGTTTTCCATTTATTCTGTTAGAGCTCCAATTAGAAATACTTATCCATTGTAAGGAAGTCCATCCAACACAAATTTGTTCCCACAGCTACTTAGATATGTAGCTATTGAAATTGGATACACCCAGATAAGACAACACGTTTTTGCATTACTAGAAAATTAGTTCAATACTATCAGCATCATCTGCAGTTAGGAAGAACAAACCAAAAAMTACGCTTTAATTTCAGAATTGGTCTCCCTGAACAATTTTATGTTTTCACCTTTCAAATTACCAAGTATCTTATTTCTACAAATTTATTAGGGCTCCTTAGATTCCCCAAGCAATTTTTCATTGCCTTATATTTCCATCATCAGAATTATTTGTTAGGGACATTTACTTCCTCATATTTAAAAGAAACTCCTTATCTCCATGACACATCTTTGAATGCTGAGTTATTAAATATAAATATGTTATCTAATATTGGACAAAACTCCAAACAGCCTATTCCTGAAGAATCCCTTACCTACTAGTCTACTAGTCTTTGTACATTTTTATTTATATACTTTCTCTTTGTCCCAGTTAATCATGTTTTGTTATATATATATATATATATATATATACATGTACATATATACAGGCACAGTTTCAAAAGGAAGAAGTAATTCCCCATTCCCTTATCCCCTGTCCAGATTAATGTAGGAAGCAAGATACTGACTTTGAATCCTCTAAGGCTGAATAGGAACTTCACCTGGGGTCTCCCGTTTCTCAGGTGTGAATAGTGGCATTAACACCTCTCCGTCTTTTCTAGGAGCAGTCTCTGAAAAAAATTCTCTCAGTGAAGTCTGCATGTGAAGAGTGATTGCAGATTCTGGATTTCAAGGAAACAAGAGCAAATTCCCACAAACCTCAGCCAAACCTATAGGATATGAGGAAAGGTGAGATTACAGTACTCATCCTTAGCAGTTAGCTAGCCCACTGACTCCTCCTAAAACACCATTTTTTGGCATGTTAGCTTTTTAGGTCCCATTCAACAGACCRTTCTTCACTGGCACTGAACAGAGAACGAAGGCAGCTAACACAGGTACTAGTGTATTCCTTCCTGCATAGGCTGGGAAATCCCAGGATAAAAAAGAAGGCAGAGAAAAACTTCCTCCTAATAACTTGACTTGTATATATAGATTTTCAGTAACCTATATAAACATTATTTACTTATCATGCATAGGAATAGCAAGGCTATGGATAAACACACTTATCAAACTCCTATTCATTTGTCATTAGCTGATTTAAGACCTGGAGGGGCTACTTTTCTGTTCTTGCTCTCTATACCCTCTGCRCTCTGCTACACATTTCCTCCTTCTTTCAATGACGCAATTTACTCTAAACATAATCCTATGCAGCTTCAGGTAAGCAAAACGCAGTTCAGTAACAAACAATTTTTCTATATTTAAAAACATGATATACTTTTGAGACATGTGATCCCCTGATCTTTCAAATTGAGAAACTGACCTCTAATACATAGCTGAGGAGATTCACAGTTTCTCGTCACCACAGGCTACAGCTTTGCCTTCAGAACACAAGAAATTCTGAGGTGTCAGATTTTTCTTTACTAAAAAGAGAATTTGTAGAAGCTGTTTATACTTTGGTGCTTTGTATAGCTTTTTTGAATCCCTTACGTATGAGCTTATCATCATTAAAGTTCTTGACTGTATGCCCAAGAAGTAAGATAGCCCCAAAGTATTTTCAAAGGATATATTGAACATGCAAAAGAGTTAGTTGGCAACAATCCCATGTAAAAGTGAACCATGCTATGGTATGATATAGAAATGTTACCATTCATGTGGATTGACCTACCTATCTCATAGATGGCTTTTCCACTGCCTGAGCAATAAATAATATAGTATGATATTGCTTATCTAAAAAGAGAGAGAGAAAAAAAAGCTTTCTATGCTCTCTGTGTGTGCTTGTCTATTCATTCTCTCTGGACAATCATAAATTATAAGTATCAGTGATACTATCTTGCTATACTGGTAACTTAAAAGTGTTATGTATCCTCTGATTTTTCAGAGATGTGAAAAATAACTTTTACCATGGAAAAATTGTATCTATTCTCCTTTTCCAATTTCCTGTTTTTCACTTTGTATTATGCACTGTGATGTCCCAAAGGAGCTGTAGCATGGATGCTGACAAGACTTTGCCTACTGGAGTACCCTGCCTACATAATTCAGCAGAGCCCTATGGGAGAAAAGTGTATTTGTAGCCCTTGTGAATTAAGGAGCTGAGAGAATTCAGACACCTAGACTAGAATAAAGAAAAACATTTTTGTTTCCCATATCTAAATCCCACTTCTCCTCCTGCAAAAGAAACAACATAAGAAGTACTGTACAAAATCCCAACCTTGCTATCATAAGAGATCTTTGCTTCATATATATGTCATAAGAACATATTTCCCCATTCTTCTCAGAAGTGCATTCATACAAATGAGAGGTTTCCAAACTGTTTCTCCCAAGGCCATGATAAATTTGCTTCATGAAACACATTAAATAGTATTTCTTTTATTGTCTTTAACTAAAGTTCCATAATGTTGACACGTAGTTTCCCAGGATGAAATTTTGAATATTGATTGTTTTCTGTTAATTTAAGTTGGTAACCACTTCTGTAGACCAACAAATAGTATATATCTTACTTTATACATTCACATTCCACTGTTTTTTTAAACTAATAGCATTTTTTAAATTCAGATTTTGTTCTATATTTTTTAACTAAGACTCAGAATCTTAGCTCATAGTTACAGCTAGCAGTGTATCAGTTCTATCCATGTAGGGACCAATATGGGCTCATTCACTCTCCATTGAAATTCTGTCTTTTTCTCCTGATAATTTTCATTTTATTTCCATCATAATAGAGCAGAATTTCAGACCCAACATTAAATTCATCAGTCTAGCTTCTATTTAGAAAAATCAGTGGGGTTTCTGTGCTCTATGCTCTCTGAAAAATCAATTTTGATATTATTGCAATGAGAATTTTACTCCATCACTCAGTTTCATTTCCATTTAATCAGGTGGTTTCTTACTTTTTTAATGATAAAGCCAGCATTTCTAAATTTTAAATTGAGTCACACATTTATAACAGTAGAGAAAATGTCTCCGGAAGAAAAGTCCCTTTCTACTTTACGTGAGGTAGGGACCTGGTGATGCCGAGATCACAAGAGTTGTGCTGCACAAGGGCTTTACATACACACACTTCAGCCATTTGTAAGAATGAAGATTTTTCTTCCATGCTTTCTTTTCATTATTTAGGAGTTATGGGCACTACTTAGAACAAAACTTGATTATTTTCCTTAAAGGTCCATTCCCACATTTCTTGACCATATGAAAACTGGAAAAGATTTTTTTTTTTCTTCCAGGAAACATAAAGAATTGCAGACATACACRCAGGAATGTTATACGTTTTCCTGGTCACTTTATTCAGCAGTTTTGTATAAGGTCATTAACAACCTCAGATTAGCTATGTGATGTTGTATTACACTGATTCCTGATTAAACCTTAATTCTGCACAGAAACATTTGATAATATAACACTATATATATATTATAATWTACATTATACAATTACAATATACAATAACAACATACAATATATAACATAACACAGTTTTTCTGATTTCAAAGGGCAGGGGAGTCTCAAATTTGTTTTATAATCATTAATCCTGCATGTGTTGAACTGCTATATCAAAAAAAATCAACTTTTGATCCAAAATATGTTTTTGTTGAAATAGCCAGAGCTCATACAATATAAAATTTGTGTTAACTTCATGTCAGCTGTAGGAGGACAGACACCTGATTTATCATAAAGTTAAAATGTTATGAACAAACAATATTTGATCTTGCATAAAGTCTGACAGTACAGTGATAATCCACCAGAACAAATTCTGAACAAATTTGAACTGGCAGAGTGCATTTATATCAGATCAGCATTTTGTATCATGCTACTACGACACTTTTGATCCAGTACAGGAAGCTTTAAAACAAGATTTACTGTATAAYCATGACCTTCCTGCTCATGAAGTTAAGCACATATTTATTTTCAGAATCAAATCATTTTACAAATTATTTTCATAAGCATCTATGAATAGTTTTCCTGAACAGCAGTTAATAAGGTTATTTTGTTTGCTCTGTGGGAATTAGGGGTCAAAATTACAAGGAACCAGCTTAAGGGGAGAGAGAATAAGACTAGAAAATGAACCCCTTTAAAAACTGTCCCTTTTCTTTACAAATAAAACCAAACCTTTCTACTACTACTACTACTACTATTACTACTACTTAAAAAAAAAAAAAAGCAATCTGTGGAGAAGTAATAGTTTCAGATTTATGAAAAAAAACTTCCTTAAGTGACAATAGAAACAAAATAAATTTTATTCATTTGCTATTTAATAGAGCACTGTCATASAGTTGGTCATTGTTACATCAAACATATGAGGAAAATCAAATTTTCTGCCTATAAGATTAAAGGCGTAAGCTGCATTAGAAGAAATACTATCACTACTTCTTATTTTCTAGTCTAGAAYAACTCTTTTCAGAATTCTGCAACTCTCAGTTAGCCATTCACTCATGTTAAAACAACCACTGCTGTGCAGAACCTGTTGAGCTCTTAAAACCCAGTAGAGATCAACCCCAAGTCAYATTTGATGAGATTAATAATGATTACCATACATGTCTTCTGTATTATAAATTAGATTATAAACACATGAAAGTTTATTACGTGACCATCATGGAGGATATGTATCAATTTATATATTAAAATAAATAATATATATCAATATATTTATATATCAATATAAATAAATATATATCAATAGGTGGATTATATTTGTCCTTTTATATTTATTATATATATTATTACAGAAAGTTTCCATTGCAGATAACACAATATGAGATTATTTTTTACCTGGTTCCACTATTGTATTTAAAAAGGTCAAATGAAGCTAGAGATTTTTTTAAGATGATATAGGCAAATAAAAATTTCTAAGGAGTCATCCAGAAGAGTTAATCATTTAGATTTATTTAGATATTTAGATATTCCCTATATTTATATAATCTCTTTACCTATATCAACAAATTTAGAYGAAGCAGTCACAATTTCTCTCTGAAATAGAATTAAAAGTGTCCTATGACATCTCCACATAGTGCTACATCTACTCAACTGAGCATGAAGCATTCATGCAGCATTATTCTTTCTCCAGCGTAATTTTTGACTGTTCTGCCTTAAGGATGCAGTCCCACAGTTAGTCTGTCTTCTACTTATGGGAAGACACAAGAATGAATTACCAGTACTGCTTTTGGGAAACAAATGTAACTTTAGTGTTGACATCCTATTTATCCCCTGTTGAGAAATAAAGTATCTGAATGTATTTCATGTATTGAAATGATGAATTATAACTGTTAAACAAAAATGTAATATATGTGTTACAGCCACTGAGTAGAAAAATTACCATTATGCTATGCAAATAATACTTTACAAACCCATTTGTCACACCAGAGAGGTGTCTTATGCAATCTGATTCACTCTGCTTAATGTATGAAATGAAACTTTGATTTTTTTCAGCAGATATAAAACAATAACAACTGGCTTACATTCCAGAACCAGTGATATATATTTTGCTTCCTTAAAAAACAAACAAAACCTCAGTGTCTCTTGTGCAATTACAGCTACCAACTTAGTAGAGCTCTCTTCATTTTAAATAAATCCAGAGTGATAGATCTTTTGCTGATRTAAATCAGCAAAGATTTGGTCAGTTTAAGTACAGCTACACTGACTTACAACTGGTTTAACTCAGAGGACTTTCACCCAAGTCAGTATAATTTAAACTCTAATTTAGAGCAACATGTGGTGTGACCAAAGGTATGACTTCCAGTGTATAAGACATTTGCTATGATCTTTAGATGAAGTAGGATAAAAATGTCAACAAGTGCTTAGGACAAATTCTAGAGTATATATTTTCACACTGATGATGAGATATAGGTAGGAATTAGGTTCCAGGACCAGGAAAGGGATCTAGAAAGATGATTCTTCAGTAAACGCTGCTCCTGAAGATGCCTAAGTCTCAACAGCAACTTCCTTGCACTGAATATTAACCTCTAAGTCAAGTGCCATCCACACGCAGCAGAGCTCCAGTCTGCCTATTCTACCCTGGGCCCTCCTGATATCTAGAAAGAAGGACTAAATGCAGACATGTACACTGCAGACTTGCACATCAAATCTATTTGTCTAAATTCTCCTTTATTACTGATAGAGAAAAATTGGTATCTAGAATAAAACTGTTATCTGATATTTCAACAGATGAATCTCACTGTCCATCCTACTGTCTCACATTCTGTCTATGTCTCTGGAGAGCCCAATGAAGTAGACTTGCTCTGCACATAATGAATGCAAAGTGAATGCTCCATTTCTGTATTCAGCACRGAATATAGTAGAACTATTCAGGAAAAAAGAATAGCTGCAAGATTTTTTATAACAGACTTGTAGATAGAGTACTTATCTGCATTTGTTTTCCTATTCGTCTTCAGGATATAAAGCATGACCTGTTTCTTTCCTTGCAGCTGGGGTGCCAATACCACAAGCATTATGGAATTAGAACAAGAGATGAAGTTTGACAATATAGGGCTGGATTCAGTTGCCATGTCTGTAGATGCTGAGTGTCCTCTGAAAAGCCACAGGATATCCAAAACCTCTGCACATGGCAGATATGACATATGAACAATAGATTGGCAGCCTACTGGGAGGACACCTGCAGTACCTAAAATGACAGTGGTTGCCAATGTTTAAGTAGAAATAGTTGTACTGAAGTGACTATAACTGGGATTCTCACRAAGACAGAGGTAGATTTGAGCTAGCACTTGCTTTCTTGGACTATTCTTCTCACACTCGTTTTAAGGATTTAAATTGTTTTCTGACTCTTGCACTTGAAGCTCATAAATCTGAAAAGTTTCTAGCCAATATTTGTTGAAATAGAGCTTTTTTTAAAAAAAAACTCAAGAATGGCACTTTGTACGATACAATGCTGCTGTTTACTTCCCATAAAAAGCTGCTAGAATGCCTTATGAATAGTGACTACCATCTGTCCATGGGATCAAGAGACAAAGCAAAGAAGACTAACTGCCATGACAGTGGCCTTAAGTGAGAACAGCAAAAACAGTGCATAGACTACCTTCTATTCCTTGAGCAAATACAGTTGCAGAAAGAAATAACATTGTAAAAAAAAGACACCTATTGCAAAAAACAGTCTGTTCCTAAGCCCTGCTGACATGAATGAGAGCTTTGGCACTGAACTCCAGGGAGGCATAATCCTTGTGATATTACCCAGTCATTCAAATCAAAGTCTTTTGGAGACTGCTACTATCCCATGGCACAAGAGCCATGCAGGAATTCAGTAGATTTTAGGTTACAAGAAATGCAAGAGACTAATAATAATAATAATAATAATAATAATAATAAATATTTGTCCTCGCAACTTACCTCCCACCTGAGCTCTGTTGAGATCTAAAAAGAAGGGCTAAATACAGATATCCAGATCTCAAATTTTCACACCAAGCTTATTTGTCCAGATACCCCTTTATAATCAATAGACAAAAATTGATATGTAGACTAGAACTGAACAGATATTTTAGCAGATAAATCTCACCTAAGAAATCTGATTATGCCYCTGGAGGCCCCAATGCAGCAGGCTTGCTGTGCGCTAAGTGAGCAGAGAAATAGGATAATCCAAGTGGTCAGAAAAAAATATCATTTTGAGAAGAAAATTAGGACTTAGAAGTCCTGTCTATATAACAGCCCAGAGCAGGTCAGGTTAATAACCACATAGAAGCTAGGAAGAGAAAATTACCTATGCATAAAGAAAGGTCATTCTCTCATTATTTCTCCATAGGGGAGTTACTGTGAATGTGTAAACAGGATAGAGAATGTATATGTTCAAACAGGGAGAAAGAGAAATACTACTGTAGATAGTTTCGTATGCAAAGTGTTCACAACAGAAACTGAAAAATCATGTTTCGAGGCTGCTACATTGTGAATCRGCATGGTGACATTCTGGACTACACAATGAGTCTATGTAACAGCCAGCCCACCTTTTCCCCATATCAAGTTTCCAGCAGTTCCCAACAATGTTGTGTTTTCAACATCTGATTTGTAGCATCCCAAATGGAAGTAAAACCATTAAAAAATAATAAAATAAAATAAAATAAAATAAAATAAAATAAATATAATATAATATAATATAATATAATATAATGATGGGAGCAATGTAGAAAAGTCACAATCTTTGGTAGCCCTGTTCTCCTTCCAGTAGCAGGTGACCAGCAAAAAGAGATCCATTCCTTGCTGACAGTTTTGTGGTTTCATATTTTAAGTGTGCCTTTCACCTTTGACTTTGTTTCCTCTCTGACAGTATTAAAAGCACAATTTTTTCCAAGTCTTTTAATTCTTCTTCTATTCTTTTCTTTATACCTAGAAACACTTTTATGAACTGATCTTGTTTCCCACAACAGGAGAATAAAACAAGAGAATTCATTCAAATCTGGGAATACACTGAAATGGTCTTTCATCTGCCTTTCTTGTCMCCAAATGAAGTTCTTCTTATAAACAGTTCATTCTATCTCCTTTTTTTTATATATCAAACCCATAGGTTTAGCGTTTGATATRTAAAGTCCCTTTGACTTTGATGGATAGTGCCCCTTTTCTCTCCCACTGAGGAGAGGAATATGAGGATATGTCATTAAGAAGATAAAGAACAATGAACATTTTGGAGTTACTTTTTCTGAGTTCCAGATTTTACGGGGTTCTCTCTTTGATCCAGGACATGTAGTTTTACCCTATGCAAAACTGAATAAGCATACCCAAAGATTACAGCAAGACATTTTGGCTTTTAACCTGTCCTTGCTACTCCCTTAAAAAGGAAATTTTTGGTGGCCACAACCAGATCTACCACAGATAGCTTGTTCCTCTGTAAGACTTTAATTAATTAACTTTGTAACACTGACACGGTCAGGAGAAGTTGTTAATAATGTTACCTTACATTTTTATTGGTTGTTACTTTGGTTTCTCTAAATGCTACTTGAAAAGTATTTCAAGAGGGTATGAGTACTTTACCTTGTCATAGAGGCAGCTACTCTCTTAGGTCCTTGTTCTGTTATTAGTGCCACCGTGGAGGTCCAAATTGAAATCTCAGCACCAATGAGCCAGAGCAGCTGTCTTGAACTCTCAACCCTTTGCTCACAGCAGAAAGACTTCTCAGCAGACGCCTTCAAGACAGACCTTTTCTCTTCAGCTCTGGCTGCAATAAAAAAGTGTCTTTCYTGAGTATTACCAAAGCTCATACAATATGATATTATTTTTAATGAAAGATTAMAAGCCCATTTTCCCAAATAAATAGAAATTTGAAAGTATAAAATCAACAGCAAGTTAAAAGAGCGATTAAATTTGTACACTGCTCTACTCTTTGCCTGTTACACATTCAAACTTTCCTGGTTTATACTAATAACCAAATACAGCACAAAATATGTCTTTTTTCAGTGCATAAATGAATAATAATTTTATACCAGAAGTGACTGAAATATAGAAAACATGGTCTCTGCACCATAATATTCACCTGAGGTGCTGGATTCTGATTTTTTCCCCAAAGTTCTGTTTTAGCATAGGCTATTTTAGAACTGATCTGAGCACTACATTCCTCACTAACTATAGTTTCATTTGCTCCTATTYTCAATACATCATAAAGTTAGAGGGTGATTTTTTTTCTGTATTGTCTAATAAAAATAACTATACRAATACAATTACAGTAACTGCACATGTCAGATTTGAGTGCCTTTAAACTGCAGTCTACGAAAGCAATAACAGTGCATTTTCAAGGGTAAAAATCCTGATCATAAAAAGTGCATACTGTTTTTTTTTTTTTTAAGCCTCATCAAGGTAAAATGGAATTATACATAAATTCCACCTTCTTTACATTCAATAATTACAGTGCAGCAGATGTTTACATGTTAATGAACAAACAAAAYCAGCAGGCAAGACAAAAGGATCCTTACCATCTTATGTTTTAGAGGCAACTGAATTGATCTTTTCTTAATAGAAAAAGAAAAATAATAATAGTATGTATTTTTAAAGACAGGTAGATGGAAAATTTCTGATTACTAATGACACCGATTCATAAGATTTGTTCCACGCTACTTACATACTAAGAGGAAATGACTGATTAAATGCTTATAGCTTATGTTTGGGTAAAGGATTTGTACAACTTTCTCAGAAGTGTCAAAAAGGAAGAGTTATTTATGGAAATTCAATGTAAAGAAAATAAGTTTTAGAAAGTTTTGTTACTTTCAAGCTGTAGGAGTGGGAGTACCTAAACTATGAAAATGAATAAGGAAAATACTACCTGCCTGGAAAGGAGTGATGAGGAGCAGGAGAGGACAGCAAAAGTAAGCACATAGATGCTAGAAAGAGCGGTGAATTAAATTGCAACAAGGTAAGGATTTRACAAGAAGCTCTGACGCTTTTCCTACTCTCATAGGCATGTGCATCATGTGAGCCCTTCATAAATGTGACAAAGTCCCATTTTAAAACCAGCTTTAGTCTAGGTGCAAGCAATTTAATATTATTTGTGGAAAGGAACCATGTTCCTCAAGCCTTATTTTACCAAGCTAAAGCAGCAACACTTTATTAGGTACTCTTGTAATATAGACTTTATATGTCCTAGTAACCTCCTCTGAATCTAATCAATTTTAACTGTTTTTATCAACATGAATGACCAGATCTGTAGACAGTATTCCTGATAATGTCTTATTCATGCATAGTGCCATGAAACTAATATTCTGATACTCARAAAAGAAAGCTAATTTTCTAACCACTAGAATTTTATAAGAATTCATGAAAATTTTTCAGTGCCTTCCCAAATGTCACTGTGGAATAATCCAAAATATTTCTACAAATACTCATATGCAAAAAGCAAAAGATTATAAATAGTTGAAATAAACAGCAATTACAACATAACACTTCGAAACAAAATTTTTCCTGTAATACAAACACCCAGTCTGAAAAGTCTTAAGGTCCACAGAAGATGGACCTAGGATAAAGAATTAGATTAAGATTAGATTAGATTAGAATAAAGCAAGAATGAAAAGCTATGATGAGGTATATTCACTTCCTTATTTTAGTAGTAAGGATTGTACAGAACAATATAATTTGATTACTTATCTTACAGGAAAGTTGTCCTGTTCATTCAAGTTCAATMTTCATTCATCAATGCAATCTTATTTCTTGTACCTCTGCTGTGTGTTTTAAAGAATGTGGACATTGAAGTTAGTCACATATTGGTGAATTATTGCTGGTGGTTAGAAGAGCTCACTAAAAAAGGCACCAGTTACAGCTGTGCAATCATCTGTAATTCCACTTCATGATGCCTAATGCTCTTGTTGCTTTGTCTACTTTCCCCATTTTTTAAGTTCAAGTCCAAAAAATCCACACCCAAACAAGTAAATCACTATGTCAAAATTCACATGAAAAAAACACAGTTAACTGAATTAAAAACATGCGGAATAATTGCATTCAATATGCAGCAATAAGTTACTCTGGTTGTCTAGAACTGAAGGTAAAAAAACCCAAAACCTTCTCAAAGTCACGTTTTGATGCCTATAGCCAAACAGGGTGATAACTCTTCAGTAAATGTCTTATTGATCTGTCGTATGGTACCCAAGAGCAACAGAGGATTATGCTTCATCTTTGGGTAACATGGTCTGAGGGTACAGATATGTAAACAGCAAGGCTATGTTTGAGGCATAAACTGAAGCAAGTTGTACCATAGCATCTTTGAAGAAAAGAGCRTGCCTAGGTATTGACAAATTTCAACCTGAGTCATTCAAGGGATGTATTTGCCAGTCTTAYGGATGGCCTAAATCTCTTCTAAAAAGTGCCTCATGCATTCCCAGCTTTTAAAAATTCTGCAGCTTGATTTGTCATGGGTTGACATATTAATGTGTCCATGGCCTGAGGTCCATATTTGTAATGAAACCCGAAGTCAGCTGAAGTTCATGCAACTGAGAGCTTTGCTGCAACTATTTCATTTGGTGGTGATTACTGGGAGAAGTGTAATGCCAGCTTTTGTTGGTTTGGGTGTTTTATGTAATATAGGAGATCTTAGGAAGTTCTTAGAGAAAGCTTATAAGGTTTTTCTGACTCTGAACATCTTTCCATCAGTCCTCCCTTAATAATCTTTTTTTCTGTCAAACAGCTTTAAATGGAAATCAAAGAAGAAAAGAAGTGGCAGCATTTAATTTTTAACTGAAGAAGTAAAAAGTGATATAGATTTCCAAGGACTTTGATGAGTAACCTGTTTCCAGGGAAAAAACAAACACTTTCATGAATCTTAATCTTAATAAAGATCTGCCTAACATGAGTAAAAAGTAACAGAAAGAAAACAATTTGTTCATTCTGTCTGCAAGCATTTAATGTACATGTTTATATCTCAAGGCAGATGGGCAGTTTTTTGAATGCATTTGGAGGAAATGTGATATGGGAGAGCTGTCAGCTGGAGGCTAGATAAACAGCACATAGGGGTTAAATGTGTGTGGAAGGAGAAAGGGAAGAAGAGGGAATACTACCAGTGTGCCCTGACAGTAAACATTTGAGTTGGCTTCACTCAGCTACCTACCATGATTTCTGTGAGCCAACAATTTACAAATGTTATATCCTTTGAAAGATACTCTAGATATTCAAATAATATATGTACAACTGTTTATTGATGTCTTCCCATCTCTAGTCTCTTTTCTCCACCAATAAATGCCAGGATTTTCTTGTTAATTGCATCTCCCAGTGGAAAAAATAGTTAATCCCCTTTCCAGATTTCAAAATGCCCTAGGTGTTTTGCTTGTTATAAGTCCACAATCCTGCTTTGCAAAACAAACAAACAAAAAATCTGATTTTTTTTTATATTTCCCTGCTTGACAAGAACATGCATTTCCCACCATCTGACTGATTTTCCTAGCTCCTTCACATGACCATCCTTGAACCACTTCCAACCTCCCTGAAGTTTGCACCAGTGATCACCAACACTAACCTYTCCCACCTGCTGCAGCACATTTTTGCCTTGAGTAACAGTCCTTAAACCTTTCAGTCTGTAAGCTCTTCCTTCTCTGTAGTATTTACTCTCCCATACATTTGAAACTTTAGTTAATTATTGCAAACAATAATGTGGTATACTTACCAGATTATGAAACTTCAGTTAATTATTGCAAACAATGTAGCATACCTACCAGGATATTATAACCATTTCTTCTACCTTATGTGGGTATTCTGAGGGGTGGAGAAAGGAGGTTTGGAGAAAATGTATGCTTTGCACTGTAAAATAGCTCAGTCAGGAATAGCACTGTAATGCAAATTTAAGAACAAAGTTCTAATACTAGCAGTAATCACTGGGCAAATAAATGATATCAGCACAGACCATAAAGAAATAGCAAATGTTTAAATCCTATAAAGTTTGAAAGTCACAAGGAAGAGACCAAGAAGTTAGGAAAGTAGGATAAAAACATTTAAGTTCAATTTTAGAAATTTTGGTAAGAGGAGCTTCAGGCATACTTTGAGGAATGCAAAATATAACTTGCAACAAATGCTCATGGACATCAAAAAGAGTATTCCTCAATCTCTGCTCACCGTCTGAGACCCACCTCCCCTGTCCTGGTGGAAACTGACTCCCTAGCGGATCTCTCCTTAGAGACAATTAGTGCCACTTTCCTGGCTCTGCAGGGAGTGACTTTGCCCTGGGCCTCCACTCCTCACCCAGGTCAGGGACATCAGGGACATGGCCTCCCACAMGCGCCACCAGAGAGCTCCTCCCTGGTGCCCACAGCTGGGCAGGGAGCCTCTTCCCACACTGCTGCCAGGTCCCTGCAGGGCTGGGGGTGGGAGAAGAGCAGACAGAGACAGCCTCACCCGGCCACAGGGGATAGCAGTAGGGCAAAGAAGTCTACATAGYACATGAATAGCAAGAAGACCTAAATTATAATACAAAACAAAAGTCATGATGTAAAAAGTTTGAAAGTTGCTGATTTATACTCACCTGTGGCAGGTGAGGGTTTTTTTGTTGTATTTCCCTGCTTCTTCTGTCCTTTGAGCACAGAGTACCATAGGCTACTCTTATGGACTACCATCTTCTGCTTTCTTGTGTGTGTTTTTACTTATGTACACAGACACTTTCAAGTTGTCAAACTCTCTCTCCWTTTACAATCCTGCACTCCAACATAGCAATACCTTGACTGTTAACAAAGATATGTATCTCATTAGTAGTGAATCATAATCAATTAATACAAATATAATTGTTATGAATTAAGTACCCAAAAGGCGGGAACTGCAAATGTTGGTGTGCCAGTTCTCACTTATATTAGACTCTGATTTTCCGCAGTTACATTAATTTAATGTCATTACAAACACATAAGAACAGTGGCGAGATCTTCCCTACTGACCCACATTAACATTTTACTGCGGTGAAACACTTATCTCTTTTCCTTTTTCAGCTGGGAAAAATTTAAAAAAAAAAAAGAAAAGAAAATCTATAAAGAATGGATTCTACACAAAATAGTTCCAATCCAGTGGCTGGAGAGAATTCACATGCAAAATACAGGCTCTGGTCTCTCTGGTCAGGTATTAGATCAGGTATTTTGTTTCTTGAGGGAGCAGGCTAACAGAAGAGAGATTGTATCTAGCCTTGGGATTGTAGCCTGCATTTACTAAGTAAAGCCAGATTCCAACCCTGTGTCTCTACTTTCCCAAGTAACCACCAGGCAATTTCCGACTCCAATGTCATTCTGCCTTTCCTGTCTGTCTTGTGTCAAAGAAAGCTTTCTGATTAAGATGCCATCAGACCAATAAAATTCTGCAACTTTTCTGATGTATTTCTACCTACATTTTATAATGATAGAATGAAAACTAAGATATTCCTCAAAAAATATTCTGACAGCTATATGATAAATAATATCCATCCTGATGCCTGCTGGAGGGAAAACGCAGCAGGGCACAAGAAATCCAGGAGGTTTCTAGGGTGCATTGATGACATCCTGCTAGCCTTCTATAATCAGATGACTGGCTTGGTGGATGATGGGAGAGCAGTGGATGTTGTTTATCTCAACTTTTTTAAGTCTTTTGACACTGCCTGCCATAACATCCTTATGAACAAGCTGATGAAGTAAGGACTAGATAGGTGGTCAGTGAGATGGACTGAACTGCTGAACTGCTGGGCTCAGGGGGTTGTGATCAGCAGCACAAAGTCCAGCTGCAGACCAGCCACTGGTGGTGTCTCTCAAGGACTGATACTGGGGCCAGTGTTGTTCAACTTCTTCATCAATAACCTGGATGAAGGGACAGAGTGCACCCTCAGCAAGTTTGCTGATGATACAAAACTGGGACGAGTGGCCGATACACCAGAGGGCTGTGCTGCCCTTCAAAGACACTGGACAGGCTGGAGAGGTGGGCAGAGAGGAACCTCATGAAGTTCAACAAAGGAAAACTGCAAGTCCTGCCAACAGAGGAACAACCCTTTGAACCAGTACAGGCTGGGGGCCGACCAGTTGGAGAGCAGGTCTGCAGAGAAGGACCTGGGGGTCCTAGTGGACAACAAGTTGACCATAAGCCAGCAACGCACCCTCGTGGCCAAAAAGGCCAATGGTATCCTGGGCTGCATTATGCAGAGTGTTGCCAGCAGTTGGAAGGAGGTGATCCTTCCCCTCTACTCAGCTCTGTTGAGGCTGCCTCTGGAGTGCTGTGTGCAGGTCTGGGCTTGCAAATACAAGAGAGACATGAAGCTACTGGAGTGAGTCGAGTGAAGGGCCACAAAGTAATGAAGGGACTGGAGCAACTCTCATATGAGGAGAGACTAATAGAGCTGGGACTGTTTAGCCTGGAGAAGAGAAGACTGAGGGGGGATCTTATCAATTCGTTTAAATACCTGTTTGAGGTTTAAAGGGGAGGGGGCTTGACTCTTTTCAGTGGTGCCCAGCAATATGACAGGAGGCAATGAGCACCTACTGAAACACAGGCAGTTCCATCTGAACATGAGGAGAAACTTTTTTACTGTGAGGGTAACAGAGCACTGGAACAGGTTGCCCAGAGAGGTTGTGGAGTCTCCATCCTTGGAGATATTCAAAAGCCATCTAAACACAGTCATGGGATACCTGCGCTAAGTGACCCTGAGCAAGGGGTTTAGATCAGACGATCTTCAGAGGTGCCTTCCAACCCCAGCTATTCTGTGATTCTGTGATTCTGTAATATAAGCAGGTAACATGGTAAAGGAGATATGGTAGTATGTAACTGAGTATATGAGCTTCATCAAAGACTGAATAAGAGAGGAGTTCTCATACTGTCCCTATTCATTTTAAATATAAATAGTTACTTCTGGCAAAAACATATTGTCTCTCTGTCTCTCCCAGTTGTGCAACACTACTCATTTCCCAGCCATAAAGGAGCACTGTTAACATTCATTAATAATTGTAATGGATTGTATACAAGAAAAATGATAGCCTTTATTATCAAAAACTGTTAGCCAAAATATGTGACAGTATTATTTTTTCTCTGGGAACCAGAACTATTCAGTTACCTAAATTTTCATGATTAAAATCTTAGGTCTAAAGTTCCATTTTTTTTTACTGTTAAATAAGRAATTTGCATAATTAAGCACAAAACAAATTTAATTAAATCCTGAAGTTGCTAATGAATCAGGCAATTAATTTTTTTTCTATTTTTTCCTTAACAAAAATATCTCTGAGCAACACAAATGTATCTTTTTACTATCCTTTTTAATTTGTTTTGCTGCCTTAAGGCTACTCAAGAGTCTGCATCTATTTATGTGTAAGAAGAACCTGAACCAGCTACTTGAACTGAAATAGKCATGTGGTTTATGAACACTATTAGTTTACTTTGATAGACAAAACTTTTCACATGGTGACTGAAATAGACAGGTATCTCCTATACTATCCCTTTGGCAGGAGATGACCCATACTTAAATTGTCAAGTAAATGAAGTCGCACAGTAAGGAAGAATGACAGCTTCAAYTTCTTTACAAAAGAATTCTGTTGGCGTTACACATGATAGAAAAAGCCCTCATTACATTTGATCAAAATTCTATTCTTATTTTGACTAGTTTATTGAAATAATTTGTTTTTAGTTCATAGACATGTAAAAAGCATTCAGTAGAACTGTTTAACATATGATCTCATCAGTTATAATACATTGAAGTGTTTTACATTAAATATCTAATACATACTTCATTAACAATGCTATAATTTCAGTGTTCCTTTCATGAACAGAAAATGCAGAAGTCAGATTGAGCTTTCTCACCTTTTTCTTTCTTTCTGGGAATAATTCTAGCCAGCAGAGCTGTAACATCTAGCACAAGTAGACATAGAAAAGATGTTAGCTACAGATTTAATATTGTGATGGTGCTACATGATTTCAAATGATATTCAGCCTTAATGCAATTGTAGAACTTTTCATATATGAAATATATGTGAGTTGTACATTTAAACATATGACTCGTATGGCGTACGGATATTTCAAAGAAGCAGAACCTTACCATTCAAAAGGTATAGGGCCATATAATGAGCTGACCTAAGCAGAGAAGAAAAAAAATCTTAAATGAAGAACATCATTACTTGTATTCCTTATGATTTATTTTTATTATATCATATTTTTAATTCACCCATCTCCCTTTCCATTAGCAGTCTACAGTGCCTGTCTTTCAGCAATGTTATTTTAGCTCCTGCCTAACCTTAATAAAAACACTTACTCATTTAACTATCTAGTTATACAGTGTGAAAAAACAATCTTAGAAGTGATAGGCCAGCTTCTGATACTCTTACTCATGTTAAATGAAATCTTACTCTACAAGTTTTCACATTCCTATCTAGTGAAACTATTTGGGAAGAAATGTAGTATTCAACATTACTATACATGGGGTCAGAGATATTGCTATTGTCATTCCTGAAAGACTCAGTGGGATATTTGGGGACAAATAAGTACCTCAGAGTTGGATCTGAAACAGTCAACAAGCTCTCAGTCTTCAGCATCTTACTATGAGTTTCAGTGATGCACTTATGTGCACTTGAAGTCTGCATCCGTGAAACTTCCCCTGAAGTTACACTTACAAGTCATTTCTGATGAAAACTGAGGAGTGAGGAAAAGCACGTGCATGAGAAGGAGAACACATCCTCAGGTATGCCTGTAGGAAATGATGGTGCCTCTTCYTTCTGCAGAAAGTATTAAAGATGAGAGCATTCATCCTTTCCTGGGCTGAGCAGAAACCTCCATTGCCTGCCTCCCTCCCTCCTCCTGAAAGGCATGTTTGGTGAGGCAGATCACATGAGCTTAAAGCCAGCTACTCCTGATCAAAGGGTGCTTTGTGCTTTTGTTGCAGCTGTGTCCTGCTTAGGGAGGGTCAAGAACCCTTTCAGCCTGGGCTAGGGAGAGACCTATATCAATGCCAGGCTGAGGGCACAGCTCCCAGAGCAGAGCTAGCAGAAGTAGTGGTTTGTGCAGAAGGGCACACACGCAGAAGGGGCCAGAAACTCCTGAGGGCAGTGCACACATGCTCGGCAATGGTGGTGACACACCACAGACCACAATCACCAGCAGCCCTGGAGCACCTATCACTGGTACATCAACCCTGGCCTAACAGAGGCCTTGACTTAGAGCAAGCTCCAGGGGTGAGGTGCAGGCCAAGGGCTGCCAAGGCACCTGGTGCCTCTCACCGAGCCTGAAGCTGGGGCAGACTGGCTCCTTGCCTGCAGGAGCTGTGCACTGGGGGAGGCTCTGTGCCACCAGGTAAAGGAGTTGCGGGAGGAGGGCAGCAARCTGTGCAGCATCAGAGATGATCAAAAGGAGATTTGCCAGAGCTTCTCCGAGACCCTGCAGGTACAAGAGCCTGAACACCTAACTGTACCAAAGGAGGAGTAGGCAGAATCTATGCCTATCAGGTTGGGAAATGGAGATTTCCATGATGGTGAAGACTGGAAGCTCATGACTTCTGGCATCAGGACAACTCCTTCTCCACCCACAGATCTGCAGCTACCAAACAGGCTCAGTGCCCTTGTAGCAGAGGAGGGGCTGGGAGCTCTGTCCTACGAAGCAGCTGAACCTGAGCCCCGCAGCAGCACCAGGAAGAAGCAGCAAGTGGTAGCAGTGGGAGACTCCCTGCTGTGGGGGACAGAGGCCCCATTTGCCGACCTGATCTGCTGTCTAGGGAGGTCTGCCGCTTCCTGGGAGCTTGAATTTGGGATGTAACAGAGAGGCTGTTGAAGCTTGTACAACCCTTGAACTATTACCCCTCGCTGCTCTTCCATGTGGGCACTGATATAGCCAGGGGAGGGCTGGAGTGTGTCAAGCGTGACTGCACAGGCCTGGCAGAGAAGGCTAAAGGCCCAAATGGTTTTCTCCTTGATCCTGCCAGTGAGAGGGAAGGGCTTGAAAGGGAGTGTATGAATCCTGCAGGTCAACGCTGGTTACACTGTTGTTGCCAACAACAGGGATTTGACTTTTACAAAAGTGGGACCCTCTTTGAGGACTGTTTGTAAAAGACAGGCTCCATCTGGCCAAGTAGGGCAAAAACATCTCTGCCACCAGGCTGCCCAACTCGGTGAAGAGCTTTAAACTAGGAATAAAAGGAGAGGAGAGTGACCCACAGGGAGGGAAATTCCCAGTGAAGGAAAAGATGATGACAGGATGACAAGAAAGCTCAGTGTGATGTGGACAAGACAGACTTCATAATCAACAGAAGAGGGCTCAAGGGGGCCCCTCTCAACTGTATGCACAAATTTAAAGAAGTGCCTGGAGGATGACATTATGGGAGATGCCCTCATCAGCACAACTGGGTGCCTCTCTGAAGTGCCTGTACACTAATGCACACAGCCTGGGGAACAAACAGGAGCAATTAGAGGTCTGTGTGCAGTTGCAGGGCTGTGTTCTCATCAGGATCACAGAGATGTGGTAGGATAGCTCACATGACTGGAGTGTCACCATGCATGGATACAGGTTCCTCGGGAAGGACAGGCCAGGACAGCGAGGAGGGGGGGGGTTCCCAGTATGTGAGAGAGCAGCAGGAATGCATGGAGCTCTGCCTGGGCCAGTCGAAACCTTGTGGGTCAGGATTATAGGGAAGACCCAYGTGGGCAACACTGTGGTGGGTATCTGTTATGGACTGCCTGATAAGAAGAAGTAGATGAAGCCTTCTTCAGACAGCTGGAAGAAGCTTCATGTTCACAGGCCCTGGCCCTTATGGAGGGCTTGAAATACCCTGATACCTGCTGGAGGAAAAACACAGCAGGGCACAAGAAATCCAGGAGGTTTCCAGGGTGCATGGATGACAACTTTTTCACACAGGTGATTGAGGAGTTGATGAGAGGAAGTGCTCTCCTGGACCAGAACTAGTTACGAATGTGAWGGGCAGGGGCAGCCTTGACTACAGTGATCATGTGATGGTGGAGTTCACGATCYTGAGAGGAGATGAAAAAAGCAAAAAGTAAGACCACAACCTTGGACCTAAAGAGAGCAGACTCTGGCCTCTTCAGGGACCTGTTTGGAAGAATCCCATGGGATACAGCCACAGAGAGAAGAGGAGTCTAAGGGAACTAATTATTATTATTATTATTATTATTATTATTATTATTATTTTAAGGATCACCTCCTCCAAGCTCAAGAATGGTCCATCCAACAAGCAGAAAATCAAGCAAAGACAGCAGGATGCCTGCATGGATGAATAAGGAGCTCAAATATAAAAAGGAAATAAGTGTACAAGAGGTGGAATCAGGGAGAGGTGACMCAGAAGGAATATAAAGACCCTGTCCAAGCATGCAGGGGTGGGGTAAAGACAGCTAAAGTATACATGCAGTTGAATCTGTGAAGGGCACAGGATGTGAAGGGCAACAGAAAAGGCTCCYGTAAGTACATACACAGCAAAAGGAAGGCTTGGGAAAATGCCTATCTGCTGCTAAATGGGGCAGGGAACCTGGTGGCAAAGGACATAGGAAAGGCTAAGGTACTCAATGCTTCTTCACTTCAGTCTTTACTGGTAAGCCTGGCACTCATGAATCCCAAGTCCCTGACACCAGAGGGGAAGTCTGCAGAAAGGAAGGAGGAGGAGGATCAGGTTAGGGATCACTTAAACACATTGGACATGCACAAGTCCATGGGCCCTGATGGGATGCACCCACAAGTACTGAGGGAGGTGACTGAGGGCATTGTGAGGCCACTCATGGTTATCTTTGAAAGGTCATGGCAATCAGGAGAGGTTCCTGAGGACTGGAAAAAAGCAAATGTCACTCCTATCTTCAAGCAGGGCGAGAAGGAGGATCTGGGGAACCACAGGCTGGTCAGCCTCTCCTCCATCCTTGGGAAGGCCATGGAGCAAATCCTCCTGGAAGCCATTTCCAAATATAAGAATGACAAGAAGGTGATTGGGAATAGACAGCATGGACATATGAAAGGGAAATTGTGTTCAACCATCCTGATAGCCCTTTATGATGAGATAAGTGGCTTGGTGGATGAGAGGAGAGCAGTGGATGGGAAGGAGAGCAGTTTGTCCTGGTGGACAGCAAGTTCACCATGAGCCAATAGTGTGCCCCTAAGGTAAAGAAGGCCAATGGTATCCTGGGCTGCATTAGGAAGAACGTTGCAAGCAGGTCAAGGGAGGTGATCCTTTCCCTCTACTYGGCTCTGTTGTGGCCACATCTGGAGTGCTGGGTCCTCAGCTGGCTTCCCAGAAAGTCCAATGAAGGGCCACAAAGATGTTTAAAGGTCTGGAGCATCTGTCATACAAGGAAAGGCTGAGAGACTGGGACTATTTAGCCTGGAGAAGAGAAGGCTGAGGATCAGTCTTATCCATGTGTGTAAATACCTGATGGTGGGAGTAAAGAAGATGAATTCAGACTCTTCTCAGTGGTGCCCAGTGACAGGACAAGAGACATCTGCCACCAAATTGGAATACAGGAAATTCTGCTTCAACATAAGAAAATGTTTTTACTGTAAGTGTGATTGAACACTGGAATGGGTTGCCCAGAGCAATTGTGGATTCTTCACCCCTGGAGATATTCAAAACCCATAGAGGCTCAGTCTCAAGCAACCTGCTCTAGGTGACCATGCTTTGATCAGGGGAATTGGACTAGATCATCTCCAGAAGTGCCTTTTTTAGCAATCCTAAGTGGAGGATGATTGTACATCAAGGATTTAGAGATCCACATAACAGTTGACCTGAGTAAGCACAAGCCTGTGCTGTGCTGTACTGTGCTATGCTGCATATATAGTTTGGCCTTCAAGCTTGTGCTATGATGCACATATCCCTCAGCAACAGGATAAATTTAGCCAGCTAATTGTAATGGAGGAGCCTCTAGGCAGCTCCCACTTGATACCAGTGATTATGTCACCTGTGTGCCCTTGTCTTTATCTTAAAGTGTGRCAGCAAGTTCTCATGTGAATGTCTTTCTTCTTGACAGTGGAAATATTGAATAGAATCATTTTCTTCTAAGAAAATCATGTAGGAGCTTTAAAGACCTAAATGCTGGTGAACCTCTCCATGGACAGGATATGCACTGCATGCCATGCCCTTCTGATGCTGCGCAAGTTGTGGTTCCCATCATCTGAGGGGATGTAAGATTATGTATCTTTTCTCCCTCTTGTGTTATCTCCAATAAACGGTATTTTAACTAATGCATTACGGAGTCTGAGTGCCTTTCTTACTGGGATCATAATGAACACTACCCCCAATGCCTTTCACTGATGCATAGCACACTCCAGCCTCAATCATTCTGTGAACCTGGCTGAGTTCACTGAGGGCTCAGATGTACCTGCCCTGAACACAAGGAAGAAATGTCTCCCTGTAGCCAGGAATGGAGATCATTTTTTCCTGTGGCAATGTGCTTTTGGATCATTTGTATCATAAAACCACAGACTAAAAAATGACATCCAAAAGCCAAGGATAATGGTAGACTCCTGCAGATGTTTGTGAGCRTGCATATTCCCCAGAACAGACAGGAAAATGTCAGACATGAAGGACAYATAGAAATGAGATTTCCAAAGTAGATAACAAAAAAAATTTAAGTTTCAAAAGTGAGGAGATGATGATAGGAATTTGCCTTAGACATGATGAGTTTGAGGAAAGAAAAGATGACAAAGGAATGGATGATACAAGCTTAGAGTAAGTGGAAAGAGATGAGGAAGAAATACAACTCTCAGAGATGTTTAAAAACTTGGTAACTGAAGGTGTATTAACAAGTAAACTTCCCAAAATAGCTTCCCACTGCTGACCAGAAGAGAGGGTAGTAAGGTTGCAAAAAAGAAGTATAAAGGGTTAAAACCCTTACTGAATGGGAATGAGTGAACGAAGTAATGCAGCATGTGAATGGGCAGGAGAAGAAAGAGCTTGAGGAGGGTTTGGTCAATAGCATCAAGAGAAAGTAACTATATTATTATTTTCTAGGATCAGTTCAATAGATTACTTACTAGTGTAGTGTGCGAGCTGGATAGGCTATTCACACTTAGGCTGATGGTTTTAGTAATTGCTGTTCACACCTAGTACCTTGTGTACCAGTATTAGCTGACATCGTGTACAGATGCATGGAAAGATGTACTAATTACACTTACCAACAACACTGGCAGCCATTTTCCGAACATTAGATGACCCCTGTCATTGCTTTCAGGAAAATCTGCACCAAATAAACATGACTATAAACCAAACACTGCAAATATCAAAAACTGTTCATGAAGTTTACCTAAATAAAGTTAAACATTTTGCTAGAAAATCTCTATGGAAATCCATTTTCATTAACTAGTTCTTTGTATGCACACAGAAAAGTTTCATTTTCTCAGTGGGTATACAAATTAAAATTAAAGAACAATATCAGTTTTGGAGCACATAACTGTGATAACTTATTATCCAAACAGACCTATTGATACACATTGCTTTAAACAAAAGGATACCAAAATGAATTGAGAAAGCTGGGAACAACCAGTTCTTCTGGCTTGCAGATACTACAGACATATCCTTATAAATTCTTTTTGTTTCTTTCTTTGGGAAAATCTCATCAGACACACATCAAAAATGGTCATGTGAAAAGATCATCTCATTCACTATTGTCAACTAGGTAGTCACTATGAATACTCAATTTACAATTAAATAAATAAAAAAGATAATTACTAAATGGGCCATTCAGATGAAGCATTTGAATAATCCGCAGACAGTTCTCTTCTGAAGCTCATTCATCACCTGTCCAACTGTCCATATAATTTCTGGGATAAATTATGAAAATGTGGTCTGACCTTGTTGTATGTACAGATGATACAAATCTTTTAGTTACTTTGTAGCGAAAGTGGTCTAAATTTGAAAATATTTTGAAAACATAAGAGTCAACAGAGGAGGGAAKTTTAGTTTATTTAGAAGGATATATATTGATTTTTTTAATTAAGAATGAGATATTTCACCTTTTAGTTCAAAATTCCTATTTGAATAGTAGGAATTAGTGCTGTTAGTGCTAATTCTCGGAAGTGTGACATTCAGGCTCTGTAGGAGGCAACACAAAAATTAGTTTCTCAAGTGGATTAATAGATGACAGAGAAAGCAACAACATATATAAACACAGGCCAACTGAGAGATTTGGAAAGAGTTAGAACAGATATGTGTGCTCTATGAAATTAGGTAGTAGAACTTAAACACCAATTTACCTGATAGCAGTTTGCATTTTTGCATGTTTTTCATAGTGGAGGCTATAATCCAGGTCCTAAATTCATCAAGCTTAATTTTATATTTCTAAAGTGACAAAGAGGACACTTTTAGGAAGACATTATCACTTGAATAGCTTTTTTCACCCATATTGCTGCTAACCAGTGTCTCTCACTGAGACTCTATTGCTGATTTAATCAGTGTAGAATTTACCTTGAGTCCATCACAAGACCATTTACTTCCCATTTGTTTCTACTCTGASGACTCAGATGGGACCTAAGTGTCCATAGACCTTGTACTTGCCCTTTGAAAAGCATGATTTCACCTCCAATGAAAAATAAAGATCTCCATTAGAAAACCCTTTAGTATTAGAAGATATTCTTCCTGAAATGACTACACGGGASTGAGCTGTTTGTATAGCCATTGCAGAAAAGGTTTCCTAGAATTGATCCTTTAAAGGTTACTGTGAAATTGTTTATGTCAGTGTATGTAACTTTAGGTGCTCTCATAGCCTTAGAAGGTGCAATGTCCTAAAGTACAAAAGTAGCAAAAGTAATTCTCTAGTCCTACATTTTGTTCTGTTTAGGTGGATCTTTGTGACTGCATGGTTTCCACATTACCAATATTCCGTAGCAATAAGGAATCGAAAGATTGGTAGATATGATTATTTGGAAGCCTAAGTTCTTCATAGCCATAACTCTTTATTCTTGGAGACATAACAGAARAGGAGAGGGTATAAAGGCTCCATTTGACCATGTTCATGATTATCATTTCTAATACTGGAATCCTTTGACTTTTATTCCACAGAAAAAAATGTGTTTCCTTTTTTGCTGTCTATTTCTTGTACTATTTGGAATGCCGTAAGGGAAATCAAACACTGCTAGCCCAGCACTGAAATGTAAATAGCTGAAATTTATTTGAACAGTTCAAATTTATTTCMTTGTAATCCAGCAGGAAAGAAAATGAAGGTGAAAACAATACAGGGATTTTAAACATGTAGAATATATTTGCCCCAAATTAAATCTAGTTGGAATATTAGCTGTCTTTCAGAAAAAATTACCTTATACTGACCACATACAATGGGTCAATACATAAAATTCAGCTAATCAGCCTGTCTCTTGCAGAGTATCTCTTCCAGGACCACTATTTCAGTGACAATTCTAAGACATAGTGACATTTTGGGTGGGATTCATCTCTTTTAAGTTTTCACATCTAAGTCTGATTAGTCACCGAGGTCAGCTACTTAAATATAGTGACCATSTAGTATCCCATCAGGCCCCCAGTTGTCACTCCATAAGTCCTCCCCAACGTTCTGTGCCAGACTGTGCAGATGACCTGGAAACCGCAGAATATCTAATAGGGGACTAGATATCACCCCCAGGGTCCCTTTATCATCAAAGGAAAGAAATAGGCATTCCTCATGACAAGGAACATCAGTAAGTAAATAGAATGACTGGAATTTTAAGCACCTAGGGTTTTGTTTTGTTTTTCCTATTGATTACAGAGAAAAGTACATAACGTTAGCTGAGATGTAGATGTCTACATTATAAACATTTGAGTTTTTTTTCTTTYGCAATTAACTAACTTGTGCAATATTCTTTTGAAATTAACTTAAATACAGCCTATGTGCAGATTATACRCTTGTCTACCACATACCACTATACCAAGATCATGGTCATCAGATCAAKAGAAGTTATTAACTCCCTCTACTGGGCACTGGTGAGGCTGCACCTGAAGACTCTGTTTTYGGGACCTCCTAGTCTAGAAAGGTGTGGAGAAACTGGAGATTGTCCAGAGGTGAGTTACTAAGGTGCTCACRGTCTGGCTGGCATGTCCTAGGAGGGAAGGTCAAGAGAGCTGGGCTTGTTTAATCTGGCAAAGAGGCGGCTAAGGTGCGATCTAAGAGATGCCTACAACTATCTGAAGGACAGTTGCAAAGTTACGGGGCTAAACCCTTCTTGGTAGTGCAATGGGCACTAATAGAGCAATGGTTGCAGATTGCAATTTGAAAGGGTAAGGTGAACATCAGGAAAAGAAAATTCACTAGGAGACCTGTGCAGCACTGGAACGGCTTGCCCAGGGAGGCTATGAAATCTCCCTTCTTGGAGGCTTTCAAGATTAGGTTAGATCAAGCCATGATGAACGACCTGAGCTACTGTTGGCAATAGTCCAGCTTCAGGCAGGGCGTTGGGCTAATGACCTCCAGACATCCTCTCTGACCAACATTTCCATGACTCTGTGATTTTTAAAACTTAGGACACGCTAATATTTCATAAGCTGAAATCAAATATATTAATTTATGTTTTGTGACCTATCTTAACAGTGAAGTTCAGGCCTCATAGGAATTCAGTAGGAATTTGTTCCTGACTTGTGAGGCTGAGTGGCAATGTTAATTGTTACTAAGGAAGAGCAGAACAGTGCTTGAACTCATGATATGGAAAAGACAACCTCAGAGAAAAAAACTGGAAGCATTAATAATGGTCATACAGGCATTTTTCCTTTCTCATTCATACTTGGATAAATGTCAGAGACAGGTGTTATAAAATCTAAGAAATAAGACAGGTTAGTAGATTCATTCGACATAAGTAAGTATCAATTCACTATCTAATCAGTWACCAAATATTCCATTTTATATATCTCATTGTTGATCCACTATTGCAAATGTCACTCAGGTGTTGGAAGAGTGAGTTTTCCCACTGAATTAAAAATCAGCTATTTAAGTCTATTCTCAGTTGTCTGTTCTAAAATGATTAAAAATAACTAATAGTTCAGATCCCACCTTAAAAGAATCTCATCACTCTATGCATAGAGTTATTAGTAGCATAATTCATTTAGTACCTGGAAAGTGTATGTTTAACTTCCAGCTAAAAATACCAAAAATCATCCTCTGAAAATCTAAATATAGATTACTTCATTACCTGCAAATCATCCTCAAAAATGACACAGCATCTGAAATGCTAAATGAGAACCAAGTGACTTGTTAAGTGCTGTGCCATTTGCAATCACAAGGAATAACAATTACGGCACCAACTGCTAATCCTAAGAAATCAAAACACAGTTAGGCAGCCACTAAATTCTATTATAAAGTGTAATTATTATTATTAGACTTCTTTCAGAATATGAAGAGATGGAAACATTATGCAAGTACTTAACCTTTTTTAGTAGCTAGGGCATTGTTCTTTACTGTGCTACTAAATATATTCATCTTTAGAAAAAAAACCCTAAGTTCTAAAAACACTAACTGGTCTTCTCTTTAATGTTTAATCAGAAATTTTGAGATGTTCAAATTTTTTCTTTAAGTGGATTAGATTGAAAGCAAAGATGTGTTAAGCAGGGAGAATGCTCAATAATGCTTTGTAATTAGCATAGTCTAGAGCTAAATGTATTACATCAGTTACTGATGTATATATTTCACATATTTTTTTTTTTCAAATGCCTAACATATTGCAGCACTACAGTGTGAAAGAATGGCCATGATACATTTTTTCATACTCACAAATTTGGGGATGTATATATTTATTGAAAGCATGATTTTATTAACGAGTCTGGAATCCCATTCACAAATCTCTCTCTCTCTCTCTTTTTTTTTTTCCCCCTCATYCGTATGTGAAATTGTAAAGATGTATAAAAACATTGATGCTACAGTTATGGAGTTCTATAAATCATGCCCTGGGACTTAGGCATACTTCTTTTCCTGACTAAGCAGTTTTGATTCCTCTGATTCCTTACATAGTGCTACTATTTTATCTTCTAGCTAGTTTTCTGTCCAGCAAGCTGTCTATCCACCTACTTGTATTTGACAATAACCCTCTCCACACAAACTGCTGAAATGCTATTAGAAAATCAAAATATTAGCCATAAATTTTATCTCCCATGTTGATTGTAGAAGTAATTTCTTTCAGAAACCCTACATGCTAAGAAAAGAAATCCAGCCCCTCCATTTTCTCATAAATCTTTGTTGACTGTTTCTAGTCAAATCACTTCTAAGATGTTTCCTTATTTCATCCAACAAATTGTTTCTAATAACTTCCTCACCAGGAAGTGAATCTATAATGACTTGCTGTTTATCCCTTTTCTGAACTGTATATACCACTGAACTATGTTTGCTTGGAAAATCTGAGCTTAGAAGGGATGAAAATGAGATTTTAAACAATGGTATTTTCCCAAAACATTGATAAGCTGCTAGCTTTTCATTGGGTATAATTTGTGATGAGCACTTTATGCAATTAATCCTTCCTGTATTCCTGAACTGGTGACTGCTATTTGCGGCTTTGTTCCATGCATTTGTTAATTAGCTTTATTCATTTAGAAATTTGTGGTAAGTRATTCTCTGCCTGTGGACTGCTTGAGAACAGGCTGGCTCTCTGGCGGCGGTGGCAGGCTTTCCCTGCTGGCAGCTGCACCTRGAGTCAGCTGTGCAGCAGGATGCTGCTGTTCACTGACCAAGAGTGACCAGCCACCTTTTTTCTTTTATAGCTAGGGATGGGAAATGGGCTCTGAATTCATGATGTGGCTCTAGGARATTAAGGACCCTAGTCTGGTTTTGATCTTCTTTTTCCCACACCCAGACTGCATTCTTTGGTCATGCTGGTCATCAGCCTTGCTGCTGGCTGTTTGCTGGCCCATGTTGAAACAGTACCCTCTGCACACAGATCTAAGCTGCCATGCCTGGTCTCCAGTGTTTAGTGAGTTACCTTTTCTCATATTATATTTCATAGTCTGGAACATTTACCCAAAGTCACGCAGAGGACATCCAAATACAATGAAGAGTGAAGSAGAGCCAAAGACAATGTACAGTGTATACAAGCTACCTTCAGATTAGTAGCTCATGTCCTGCTAACAAAGTCTAATTTAATTTTCTGAGAAGTCCCTYATTTTAGCGAGGGACAAGTTAGGCTTGCAGAATAATAATTAACATCAATACTTTCTGAAAGTCAGCACTTGGTTTACTATTCATTGCCTTATAGTACTTACCTGATCTTCAAGGATTTCAACAATGTAGTGGATTATCCTGAAATTCTACAATATCTCCTGTAGTAATGACATGCTTCTTAGTACATTATGACACACAGTAATGTATATTGTTACAGGAAATGTATTATCTAATGTTGTTTTCTTGCATCCTCAGTATCAGAACAAAGTTTTAAGTTATCCAAGATTACATTTTCCTCTTACTGAGTCTCCAAAGTTCGTGTGTTTTCTTCTTTCCCAACATACTTCCTATTTTCTTTGAATTTTGATTGCTCTGAAAATCAATTTGCATTTTGCCTATATAACAAGTAATAGCATTTTCCTTTTTAATAAATGGCTTTATAATAATTGGGTTTGTTATGGAGGGAAGCTACTTGTTATGACAACATTAAGAATTTAAGCTACTTACTTTAAATAGACAGATTTAAAGGAAATTAATTTATTCAAGTGATTGTTTTGCTATAAACATCCAGTTAACAGAAGTGCATCAAAAATGTTGTTAAAGACAAGAGAATCCTTCAAGAAGGCCAGAAGTTTCCTTGGACACTTTACTTAGATATTGATTGGGATAACAAGTATAAAAGTTTCCAAAGATAATACAAGATTGGTTTCTTGCATAATTCACTTAAAATCTATGTTTAAAACAGAACAGCAACCAAAAAGCTCCTCTGTGTTTTGGGYTTGAAAACAATTCTTCTTTTTACAACATAGAAGAGGAAGACCCATCTATTGTCTGAATATAGTACACATTTCATGCTTGCTAATGAAAAAGAGACCATATTATTTACTTAAATAATGTATTTACTCTTTGCTTGAAGAGTAAGATCGATAAAACCATACACATATATACTTTCATATATGTAGAGTGTATATCCAGAGCTAAGGGTATATCCAGAATGCTAGTCATCACAAAAACATATTGTCTTCAGATTTGTACTAACTATTCTTCTATAAAAATGCATCAAACATGAGTCAGTTAAGGAAACCGTCCCCTGAACATTTTCTTAACATTAAAGTTGACTCTAGAACTCTTCCACATTATCTTGCACCACTGTTCTTTCTGTTCACTTGGGCTTTTTTTTAATCTGGGTCCCTGATTGGCTCCTCCACTTAGTACCATAAAAAAATGTAGTTAAATACACTGGGGATAGGGAGAGGAGGAAGTCACACAAGGGAGTTTAGAGGCCTGGGAAGCCAATTACTCTATTACTTGCTTGAGTAATAACGAAGCAATTAATACTTCACTATATTTTTCCTCTAAGGGTAGCAAGTGTGTATTGCTTGTTTAGCACTTTTCCTTAGCAATGAAGATATAGATAGGGTCTTTGTAAATAAAGGCAACAGAAAAAACAAAACATCCACACCATGGCAGTAAGACTCACACTAGATAATGATGCAGACAGCAACTGCTCCTGGGGAATCCCTTGGAGATTATGGACTTTACCATCYTTTGCCTTGCTCCTCAGCAATCCATTTACCCTTACAAGTGCAAGGTGGAGGTAAAACTTTTGCCATTCTAGTCTTGAGAATATCTCATGACTAACTTTCACAGCTGCAGGATTTTTTAAAAAATGTAGTAGGCACTGGAGAAAAAAAGATGTATCATTCCAGAGTGCTCAGGAAATCCGAATGACAGCTTCAGAAGCTTTTGTGGACCAGTCCGTGGTTTGAAAGAATCATGAGTTYTGCCTTCAGGTGAGCTGCTCTGAGTCCTAGAAGAGCAAGACATTGGAGTCTCAGCCTCAGGTATATTTGGACCATAAATCTACAACAAGTAATGTCTGTGACAGTTCCAGTTTAAAGTGTTTGCTGCCTCCTGTCAGCCCTTGGCTGCTTGTCCTCAGTCCTACAGCAGTGTGCCACTTCTCAGTCGTTCTGACACCAGTATTTGTGGGATGAAGCAACTGATTTGTGTAAAACATTTTTAGGAAGATGGGTAGAAGTGGAAAATTTATTTTTAACATGTATCAATCCCTGCCTGTCTCACAGACTGAACTCTGAAGCAGTTGCTTTGCCACAACTGGGAGGTATCACACAACAGTGTGGGAGTAAGAAGCCAAGGGGCAGGAACCATGACAAGGCGTTGCCACTGAATGCTCSCTGTGATGAGACTATGGTTTCCTTTCATCACCTATACCTCCTTGAAAATAAAYATGTTTGGGCCCTGGAATTTCCCACAGAGTTTTAAGCTATTTAAATGGTATATCTTATGGAGGTTTTAAATTCAGTCAAGTGAATGTGAAAGCTAAAGCTTTCAAGTCTGTTAAACCACAGCTATTTAGCCTACATGGTTTATTTGCTCTGCCCAGTGTGTCTACAGAGATTTAAATTCCTTAAACCAGAGCTAGGACTTTTGGAGTGTATGATCCCTGTGGTCTCCAACAATGAAATTTTCAGGCTTCCCAAACAGCTGCTGTTAGGCATTAGGAGATTTTGAGATTCACTGTGTCTTCTGAGTTTTCTTAATGGGTTGCATCTGTGCTATTCATATGAAAGGTTTTACAAACTTTGCTGAACATTGCTATAAAGTTTCTTAGCTCTTCATGAGAAAAAGAAACATTTGTCTCATCTGTATGATCAGTGAAATTTAAAAATTAGCCAGGATTCTGAAGATACATATTTAATTTCCTAGTGCTGGTTTTCTGAGAGTCATTGGAGGTCTTTTTCCTTGGAAAGATAGAGATCATATACCATAGACGTATTTTATTTTGTTGATGATTTGTGGTATGCACCTATATAAAATACCAGAAAAAAACATTCTATATTGAGCAATAAAATAGGAAACTACCAACAATTATTAATTGTAATTAATTAATTAATTAGCTAAAATATAGGCACTAGGTCCAAAACCTCTAAGATTTTTGGAACAGAATTTCTCTTAGTCTAATCTATCTTATTTTTTACTAATAGGATCTGTATGCCCAAATTCTGGATGTGTACAGAAGTAAACCTCTTAAAGTAACTGCCAGATTTCTCTTCACTGTCAAAAATGGAGGAATAATTCCCTTTGTGAACCTCCAGAGCAAGATCCTCTTCACCTAACTCAGATTCTCAACTTCTGTGAAAAGTTCCACCTTGTATTAAATGGCTGATTGTAAATTACCAAGGGAATTTAAGCCATTCCCGTGTTCTCCCTTTTAAGCAAAATTAATTTATGCTATGTCTAGATGCAACTTTCTGGAACTTTAAAAGCATGTACAGACAGCGTATGTGGCAGGTGTTGCATAACTAAATAGTATCTTGATTGCTACAATTTTAAGATAAACATGGGGAATGGAATTGCTCTTAGATTAACTTGTCCTGGTTTTTAAGATAAGGTAGAATAAATTGCATTCTAGCATTCCTATCTTTGTCTTTAGAGAAAGCGAGACGAGCTTTATTTTTTAAACAGATAAAACTGAGTGTCGGAGTCGGTCCCAGTCAGCTAAATTAGCAGGAAATTGAGCTTGGTTGGCTTAGAGGATCCAACTTCAAGAGAATTTGACTACTGATAGCAAATTCTAAATAGGTCCACTGTGAGCCAGAAACTATGGTCTACATAAATAAGAAAGAGAATTTATATGGGATTGGTCAAAAATACTTTGTGTAGAGCAGTGAGCAATTTAATGTTTCAGTGATGACTGAGTCAGGTCTATGATAATTTAGTAACAACCAACAATGTATACAGTAAACACAATCTCAAAGCTCCTTCTGTGTTGCCAAGGATGTAGGAGTTGATATTTGTAAATCAAGAATAAGATGGCACTGCATAGTCTCCCACATGAAGTATTAACTCAGCTTCTTATAAAGTATAAACTTTTCTTTTGTAACTGCCTCACTGTTGAAAAGAGGAAGGGTTAAGAATTCACAAGTTAAAAGACGTGATTCAGACTTACCAAGTTTGGTTCAACTGCCTAAACAAAAGTACCTAATGATACTTGAGACTTCCTACTGTATCCAAGGTGTCAATATGGCATCAGCAGAAGTAACACAAGACCTATGGGAGACCAATAAAACCAAGGTCAGACAGGATACATTAGGTCACTTCAAATAGTACTACATGCCTATCTTTAGGAGATCAAACTGAGTTCTAGGTATCTATTTTAGGGTTATCTGAAAGCTTTCTAGGTTATATTRTTTGTTTTGGCTAAATGTCCATTGACACAGAGCTTAGATATGCAGCTCATCTGTTGATGCCTTCCTACACACATCTAAATTAGGGAGTTTATTCTCAAGTTGAGTCTTACCGGTACAATGTAGGCATCTGAAGAAACGGTTCTGTTGCCAAAACTTGTGCACCTAGTTTTGGTACCAGTGACTTCAGGATGGGACTGACAGATATGATATGGGACTTAAAGGAGACCTTCACCTTTTTGATGCATTGTCTGGAGCCCAGGTGGAATATGCTAGTGAGTCTAACATGATACTGGATGCCTGCATATGCACAATTGTGTCTTCTCTCTCCCTAATAATTATCTGAACCCAGGTGAGATGGATCACATACACAGATTCGCGGTACTGTTATTTTTGTACCATTTTACCTACATTTCAGATTGCATTTTTATGTAGTATGAAAATTAAGTATGTACTTAGTTTTGGTATGAACTCACTATGCAAGGGAATTCTCTTCCACAGAAATAGACAGGATTTCATAGATTTTATATCACATCTACCTAAATGCAAGATTACTTTTTTTTTTTTGATTTTCCTGAGAAAAAGGTTTGCCAGCTCTTGAATATGATCTGATTTTTATTCTTTTGCTCTTCAGCTGGTGTTTGTTTCCAATATTATTATTCAAAATTCTGTCAGAAAAAAAAAGCTATACATCAATAGCATTTTATAGGCCTATGATTAATAAAGCCAAATAGCATGGACACATTAATATAATCTCTGTTTTAACCTAATAGTACCAGGCTCTTTTCACATAAGTCAGACACCACCTTTGCTTCACATAACCAAGCAAAAGTACCACCCAAATTCTTCACTTCAAAAAAGTAAGACTGAGCAGAAGTGAAGTGAACTGAAGTGAAACAGTGAACTGAAAGTTCTTCACTTCAAAACATCAAAATGTCTTTGTGTTCAACAGCTTTTTTTTTTTCTCATTTCTGAGACACATGGCACTTACAGTTCAAATGGGTTTTCTTATAAAACTACTGTCTGATTCAGAAAGTATGGTATTGCTGTGCTGAAAACAGGAGGAAAATAACATTTCAGAGTTGCACTCCCCTGCCTTATATTTACATAATACACCTTATTCAACACATAATTCTATTGCTTTCACTCAGAGAATAACATATTTTGTAGTTATACAAATTTATGTAGAACTGTTCAGCTCAAATATTTACAAAAGCACAGAAATGGAGCTTCCCCTGGGGATGAAACAACAACCAAAAGGCCAAAAGGTATTGGAGAACATACTATGAATAAAGCAGCAATTTGGGATCCTTAATATCCCCAAATCAGACAGTATCTTCATTTAAATGTTCCCCTGCAAGCACAAAGTAGTTGATTGGGGAATTCACATATATGAGAAGAAAGTCATTTGATTTAGATATTTGAACTTATTATCTATTAATTTCTGTTATAAAATATGTACTACAAGTGGGTTTGGTCAAGTATCATTCTCATTAGTATTTTGAGGAAAGTAATATTTTCTTATGTTAAAATTGTATGCTTTTTTCCTGTGACTTTTCTCAGCTTTTGATCAGAAATGTCAAAGTTCAGAACTTAAAATTTTCTGATTAATTGTCAACTTTTTATTTTAGTTTATTATTTTATTGACATTAACCATTTTATCTTCTTTGACAAAAGAATTTTCATCAATGAATCTCACAGGACAATTTACAAGTTGAAAGCAAGACCATAAAACAGAGCGTGTAATTTGTATTATACAAACTTTCAAAACAGAAGAACTGAGAAGCTTACGCAGTCTGATCAAGTTGTCAGAATGAAAAGCAAAAAAGGGGATTTATGTGTCTTAGTACCATTCTGAAACACAAGAGAGTATTTCTATTCTATTCTATTTAGCTGGAAAATATGAAACCCCTCAAAAATAATTCTCTGAGGTGTATTCTGAAACAAATACAGTAGACAGCTTTAAGTTTTAAGATAAAGAGAGACAGATGTAGGGAGACAAAGAATGAAAAATACTACCTTAGAGCCGCTACTTAAATTAAGATTATACTCAGCAATATGTTCATAACAGTTTAAACAATTTCTTATCATTTAAGAGGGATTACACATGTATGAATGAGTGATATACATTCAATGTTATAATTGCAGTATGGCAGAGATAGTTAACTAAGCAATAATGTATAGTAACTGGAATCTTTATAGTCGAAGGGTCCCAAAATTGTAAAAGTGTAATGTAAAATAAAAACACACCAACAATGAGGAAACAATGATATTCTGTGCTGTTCATGAAGTCCAAAAGATCAATCCATACAAAGAAGCAGAGTTATTTAATGACATTTTATAAATATCACATCTGTATAACATCTCTGTTCAGAGAAATCATCGAAAGGCATTTTTTGAATCTGTTCCACTGAGCCATGGCATCAGTCTCTGTCACTGTGGCAATTAGGGATTAAGATCCAGTAAGAAAGGCAGGTCTGCTTCTCAATATTCTGCATCAGAACTGCACTATTTCTGAGTTTGTTGCTGTAAGCGTACATGTGTTGGTTGCATTAAGTGTGCATGCTTGCAGTAAGTAGAGAAGGAAGAAGGAGAGGAAATTTGTAATCAAAAAGCCTGMTAAGTGAATAAGTTGTGCTGCTTCAAGCAAACAGGAATGGCTATTCCATGAGTATTGTAATTGAATTGTCAGTAATGTGTGCTAATTCTTGCTTCCACCTTCATCCAAACTTGCAAGAATAATGTCTGTTAGTGCATGCCAATGCAATTGCTGCTACAATGAATCACTTACAGACTGCAACAAGGTGAAGGCAGTTGTGCATGAAGCAGAAGAGTAGGAGAGCTTATGTGAGTGTGCACATGCAAGTGCTATCTGCAGCATGCATACCAGCTCTGTGGTATGAAATGAGATTGGGACTGGGATGGCCTGGAGGTACAAAGAGCAAGCCATGTGGTGGTAGAAAGGGCACTGCAGTATGGCACATTCTCACTAGTGACTTATATTCCGTTTCTACTATTTTGGCCTTAATGTTCTATTCATGCATTTTTTAATCAAGTCACTTACCTATTTCCAAGAATCAGAAATAAAGAGGTAGGCATCAAGTCATGTATGGAAATTATTAYAGACAAAGAGAGGTAGCTAATAAAATTCTTCTATGACATTCAGCAATGGAGAAGAGAATGATCTGCTTTTCCTTTCCTTCATATACAAGGCTTTTATGTGAGCCTATTACGGGGGTTCCCAGACTGCGGTTAGATCATTCCTAAGTCTTTCACTGATATCTCAGGGCGCTTTTATTTATATGGCCTGGCTCCTTTGGCTTTTACCAGCACTGGGCACTAGATATACATTATAATAAACTGACAAGCCTATTTAATTCTAATCCTAATTGACTAGATGGTGCTATGGAGATGAACAAAGATAGACAAGCTATTAAGGCTTTACCAGTTTGACCCCAGTAGAAAAAAAAAAAGAAAAAAAAGAAAAATTCTTTCTTGAACCAAGTAGATAATGAGTGAGACCTCCAATATCTTCAGATCACGGCTCTAAGACATGATAGGGAGCACAAACTAGCAAGAAGCTATTCCTCTCGTCATTCTCCATCCCTGAATAATGAAATGACTATGAAATGGGAACCAAGTGCACCACTACCATATCATTTGWCTGGTCAGTATGAATCAAACATCTTGAGGAGGAACAGGAGGGTCTGTTCTGAGACGTCTCTCCTTTTTTTCTCACTTCTTCCCTAGTCCATCCTGCTTTGTAATCTACACCATTGGTTGAAGGGATTTTCATTGTAATGAAGCACAGCTTCTATCCTGCTGAAGGAAATAAGTTTCCAAGAACATTAGTCAAAGGTCCTGACATCATATTTTTCTGTGTAGCTAATCTACTTTAGTCCAAAATGGAAACTCAGATTAATAAGGCCATTCATGTTTGCAGATTTAGGGCTTAAACATGTCTTTAACTGCTGAATGGAAAGATGTAAAATCAGCTAGTTGCATAAGTAGTCAAACTTTCACTGGATTGATTGATTGTTTTAATCTGTGTCCTTGCTACTGTAGATGTGCTGAGGTCAATGGAATTTTTACCTGCACAGGGAGAAGTAGTGCAGGTATAAAACAAGCCAAGATATTTATCCAAAATATTTACACCTCTTTCACAGCTGTCAGACTTTTAGTACTGAGTTARGCCAATATGCTAATAACAGCAAAATAGATTTTTGTGCTATTTTTGTCTTTTTACCTCATGCAAATAAAATAGGAAATAAGGATGAAACTGAACTTGTAAAAGATTCAAATTGTCTGTAATTTACATCTTCATAAAAGGTTGGATTTAGTTCCAGATCATGAAGGAAAAATACCTTTTTCTATATTTTATATGAACAGCTCTGTGTAGGACTGAGAGGAATAAGTAAAGGGAGTTTATCATTGACTTAAGCTTTCCTTATTTGCAACCTACATCAAAACAGAAAACTAGAAAACCAGATTTGTCACATTTCAAACTGTTGTGTATAACTCTTATTGTTCAGAAAACAACTTTAACTTTTGAGATTTTTTCTAGAGGCACAGAATTATTTAGGTAAAAGGAATTTATAGTAGGTCATTTATTCAGTCCTTCTGAATTGTTGGAGAATTGATTTCTCTGATAGATGGAGTGTCTGGTCTTGCCATGAGCAGCTCTAAAGACAGTGATTTCAAAGACTTTCTACTTCTCATTCTATTGTCTAAGTGTCTCATATTTATAAAGTTTTTCCTTGATATCCTGTGAAGCAAACTGTTTGTTCCTGATTCATCTCTACCTCATTGCTTTTCTTATTCTGYTAAAAAACAGAAGGATTAAAATAGAGATTTGTACATCTAGTTCTTAACTAAGTCATTTGGGTTCATATGCTGTGCTAATTTTCTGCAGCATTTTTTTTCGTTTCTGTCCTTTATAACATAATCTGGTAACCACTGTAAACCTTTGTTGATAATCTTTGATTTATCTTCTAATAGGATCCAAATGTTATGCAGCAGATACTGAAAATTACTGAGACAAGAAAGATCCTGGGTTTGAGAAAGGCATTTTGCTACTTCACACTGGCACCAGCTTTGTGAAAAGGTCTGACAGGAGACTACTGAGCTCTGGATTTTCTATTTATTGTTCTGATATGATATTTTTTCAAAACCAGAATTTTGGCCACAGCAAGTTCCTTTATGTATGTAAATCTTATATTGCATATGCTAAGATATAACCCAACTCTTCAGTGCATTTCATCTGAATAAACTTTAATCGAGTATTCTCAGATTTACAGGAGAAAGTGTCTCTTTTATTTCTAAATATAAACATATTTTCCTTCAATGTTTGTAATGTTTGTTTGCAATGAGATGTATACAGTATAACATTTATGATGTACAACCTGTTCATCTATATTTAATAATTAGCAAATGTGTTAATTAGTAATCTCTTTCAGAGGCTAAGCAAACTGAGTCACATTGCACCAAGTACATTTTACCATTTAGCAGAGGTAGAAAAATGGYAGAAGGTGAACCACAAATGTATCTGGAGTCACTCCTCATTAGTCATTACGAATTATCCGAAAGTCACATGACATGACTTTTAAGGCTCTTCTGATCTGGACACACAATGTAATAAATTATATGGTAGAGACTATCTAATAAAAAGGAAGCCCTGGTGTCAGTTCTGAAGAGTACTTTTTAAGCATTTTTAAGGGGGTAGGGATTGATTTATGAACAATTGCAATTCTTGTAAGTATGTTTATCACTTTCCATTTGAGCTCTGCTCACTAGTCTACTTCTCAATGGAAACAGATTCTACTTCTAACACTCCGGAATGATCTATTCTTCCTGGTTATCTTCTTTTTCCTTTTCCTTTTCAATGTTTTTCACTTACTGTTATTCCCAAGCAAAGTATTTCCTCTCATATATGTCACTACTATGAATTGCTGGATTAGACACATTTTAAACTACTCAGCTGAAAAGTTTAATGATTTGTAGATTTGCAAAGCATCTGTTTGGAAACAGGTACCTAGAAATTTCATTGGAGATCTGAGACTCCTCTCTGCCACCATGGGACATTTTTTTTTTTCTATTCACAGTATGGTATTTACATTGTATGTATGGTATATAACAGATATCATTACATTATGGGAAATGCACTTTGACATTTTAGATGTGATTGGAGTGAACAGGTTCTGACTGTTTTTTATTGTTACTATTTCTTTGTTCTGTCCTATACTGAGATCAGAGAAATCCAAATTGTTGATTTGAATTAATTAAGACTTACCCTCTGCTTTCATTAGCTTTTCAAGCTGCATTTAGCTAGGTGAAAAACCAGTATCTYTCCTAGTGTTTCTACAAGTAGTGAGTTCAGTAAGTGCTAGCTTGGAAAGGGTGACAGCTTTATGATATCTGTCTCTCCTTCTGTGCAGTCTTCACTCTTTCATCCTCCCTCAAATTCATGGGCTGCAAATAGTTTCAGCTGATCTCATTGCAATAGTGTCATTCTGCAGACCGCAGGTGGCAGCCAGGGCCCTTTACACAGTCTCCATGATGGGTTTTGGGGATAGGGGCAAATGAGCTAAGAGGGGAATGACTACTAAGAGCTTTGCTTGGGTGCTGTCAGGGCTCTAGAGTATCTGGTGGGATCAGACACATCTTGGTCATGTGCACAGTATCAAGCACCTGGGGGTYTTCAGAGACAACATTAGGGTCTGCTAGAGCCACACAGGCAAAGCAGTCCAGCCTGGGATCCTTCAAGTGGGCAGCCCTCAGAAGCAACTTCATAGCAGTGAATTAGACTGCACATACATCCAGTACATTTCATTGCTTTTTCAGTGCCAAAGAGGTGGAGCGTTACCATGGCTAGCATAGATATTTATGATTTTCTAATGATTACACATGGAAATTTGTGCAATAAAATGTTGTTTTGTAGTATGCAGATTTCAGGACAAATCACTAAATGTAACCCATAGAAGGGCCAAGATTGCAAAAATTATTCATAAATGCCTGCATTTTCAGTTTCCTTAATGTGGGTAGCATGGTGAAAGCTGAAGATCCTGAAAACATAATTCCATACTCCTAAATGTATTTAGTGCTCTTAGACGTTTGAAACAGCAAATGACTATGTAGAAGGTGAATAGAAATGTGATACACATCTACGTAAGACRTATAGGGATAAGATACTGGAATTATGTGTTGAGGGAGAGGGACTCTGAATTCAGTGAAGCCAGTACAATTCCATTCCATGTATAAAGATTAAAATATACAAAGAAAATAATATATGTACTCTGCGAGATGTAGCAATATCATCCCTCTTTGAGGGATTAGAGTCTTGAAAGCCTACTCTGAATTTTATAGTTTACATCCATTTTCAAATTACAAATGTATAAGCACAATCTCTTCTGAGTCAAGGACAATATGAAATTCGGTGTGTTAATGTATTACCACAACGTTCAGTGCCAGTAGTACTTCAAAATAAGTACAAAATAATGCCATGAAGAACTTCTTATGCTTATGYGATTCAAGCACCTTTAACAATGCACATAACATTGCTTAGAAATGTAGCCCAAGAAAATTAGTGTGTACTTGAATCGATGTTAGGAGGGTAAAGTATGTCTGCACACTGTTTTTTTGCTAGGTCAGTCATCAAAAAGTACACATAGTCCTGAAAATTATACGTGCTTTATAACCATCAGTTGTCAGAATCTCCACAGGAATCATATAACTTCAATATGCAAATGTTTAAATGGAAACTTGTGTTTCTAAAGTGTGGGGGAAGGGCCAAAGTATTTGAAAATTTGTCAAAAAGTAGTTACCACTTTTAACCTGAAGAAGCATTTAAATTTTCAAATACCTGTAGCTATTGGAAAAGTTTGAGCTCCACAAAGCTTTTGGATCATTGTTGCTCCCCATCCTGATGTTCCACAGGACATGTCCTTCTGTCAGAGAGCTTTGCTTCCTTCCACGGAAGAGGTAAAAGGTAGCATTCCCACCTTAGTGCTAGCAAGTATAAAATAAAAGCTGACTGACTGAAGCTGATGTGCTTGCTAATTGTCATAGAAGGTGGGTTTTTATGAAGACACAGTCTCTCACAGAACAAATAAAATTTCTTCAGTGAAGGGTGATGATTATTTCTCTTTCACTTCAGAGAAAGACTTTAGTAACTCAAAAGCACCACAAAAGCAGTAATAAYCACCCTTCACAGATAAGATATCCTGTAGATATAAAATGTGCAGTTGTCACCTCTCCCAGTCATCAGTTGTGGAGCTGACAAACAAAGAGAAAGTCTAAGATTTCCCTTCCATGCAGACACATCCTAATTCTTTTAAAAAGATTTTTTTTTTCCTCATAGCCTTTAAAGTGCAAATCTATATTCAACACCAGGAGGAAATGCCTCTACTGCAGGGAAAGGAGGGGAGAACACCACAGAAGAATCTTCTATGGACCRACTGAGCTTCCTAAAAGGTCTGGCTGAGGATCCTTTTTTTACTGCAAAAAGTCCATTTTGTCTCCTGGTGGTTTTTGTGGCAAGCAGTCACGCTATGTGGGTGGCAGAACCTCTCAGCCGTAGGGACACTTTGGGACTCCCTTTGTTGGGATGAAACAATTTCCGTAACAAAAGGGCAGCCTGACATTAAGGTTCAAATTCTCTTGAACATAGGCAGCGGCTGTAGACAAATGGATGTGACACAGTGTTTTAGAGCAACTTCACAGATTCTTAAAATTATATCCAACAGGCAAGTTCCTAGCCTGGGGGCTGGAGTGTAGGAACTCCCTGTAATTCTCCTGAGGAAAAGCAGACAACATATTAACCAGATATATTAACTTTCCTGTTGCAAGAAAGGCTCTTCTGCTCTACAAGGAGGGGAATTGGAGCCTAACCTTTCCTGATTACACACACAAAAAAAAGCATGAGAAATCTATTTCTTATGAACTTATCTCATGAAAGTTTTCAAACTATATAACTGTAAGGTTCTGTGGCACTGTAGTTTGTCAACATTTTAATTAGAATTTTCTCTTTTTCTCTTAATGACAAGGTACTTTCAATCCTGAACTTAGATTAAGCATAGAATGTGGATGAAGACCTATTAATTTTTAGCCTCTGAATTTTCTGACTGTATTTTTCTGCCATCCTGAGACTTTTGTCAAGATGTTTAACAACTGTTTTTGTTTGTTTTTTAACTGCTTTATTAGCACAGAAATATTCATCTCTTCTCAAAAAGGATCTTGTCAGGCTTAGCCAACGTTTGTAGGGCACTTTGGAGATTTTAAGCCCCAAGTACAAATTAAGTGCTGTTACTTCTTTGCCTATTCTTATAAGAGTTCTTCCCATCTTCCCAAGTCTTTGAAGAAAGTAAATCAGACCAAAGCCATTTTAAAATGTCTTTAGGAATGATTTTGTGAAAGTTCTGAGGACTGCATATATTCAACAACTAGAAAACTTACCCTCTTAATTTTCTGTCTTCACAGTCRCTACTATCCCACTCCTTTCTCCAGTATGGTATGAAACTCATGAAAATAAGATGCAAGAGATGACACAATGTGTCAGTTGTTCTGCATGTTATTTGAATTCCTTCACTTCCCAACAGCTTATGTGGGTTGGTGCCGTGCTTCTTGATTCAACTCAAAGAATTAAATTCAGAGCTGGTCAAAATTCAGAATTCTGTGAGAAGATTCAGCTTGTTGTTTCAAATGAGAACCTTTGCAGTAAATTCTTTGAGAAATTTATGCCATTTAAGAAATACCTTCTGTTCCAAAAAAATTTGATTTGAATAAAACTTGATTTTACTTTATTTTAATTTATATAACTGATTATGTTTTCACTCTTTCTTTACTAATCTGTTGCAGTATCACATGACATGTAATATCAAAAAGGACTACTGATATACCACAGTATGATCATAATCAAATTCTCTTTTAATATAAAAGCAAACAAAAAAAAATCTGCTACTTAACTTGAAATAATTTATCTTATTTTCTTCAAAAAAGTGTTTTCTATTTGTATTTAAAGTGTTTGACAGAACTGAAAGGAAAATAATTGGGAAAAATTAGAGCTATCTTCAATATTCTTATTTTATTATCCAGCCATTTCACTATAACAACGAAAATAGTTTAAGAGGATTTTTTTACCTCCCCCACGAAAGCAAAGAGTATTAGAATATTTTTTTACTCTCARTAATGAACTATTCTGGGGAAGGAAGAGACCTCTGATCAAATTATTGCAAAGTAAGCTGTCATCTATGGAAGATAAAATTTTTCATGAGCATAACCCCATCTTTTATAATATGTACAGAATGAGRACTGGGGAGGCTTTTGTAAAACAAGGAGCAAGCTCTTGAAATAGGGTGATTATCAGGGCAACCAATTAAACATTCTCTTACATTATCAAATAAGCATATAGGCTGCACTGATGCTGATAACTGTTTTTCTTTATAACCCAGAGGTTATATATATGTAAATCTTGTAGTATGTTCTGGAATCTTGAAAAATCTGTGACAGCTAAGGAAGGGTATGGCTATGATCTTGGAAGCTGAATTAAGAAATCTCCTCTTAGTGGAAATTAAAAATTTTAGTCCTTTCTGAACCATGAAAAGATCAGAAAAGAGAGGGAGAGTAATAAAGGGAATTTATTCTCTTTGAAATGGGAATAATACCTATTTATTAGTTTAGAACTTAAGTTCGTCAGTACTTATAAGATTCCYGAATAGGCTGGAACCTTATGTTGTAAAATACTCCTTAATTCTAAACAAATATACAATGTTAAGAAGTTCCTCAAGTATTCACATCTTGTTCAGCTTGGGTGTTTATCTGGATTAGAAGAACTGACAAGACCCTTAGCACTAGAAGTGCTATGAACTCCTCCCTTTCAATCTTCCTCACTGTGAAAGGACTGTTAATGGTTTGGGGAATAATCAGGTCTAACCGTACTATACTGTCATAAGTCTCATCTTCCCAGTACCAGCTGCACTTGTACACCTCAAGCAATCTAACACTGCAGCAATCCCAGTTTACAGTCCTATTTGTTTGCTCCAATATCATACAGCCACCAGCTAAGTGGTATATATATTCCATCAGTGAAGAAAAATGTCTATCAAGTCTTGATCTCCAGTAAACTGTAACTTAGATAAGAAATATAGACAATACAATAGTCAGATAGGACAGGAGGTAGAAACTGTCACTTTTATTGTATTTGAYAGAGCCATGATATTAGGCCCCTCTTTTTATTGCCCTATTTGTTCTAGTGTCAGTTTTTCTCATATCTGGCCTGTGTGTTTTCCTTTTGGAAAGGGCTACTGTTGTGCTTGTGCATTCAGTGTAGACAATTCTTCCTTTTGTTATGCCAGTTGGTTTTGGCCTCAGTCAGACACAAACAGCTTTTAAGTTAAATGGCCATCTGGCAACTTCACTCCTCTTCAAACTTCTCTGAAAAGAAACTCATTTAGCAGGTGCACACTAAGCTTACAAGTTATTGACAAATGAAAAAAATTAAAGAGGTCAGGCTAGACTGACATGAAAACCCTTTTGAGCAACAGCATTACATGCCTTATAAAACAGAAAATTGACAGTCAAGGGACACAGTCTCAGAAGCCAGACACATATTTCTAGATGTGCTATTTCATTTTTTTTAAAACTGCAAAGATTAGTATGTCAGAAATAGAAACCAAAGACAAAGACATATGAGTACTGGGTTTTCCATTTTTACTTTTATATTCTGCCACATAAAGCATTTGTTCTCAAAAAAAAAAAAAAAAGGGCAATAATCTAAATGAGGCATCTTCAATTACGCTGCATTTCAAAGTTAATCACTTTCAGGTGTGTAAACTATGCAAATGTAGCTACTTATTTATTATAAAAAGCAATGCACCTAGTTAGCTATTAAAGATGAGTAGGACCAAGTCATCTGGGTTTGACAGACAAAATATTTGTTTAGTATGGTTAAGGGAATTTAGAGTGAGATAACTTTTTTTTTTTAATATAACAAACTAATACAAGAAAGAATATCTTTAATGATACAGCTAGTAGGCTCTGATAACTGAAAGTGTAGTTTTAGATAAAATGGTTATGTCATTTACAAACTGAATTCACTGACTGAGTTAAACTTCAGTAAGAACTGAGCAAGATCTCAGGCTCTGACTCCTGGAATGTGTTGAGTCTTGTTTCCTTGAAGGGATAAGCAAAAATAAAAGATATTAGCACATCAAGCTAAATTTACTCCTATTGTGATTCTGGAAACCAATCACAAAACAGAACAGAATGAATTGGACATAAACAGGAATCAGCAAACCTTAGAGAAGTCAAAACTTTTAAAATCAAGCTATTATTTTTATTAGAAAGTCAGTAAAAATACTGATGTGGTGTCCCAATTCTCTGCCAAATGGCTGTATCCCTAATATTTGCATTTGCCAACTTCAAAGATTTGTAGTGAACACCTACAGCTGCAGTAGCATCAGACCCTGTGGACTGTTTTTAAATTTTTAGGCACTAGGATTGTGATTCAGAAACTTAGCTATTTGTTTCAGCTAATGAAGAAAATCAGAAAATCCGATCTTCTTGTAATTGACATGCTTTGACATTCAAGAAGTAGAGTAACTATAACCATACTCTTCTAGGACACTACAGAGACAAGTAATATTAAAATCCTCCTTAATATTGCTCTCAAGTCAGTGTCTAGAATTAGTATTTTATAATTTCCAAGCTAAATAAGAACATTTGCTGCTATGATTCATTCCCAAACATTGAGAGTGCTTAGAATTATGCACTCCATACAAATCTCCAAACAAGCTAAAGAGAACAGAATGCTTCACAAAACTTCATTTAGACTATAATTTAAAAACATTTAGACTGCATAGATACAGACTGAGACTTTATCATTGGCAGGAGTATGATCAATCACAGGGATAGGTATAAATCCTGGACTCTGAAGAACATAGGCCTTTCAAAATGTCTGAATATTTTTCGTTTATAAATAAAATCTCGTTGGCCCGAGAATGGCTTCTACTAGACAGTGGACAAACACAATTTTTGAGTGAGAAAAGGATGGGAGGATGAAGGAGACATTTAGACCTTTCAGATGTCATTGAAACACAGCTTGAAACAGCAGTGGATAGTGGTAGGCAAAGGTGGTTAAGGGAGTCCAAGGGAGTCCTGCATTCTTGGGGCTGTTGCTTCCACATACACAGGGACTGCATGACATGCTCTCTGAAGACAGTGTGCCTCTAAATGAACTAGGACTCCTTCAAAATCAAACTAGCCCCAAGGTAAAATATCTCGTGTCTCTATGTGTACATACCACTGTCTCTATTACTGATATCTTGATGTCTTCACAGCTTAATCAAAAGGAGCAAGGTAGGAAACAGCATGTAAGCACACTGGGCATTTATGAAACGACATGGGACCAAGCACTACACGGTGCAGCTCTCACGAGGCTGCATAAGAGGGATCACACAAGCTTCTCTTGCCTTTTTGGCCTCGAGGCCCGGGGATGACCCTCTGGAACTGATTCATTTAGCAGTGCAGTTGTAGCCTGATACACATATGGTATGCAGGCACAGAAACTAAATAAAGGACAAGACAAATGAAGTATCCTTAAGAATGCAAGGTGATTTGTTAAAAAGCTTTGTGAAATGGGACTTTAAGGCAGATAGAATTTGAAGTGGACAGCTTTAGAAATACAATAAGTAAAATTAATTCAAATGGTGATCTACAATGCAGACATTCACATCTGAGCTAATCGACCTGGACTTTCTTAATGGAAAGAAAATAGACACTTGCAGAGTATGTTTTACACAATATTTTCCAATGTCTCTTTGAAATAAAATAAATCACACTTCAGAACTGTTTTATTCTCTCTGTAGCTGACTGTATCTCAGAAGTCTACTATATACATTTAATTAGTGGAATCACAAAATATATGAGTAGCTCCATAGAATAAATAAGAAACAGGAACTGTCCTGTCAGACAACAGCTTGCTAGACTATCGCTCTAGGTTATTGCTGAACCTTGGTCCTGAAAACCAACCTTTTTTCTGAAGTTTCTAATGAATCAACTGCATAGTAGCAGAGGGATATCTGCTGATCTCATTGACTGTGCCATACCTGTACTGTATTTTGAGAGAGTTCAAATTGCCTTTTATTTTTGTCACTACAAGAGAACAAAAATTTTGCAAAATTTCACTCCTCCTGAAACTTGGCTGACTTTTTTTTTTTTTTTTAAGAGACAGAGGACTGAAGTGTGAACTGTTCTATAACTTAAAATTCTTCAGAAAATGTTTTGCAAATATAGGTATAAGTTAAAGTTTGCTAAATTCTGAAATCAGAATTTGGTAAGCTCTGAATAGCCCTATGGGCCACCAAAAACTACCTTAAATCTCTATCTTTACCAGAATTTTAGAGGTAGCTAGAACTACTACACATATAAAACATAGTTTTGGACTCTCTGGGACTTAATTGTTTTGTTAACTATTTTGCTTTTTCCACAACCTGAGAGTTTCTTCTCAGGTGTACAGGACCTCATGCACTTGGGTTTGGGTTTTGTCACATACCAAGATAATTGATTAAATGCAATTTCCAAGATCTTATATAAATAATATTCACACTTTTAATATTTTACAAGTGTCTTTTATTTTTTATTCACCTCTATACCACTTTATTAGATATAATATATATTCTAAAAATAAAATGAACATATTTCATTAGTAGTTTTTTATAATAACATAACTATTAATTTTTCTTTAATATTTTCATGCTTTAAATAATTTAATAAAAATCTTCTTCAGACCCTTTTAAGGGTTCTGAAGTAGACAACTTCAGATAGTAAAGTGCAATGATTTCCACATTTTCAATTATGTTCTTTTGTCTATTGCAACTATTTGATTTATATCCATGCTTTCATTCATGTTGCTTTATATATGCTAATCACAGAAATCAATGAAAAATTATTAAACTTGTGCACCATGAATGGCTTCCTTTGAAATATTGTTCAGTCAAAAATTCTTATATGCAGAGAATAATGGAAGAATGAGGCATTGAGTTTTGTTGCTGTTTCTTAGATGCAATATTTCTGATATATCTTGTGCAGTTGTATAAAGTATAGCTACATCGACCTCCCGATCCTGCAAGGAGGAAGCAGGGCAAAAAGCAAGATCACAACCATGGAATTCAGAAGAGCAGACTTTGGCCTCTTCAGGGACCTGTTTGAAAGAATTCCATGGGCCCTAGAAGGAAGAGCAGCCCAAGACAGCTGGTTGATATTGAAGGATCACCTCCTTCAAGCTCAAGAATGGTCCACCCCAACAAGCAAGAAATTGAGCAAAGAGGACAGGAGACCTACATGGATGAACAAGGAGCTCCTGGCAAAACTCAAAGAGAAGAAGGAAATGAAGAGGAGACAGAAGCAAGGACATGTCACCTGGGAGGAATATAGGGATGTTGTCCAAGTATGCAGGGATGGGGCTAGGAGAGCCAAGACCCATCTGGAGTTTAATCAGGCAAAGGATGTCAAGGACAGCAAGAAGGGCTTCTATAAATACATCAATAACAAAAGGAAGACTGGGGAAATTGTGGGCCTGCTGCTGAATGGGGCAAGGGCTCTAGTGATAAAGGATACAGACAAAGCAGAGATACTGAATGCCTTGTTTGCCTCAGTCTTTACTGCTAAGACTGGCTTTCAGAAATCCCAGGCCAGAGAGACCAGAGAGAAGGTGTGGAGCAAGGAAAGCTTTCCCTTGGTGGAGGAGGATCATGTTACAGATCACTTAAGCAAACTGGACATAGACAAACCCACGGAATGCATGCACCAGTGCTGAGGGAGCTGGAGGATATCATTGCTAGGCCACCCTCAATCATCTTTGAAAGGACATGGAGAACAGGAGAGGTGCCTGAGGACTGGAAGAAGGCTAATGTCACTCATATCTTCAAGATAAGCAAGAAGGAGGACCTGGGAAACTACAGTGGGGCCAGTCAGCCTCACCTCAATCCCTGGAAAGGTGATGGAGTAGTTCATCCAGGACACCATTTCCAAGCACATGAAGGATAAAAAGGTGATCAGGAGTAGTCAGCATGGCTTCACCAAGGGGAAATCATGCCTAACCAACCTGATAGCCTTCTATGATGGAATGACTGGCTGGATAGATGAGGGGAGAGCAAAGGATGTTGTCTACCTTGACTTCAGCAAGGCTTTTCACACTGTCTCCCATAACATCCTCATAGACAAACTCAGGAAGTGCGGGCTAGATGAACAGACAGTGAGGTGGATTGAAAACTGGCTGAATGGCAGAGCTTGAAGTGTTATGTTCAGTGGCACAAAGTCTAGTYGGAGGCCAGTAACTAGTGGTGTACCTCAAGGGTCAATATTGGATCCAATCCTGTTCGACATATTCATCAGTGACCTGGATGGTGCAACAGAGTGCACCCTCAGCAAGTTTGCTGATGATACAAAACTGGGAGGAGTGGCTGATACMCCAGAGGGCTGTGCTGYCATTCAGAGGGACATCGACAGACTGGAGAGATGGGCGGAGAGGAACCTCATGAAGTTCAACAAAGACAAGTGCAGGGTCCTGCACCTAGGGAGGAAGAACCCCATGCACCAGTACAGGTTGGGGGTTGACCTGCTGGAAAGCAGCTCTGCGGAGAAGGACCTGGGAGTGCTGGTGTACATGAAGTTTAGCATGAGGCAGCAATGGCATCCTGGTGTGCATTAGGCAGATCATTGCCAGCAGTTCGAGGGAGGTGATCCTCTCCCTCTGCTCAGCCACACCTGGATTACTGTGTCCAGGTCTGGGCTTGCAAATACAAGAGAGGCATGGAGCTACTGGAGCGAGTTGAGCAAAGGGCCGCAAAGGGATTAAGGAACTAGAGCATCTCTCATCTGAGGAGAGGCTGAAAGAGCTGGGACTGTTCAGCCTGGAGAAGGAAAGGCTGAGTTATACACATCTTATCAATGTGTTTAAATATCTGAAGGGAAGGTGTGAGAAAGATGGAGCCAGACTCTTCTCAGTGGGGCACCCTGAGTAGTAAAAATGCAGTTTTGGTATATGAATATCATGTGTGATCTACAAATAATTTTTGGATCAGAACAAAAATGAAAATGATTTATTAAAAAATCTTTCATTCAATTCAGTAGTTTGTCAAGGAGTAAGACTCATTCCTCCGAGTATGATCATCAAGGGCAATTAAATTTGTATCCCAAACATAACTCCAAAAGAATTCAAGTGAGGGAGACAGGAAGCTTATTCATGACTGAAGATAATACTTAGAAACACTGAACCCCCAGTTCTGTTGTTTGGGCTATGCCTTAGATTCTATGGAGGAAAAATTTAGTAACTCAAGGAGCATTTGCTAGTAAAGTTCAAAATAAAGTGTCATTTCCTATTTGCTTTCCATATAGCTTTTTATTTCCAGTCTTCTAACCAATATTCTATCTTTAATTTTTTTTTAGAGAAATCTTTTCCTAATTTCACTAAAAGGCTTCTCTGTTGTGATGGGCAAGTTGAATCAGGGTGAGACTGACAAACACATGTTGTGCTGTCTCCATGGAAGTAGCAAATCCAAACAAAGTAGTGTGTGTAGGCATCCAGGAGGGACTTGCACCTGTGCCCAGGGATTTAAGGAGTGGAAGAATATTTTCTGCTAAGCTGCGAAGAAGCAGTGTGGGAGCTTAAATTGCCATGTGCTGACTTCTGGGAAGGCATTCCCTGTGGCAGGTGTAAACCATTRCTTCTCTCTCTCCAAGGACCAGATGACTGAGAGACAATTCTGGATCTGGATGTACCTCAAACAATTAGCTCCCTCTCTCCCTCTCTGTTGTCTTGTCCTCTTCACTTCTGATTCAGCTTTGTTCTAGTTGCTGAACTCATCTCACTTCACTCACTGAAATATTATATGCTTGCTAAAGGGGTTATTTATATTTGTGAAGTTGAAAAATGTGTGGTTTAGTTGGCAGGCATAGTGCAAAAGCACTGTCACAAAGCCTGAAGAGACAAGCTGCTTTTCACATCCAGAGCCTGCTGGATTAAGAGCAGAGGTAGACAGAGGTTATTTCGGGTGCCTGGGCTTGACACACCAACACACAGGCAGTACAGAATACAAGTCTCCAGTTCTTTATATCTACTTCCATATAAGCTCTCTCTGCCTAACGCCTACTGTTTGTGTGTTCTGATTCTGACCCAATGCTAAAGCATCGTCCTCTGGAAAATGAAATATTAAGACTTGCGTGGGTCCTTTGGAGATCATTGATTTGTAAAGCAGTCAATGAGACCATGTAACCTCCTATTTGTCTGACTTTTATAGATTGGTCAATAGAGAAATATCTGAGTTAATACAATGTAGATATAGAAGTGGTTCTGAAGACCTCTGTAGTACACAAACTTCTACCTGGTAGGAAGAGATGACGTATGAACTTCAATGGAGCTCAGGTCTTAAAAACATGTTACTACTTACATTTCTTATTTCACAGGCTGAATTATTTCACCACACACTTTTATCCATTCAGTTCCAAGTCATGCAAAGTGTGATAGTGATGCAGGACTTAAAAGAAAATGATAGTAACCCAGTCTACTTTCTGGCATGGTACTGGGAAAGGATGTACATATTTGGGCATAACTGTGGTTGTATCTTTTTTGATTTTTAACCTTTTATAGATAATTATATATGTAGGAGGCAGTATGAATTTTGTACACAAATGTTTGGACAAGAACTATTGAGTGATGTGGAAAAACTGTTGTTTTGTTGTTTATAGAATAAGGCTAAAACAGTAATGCTAAAATGGGAGGATTATGTGAGACAGTCAAAATGTAAGTGACATTTCTTACTGATCACTGGGAAAATCAGTGTGCTTAGAAATGCTTTGTAAGATATGGAAAAGGTTATCATAGGAGTCTTGGTGCCCAGAAATGAGAAAGACTATTGTCATGTCAAGCCAAACCAAACTCCAACTAAAGAGACCTGCATGACAAGATATTGATTTTGTGGAGACTACCGTAAAGAAAATAAAGAAGTGTGTTTTGACCATGTTAGCCTGAATTCAGAAGAGGACAACTAGAACATGGTATTTGAAAGGAGACAGTAGGAACTAATGGATTTAAAGCTATGGTGGTCAGGAAGATCTGCAAGTCCCCAGATGTAAAGGCTGAAAATATAAAGAATGTGAGATGCCTCAAAGAGCAGTCTTGAAAACAAAATAGGAGAATCTCCTGAAGATTCCCAAAAGAGATGGGAGTAGATGACTTGTCAAAGTATATGTAGCACAGACAGAGACATAAGGGAGAACAATCATACACAAAAGCCTAGGATAGCCATGATGAACTCAGGTTTTTAAAATGTTGATAAAAAGTAGCCATATTTTCTAATTCAACATTTCTATATTGCAGCTTTAAACAGTTTAAGAGACTAAGGAGCCAAGAGAAGGGAACAGAATGTTCTTCCAACTTCAAAATTTAATGAAATCTAACACTGAAAGACATACAGTGCAGAAATTACAATATATATAGATTATATATATATAAACAAATTCATTTTCTCTGGAGACCGTTGTCAACAAGTTTCATGCTCACAGAGTTCAGAGAATAGTGCAGATGAGCCAGAGTTGCTATGTTCTACAAGCATTAGACATTTTGCAAAAGTTACTGAAGGGGTGGAATGCCTGCAGCAATCCCATATATTACTTGCTTACCTAAAATATGAGATGGATGAATCTTAGTTTCTTCAGGAAACTCAAGCAAGCATCCTATATGCAAAATTTTACTATATTTAGACTGCATGTTGCATGATTTGCCATTAAGTATTCTGTTTGTGCCTGGGCTACTTAGATGAAATCCCTGATGTATTTGTATGGATTTACCCTTCTGTTGATGTAGAGCATTGTAAAATTTAACATCATGTTCCCACTGTCATATGTGTCTTTCCTTTTGAGAAGGAGAATAAAGTTTTATTAAGTTTTATGGCATATTCACATAATGGAATCCATAAAGGGAACAATTTAAAAGCATTTGTGACTCTTCCAGAAATATTCTTAATTTAAAACTTACTCTGACACCTCTCTTTGAGTACTTCATAATAGCAAGCTGACTATGACTCAGATAAAGTATAAGCAATGTATGCTGGAAGAGAAGAGCATTTAAAGATACAAGTAAAAGTGTTATCTGTATATTTTGCTGCAGATACACAGTCTGTTTTTATGCAAGGGCTTTGAGATGGAGTTTCTGATACTGGAAAGCCAGAGTACTCAGACAATGCTAAATAAGAATAAAATAATATTTCTTTTAGTCCAGTGTTATTTATGCCTTTCAATTTAAAGGAAACTTTCCAAATGAGTGTACATACTAAAATCCATTAAAAAGTAAACACAGCCTTTAGAAGACCTTTGATTACACTTGCCTTGACACACTTAACTGATACTTTACAAATATCAAATATTCCCCTTCCCAAGTCCATTGCTTTTTCTTTATATTTTCAGTCGATAGGATTCAGCTCACCCCATGCTTAGGGATCTGCATGTGAGCTAGGTCTCTAAGGTCCTTTCACAGTTAACACAGATTTAGTCAGTGTGGTCAAAAAGTTGTTCAGTCCACCCTGAAATAGGCAGCTAATGGCTGGTCATTCACATTGCTCTTTAGCCAGCTTTCCTGAGCAGGCCTGCAGCACAGCTTAGCAATGAGGCATTTAAAAAATGTCACAGTTTTAAGTTCAATTAGTTTATAGTCTACACTTGATCGCTCCTTGACTGGAAGCTTGGCTGGTTATTCTTTGCCCAGCAAAACCTGCAGCAAGCCAGCTACTGGGGATACTGTGAATTTGCACAATTCAGCAGTCTTTCATGATTGTCCATTGTGCCTTTATACTTTCTGCTGTGCAGTAGGGCCAGAGTTTTTAGACATTCCTGTGAAGTCCAGGCTAAAATGTTGCAAGTCACTTGACATAGAAATACTCTTTAAATGCCTCCAGACTCTTTGATGAGCTTCTCTTTGTGAGAGAAGTTGCTGAGCATCTGAAAATGCTTTTGCAGTAAATGACTGCATTCTTTCTGATATGCAGGAAGGTGTTAGTGACAATATTTTTAAAGCCCCAGATGGCCTTCTAGTTCTTTTTATGCTTGCTACAGTGAAACCTTGTTAGCAGGAAAGCCCTTGATTTCAGTTCCTGGGGCAAAATGCCCTTGAATTGATCCACAGAAAGATTTTCAACCAGAATCTCCAAACTTTTCATTGTCTAGCCTAATGGTCTGAGCATCTTTTGGGAATGTTAGAAATCAAAGGTCTTATTCTGCCTGAGGAAATTCAGATTTCTCTTTTTTTCTGTCAGGTGTATTAACACTAGGCTACAGGGTTTTTGAATGTTCAATATTAGAAGCAATAAATACTGTTCCAGTTGAAACTATGGAGAAAGGAATTCAAGATTCAATCAACCAGAGAAGGGAAACAAAAGGGTTAGTAGTCTTCTGTTGTCTGACTTGCTAGGTATTCACACAGAAAGAAGGATAAAGAAGTTTTATTAACTGATCCTGGGGCTGTTCGTATATCTCATACGTGCACACTATCAAACAAAATGTGTAAGAAAGTATGGGAGTAGGAGCAAGTACTCAGAATGCTTGCATCTCTAACTAGCATCTCTAAGAGTAGATGACCATGCATCTTCTTGTGCCCTTTTACTTGCCTAAAGTTTTGTTCATCTGTTGATCTAGATAAATTACAGCTTTTTAGAAAGGTAGTACTTCACATTTTCTTTTGTCTACCACAAAATTGGAGAAGTGGTTATATCTTCCATCTGCCAGGATCAACATTTGTTAGGCTCAGATGACTTCATTTTGAGAAAGATCTGTTCTGTAATTGAGCACCCAGAAGCCTTTAAAAATAAAGCTAGCATGAAACTCTTACTATTAGTCATTTTTAATACCACTGACTTTTCTGTCACCTACTGTTAAGGAGAAGATAGCTGTAAGTCCACCATGTCTATGTAACTAGAACTAATCAAACAGAAAACTTAGAGAACCAAGATAATTCTGTGGCTTTATTTTCATGTGACTGGCTTGACTTATTGCAGCAATCAGCACAACAATGCTTTCTCTTTAGATTACCTTCATCATTACTAGACTCTCCTTTTGTGTTGTGAAACACTGGTTTCAAAGGAGAAACAGATCTTGTTCCAGGAAACATTGTGYTTTCTTCTGTGCTGAAGTGTTAGGGAGATATCATTAATTTGCTTACTTACACACTAGGCTGATCTGAAGAACTTCACCATAAACTCAGAAGAAGACAGAGCCTGCTGGCCCAGTGAAGTCCCTACTTCTCATCACTTATATCCTGGAGAAATATCCCAGGGATTCGAATGAGTCAAGAATTTTCTGGGAAAAAAAGAACACTTGTTTTTGTGTGTGAAATGTGGTCTTTGTCCAAACAAAAATAATTGGCATTTGGGGGAAATTCTGCTAAAAGACAAGACTGATTTGTGACAGAGCCTGGGGTAGGTGCACTGGCAGCTTGCCCCAGGGGGCGTGGGTGCTGAAGGCACCGCTGTGTGAAGGCACCAGTTCTGCTCAGCATTTGGGAACTCCCAGAAACAACTTAGTTCAAAGTGTTTCTTTCAGCTCTGGCCCTGTCTTCGGGGTACTTGATGTATTCTCCAGGGAGTGTTCTTGTTAGAGAAAGTGTAAAGAGTTTCAAACTGTCTATTATTAATTCGAGGAGTGGGGAGGGAAGGGGCACCCACTGATATCTTATATGAATGCTTTTTTCATGTACTTGAAACTGAGGATTTATTTCATGTTTTTTTTCAGAGTGTTTTTGGTTTTGTTTCCGCCCCTACCTCCCATCTCTCTCTGCCCTCCCCCCACAAAATTCAGATTCCCATTTCATTCCAATCAGAAATAAAAACTTTTTCAAAATGTCAAAAATTTTCACAAATGGAAATTTTGACCAGCTTCTGCAGAGAAGCACAGCTGTATCTTTGCAGAATGAGCTGGCAGAGTGCAAAACAACTCAAAGGATTCTCCTTCAGAAACTCATTTATTCTCCCTTGGTAAAGTCAGAGGAAAAGCCAGTTTCTCTATTTGCAGAGAGTGTATGGAGGTAATGAGACCTGAAATTCAGTTTTTGAATGCTTTTGTTCATTTAAATATATATTAGGATTATAAAAATTTTAATTAGAAACAAAAATATCAAAAAACTTGTAATACTTAGGTAGAAGTGGAAAAATTAAAAACAAAAAGAACAAGTAATAGAGCAAACTTTTCTCTCTGAGATTCTCTTGGAAACAAAGGAGCAAATCACAAGACAGGCTTTAATAATTTTTAAGTAAACTCTGCAGACACAAAAGACAAAGATAAATACAAATTTCAAAGAGGAAAAATGTAGAGAAGTAATCACTGAGGAATTTTCAACTTACTTTTCTGGTTCTGGTTTGACCACCAACACATGGAAAAGCACCATTAAAATAAGCAGATTAACTGTGTTTTACCAAAGATACTACAAAAGAAAAGATATACATTGGTACTCTTCTGATAATTAATAATGTTAATTGTTACTTTTAGCCTTTCTACTGCATACATTTATATTACAATGCACACTGTTCATCTTCAACTCTGTTAAAAATTATTTAATTCAAAATTTATAGTTTTCAGCTAAATTATTTTCTGCAAGATGAAAAGTTCATTCTGTTTCAGCAGGCTCTATGATCTTCCCTCTGTTTCCCTCTGTCATTTCTGTATCTTTTCAGGCCTACTAGCTGAAATCTTTGGAGACTAAGACTGACCACAGTTTTTAGTAATAAATAACATATAGCTAGATAAAACAATCCCCTCTTCTTCTGTATTCAAAAAATTATTTTTAATTCCATGAACTTTTAAGGTCAGTTGCTTTGTTTTATTTTCCTCCTGCTTAATCAGGATGTTTAGGAACCCATATCATCTTTGCTTTCTGGTTTCTGACTCCTACACATTCAGCAACTGTGCATCTACTTCATTTCATTTTTTTTCTCCTGGACTGCTTTCTACATGACTCGCCTCTCAAGGTTTTTCTTCTTCTTCTTTTTTTTTTTTTTTTTTACATTTTCTTTACCTTCCTATTTGTTTGTTTGCTTTCTTCAAAAGAAAGACTATTATCCTGTAATCTCATGTCTTTCTAAGTGTTCTAAATCCTTTATTTTATATAGCTACTAGAGATTGTTGCATGACTCCCATGATTTCTCAGCTTTGTGTTCCATTTCAGGATTACAGCTCTGGAAAATATGGCCTGGAGGGGTGTTGCCATGTTAGTACTTTGCATGCCTAGTACTCTCTACAGATTTCTTTTTTTAACAGCTTTGTTCATACATCATTTCAAATGTGATGGTATTTTTTTCTCTTTTGAATTTTATTCTAAACTCTTTGCTAGTTTCTGATTACACTTCAGCATTTGCACATTCCTTCCCTGTTAAATATTTATGAAGAATGATTGGTCATACAGGTAAAACTGGCTGGAAATATTCCACAGAACCTTTTTTAACTGAAAATGTGGAGTCATCAAAAAACAATTCTTCTTGAGAGAAAGACTTCATTTAAGTGAGTTGCCTAATAAAAAAAAGGAAAATTGAAGAGAAGATAGTACAGATTTTCTAAAACATTCCATTTGAACTTTTTAAAGTAAAAGTTTCATTCACTGATTTGTAATATCTACCTTCTGAAAATGACATTAAGTTATACTAAGAAAAATTAAAGGATAAAATTATCAAACTTGAAACTTTTCAACTGTCCCAATTCAACTGTTCAAATTTTCTAGTTTGGAATATGTTTATGAAAACTTAAGATATCAATTTCCTGTCCCATTTGAGGATGGAAAAAATCATAATCTAAAGAACTTCCATGGAAGACGAAGCCCTTTTCTGCCCAGACAGTCAATATTGGCAGCTATGGCCAAAAGTGCAATATCACAGCTGAATCCAGTGCATGATTTTGGCTCCTCCTAGTATAGCGGAGTTTGCCAAATAGAGACAAATATGTCAGATTTCTAATGACAGCTGTTCCTGACTTGGTAGGATAAGTAGCAGGCTATGGCGACAGCAGCTATGAGGAACTGGTGTAGCTATGGGGCTGAGGGGGAGAGAGCTCTGGAGGCTGGAAGGAGTCCTTGAGCAGGGGAGGGAAGAGCACTGCTGTGGAAACTAGAAGGGCCCTCCTTGCCAAAATATCTTTCCACAGTTAAGCTTCTCATTAACAGACAGAATAGTGCAACAAGAGACAACCAGAAACAAATAGCAAAACACAAATAACATAAAGTTGAAGAGGCTTGATTCAGTAGCCATGAAAATCAGAAGGGACATTCTTATCACTTTCAGGGCATTTTGAATTAAATCTACTATACATATATACTAGGGTACCTATATTTTGTTCTAATATCAATAAGTAGTAAAAAAAATGAATATGATGATTCTTAAGTGCATCTTCAATCAACCTTTTAATAGAATAAAATGAACATTCAGGACTGTATGTATTTTTTTACCCAGAAAGGTGTTAACATAACCTCTTCCTTTTTCGTCAGCTTTACTAACACTAATCTTTACATTGACCGAATCCTGTCTCATAAAGACTAAGGCAAAATAAAAAGAATGGTAAAAGGGTAAAGCAGTAAACAGAAACTTTCTCAGGAGAACTCTTATGCTACCAGAGAAAGAATCTTGTAGAAAATGCAGAGATAAATTATATTTTTTAGGGTCCTAATACAGGATTGAACAGAGGTCCAGCACCACAAGGGAACAACAGGAGGTGGTCTTTTGCATACGGAGACAGTGAAGAGTAAAGCACCTTCTGCTCAGAAGGCTGGTTGGTAGCACACATCATTATCATAAATGCAACTTGTTGCTTCCACATAGCCAGCTGACTTAAGAGTAAGTACCTTGAGCAGGGAGAGGACTCAGAGCGAGAAAAAAGGGCAGACGGTGCCATGTGCAAGAGTGGAGAGATGTTATCCAGATGGAAAAAGAGGAGGGGGCTTGTGACTATGAAAGTATTTTCCACATCGCTATTGAAGTACTGTGGGCCTTGGGACAGGAGAGACAAGGCAATATGAACTAAACATAGCTTATGGTATTTGCTCTTTGTGTCTAGCAAATGAACAGCAATAAGAGTGCAGATAGGTGTTTATGCTTCTATTTATATGTTGTATTTCTACACGAAATTGTTGAGAAAAAGACTGCTGTTGATTGTTTTTGCAAGAAGAAATATTTTTTTACACTATTTTGGACATCTCCATTAAAGCCAGAGAGTTAATTAGCAGATGATCCTTGTTAATACAAAATCGTGCCACCTGTTACACCCACTTTTCAAAGCAACTGTTCCAGCAAATGCTGCATATTCATCTGTCCACCTTTTCATGCTGTATTAAAAGGGTTATAATCTGTATATGCAGATTAATGGCTGTTAAGACAGGAATAAAAGAGAGCAGAAAAGACACCCAGCTCTACAAATGTTTGGACAAGTGCTAAGCTTTGGTATGGAACTGCTTGGAAAGATAAGAAGAATTTGGATCATGTGTAAATTCCATAATCCAAAACTGAAAAGGCTTAAGGCTTTGCTAAAGACAATTTTGAGGATGGACTCTGATAAATTGAAAAGATTTATGATGTTGCAAGATTATAAGTCAGAAGTCAGTAAAAAAAGAAACTTATTGGGAGGAAAAGTAGGTGTTTTGAACCATTGGAAGAAATAGTGCACTGTGCAGTCTCATTTAAATGAATCAGTAGATCATAATTTTAGGTTGGTTGAACCTGAGTATGTAACTGTGTTGACAGTGGTTTACCTCCCTAGAAAAGAATAAGATAGTATGCCGGACTCCATAGAAACAATGGGCACTGTTGGGGAGCTCTCTCAAAGCGGACCTTCCCACCTATCTGAAAAGAATTTAAACAGGGAGAAGAGAGCTCAGAGAAAATTATGTAGAAATAAAACATATTTTACTTGAAGAGGTGAGTTGTGTGATGGCTATGTGCAGGAGTGTTTGTACGTCACCTCAAAACTTGTTCCAGAAAAGGTGCAAGTGCTGTAGCCCACTGGAGCTCTAACTGTGGTAATCAGTATCTTTAACCTGAAGGTCCCTAATGCAGTTTCTAAGTGCTGGGCAAAATGTCAGCCATGATATAAGTGGGGCTTTTGAAGGATCGTTGTTAGCCCCCAAAGCACAGGGGGAACTTTCTTTGAATAGGAGAAGTATTCAAGTCAGCAAAGACTCCAGGTCATGATCCCTAAGCCGTGCACATTCTTAAGATGAAGATCGCAAGCACGCAATCCTGAAGTGATGACTGATGAAGGTGCTGCCTCTCAGCTGGGCAACCTTTGTGTCAGCCCAAATGGCAACAGGTCTTAATTTTAACTCAGGGAGAAGGGAACACTCAGTTCCAAATTTGTTAGACAAGATAGGGTCATCACAAAATTTCCTGCTAAAAATACACTGTGTCTTTCTGTGTCTACAGAAATTATATTTAAAGACAATATTTCCATCAGAAGGTAACAATAATCGGCATTAATGCTAAGCAATCATCACTTGATAGACTCTTGTCTCTTGAGGTGCAATGAAGTAAAGGATGGGAATCAGGAAAAATGCAACCATCCAGTGGAGTTTATATTATTCCTTCCTCTTTTGTAAATATTTCACCAGCCTAACTTTTATATCAAGAAAATTAATAAGCTAAATTGCATATGTGAACTGACACATGCTAAAAGGAAGAAATTTATTTTCAGCTTTTCAGACTACTTTGCATCTTCTACCCTTCTCTCACTCACATTTTCCCTTCAGATTTCATGATACTTTTCTCCTCAGTATAATAGATATTATTTATCAATTATTTTATTTAAGTAAAAACATTTGTTTTACAAGTATACCCTTAGTGCACCTGAAAAAATATTTTTTCAATAAGACACTAGAATAGAAAATGTCTCGATTTTCCATTGAAAAGGGTGAATACATATGCATAACAAAGACAGTATGTAATTTTTCAGATTTTAGTGGAAGAATTAATTGATTAAATACACACAAAACAGTTTGGTTTTTTTGTATTTGTTTATTTGTTTTCCTATTGGGGAAGGAGTGGGAGCTGAAACAAGTAAAAAGAAGAAAAGATTGAAGCAAAAAAACTAGAAAGCTGTGACCAGACAACAATCCTCACAGAATTTTCTTTCACAGAATTTCTGTTAGTGTTAAAAAAGGATTAGTACCACTATTATCCCTGAAAACTCAGGGAAAACTCTAACCAACATGTTATAGTACAGACATCAGAAGAAATTTTGACAAAGTTCATAGCAAGTAATGAAAGAGAGATAACAATTCAAAAATTCTTTAAAAGCTTTTGTTTACATTGAAAATGCTCAACATTGAGAAAGAGAAAAAAAGAGGCATCTACATCATAGGATAAAACGAAGGAAGAAAACCAAAGAATTTAGCATTTGGAATAACCTATGATAAAGGGATAAAAAAGGACCCTGGAAAACACATTCATAGAAAAAATCATTAACTTTGTTGCTCTAGTCTGACTGTTTTGTTCTAACAAATAAGTTGTCAAGAATTAGCAAAATGATGTGAAGGTAAGATATTAAGGAAAGTTGCAGACACAGAAAAAGATAGCTACTGTTCGTAGCATTTGAAGGAATATTATTGAAAAAAAATACCCTGTCATTGTGACCACAGATGAATAAATATACAAAGTCAGTTCATTAAGGTTTTCATCCAGAATGATGAAGCTGGGAAGAATTTTTCATAGGACAATATTCTGTAATAAGTATAATAAATATATCCCAAAGCAGCTGCCCCATTCTTCAGAGCTGAACACACTGCATTAAATACTATTCCTCTGGAAGTCCTGATGAGATATTTCAGGAAGGAAGTTTTTTCTTTTTTTTCCCCCCAATGGGTTTCTGAAATAATCTTTCATGAATCTTGCATATTACTAAGGTCTTCTGTGTGCATATAATTGTGTATCTATATTGCAATTAACCTTCTGCAGGACAGAAAGCCAAGAAACTGAGCATGCAAAAAAATGCCTTAATTATGTTCTCCTAAGTACAAAGTATAGCTGCAGAGGCATTTTCAATACTCTTCATACATTAGTGAAGGCCCTTGGGAACTGAGCATCCTAATCCCTTATGCTTCCTCTATGAATAGGGATATTCTGACTAGGGCTTCCCCTAGGATTCTCCTCCAAAATTTAGAATTTGAGTTACCAGTAACCTAAAAAGGTTGTGCAGGTTGGTATGGAAGCACTGTTTTCCCTTTCCCTGACCTTGTTCTGGAGTGGTGGGATCGTGATAGTGGATTATTCATCTTATTTCAAATCGTAGAATGCCATAACTTGCCAGTTGCTGCAAGCTGGAAATGTCCATACCCATCAAGCACAGCTGTGCAGAAGCATCTCTTACACAGGTAGCAAATGAAACTCCATCACTGCCTGGTGTTTAGCTTGACTATAGAAAATGAACTGCTCATTTTGATTGAAATGTCTTCTGAAGACTGGGAGGCAGATTAAGACCCAATATGTAACTCTGTACTGAAAATATTTTTTACACTAGCCTACAAATTCTCAGCTGCACTTTACACAAATATGCAAAGTGAAATATAATAATTAAGAAAAATATATATATATCCATCTCTTCTAATACCAAAGAGAACTGTGAATCATTTTCTGACTGGTAGATTCCTTCCTGTTTTATTACTGCCTTCATTCACAAAGAAGAAAATCAATAACAGATGGAGCACATTTCAGTTTTGGCTTTGTTTGATTTTTTTTTTAGCTCTTGTTGTAAAGGAAGGAAAGGAAAAAAATAAAGAATCTTTTCAGGAAAAAAGTGCTTCAGATATAAAATACTAAGGAGATTCTCCTTTAAGATTTTTAAAGTACTCCAGAAATGAAGAAAGATCTTTTTTCTCATGCCAAGAATGCATTGAAAATGAGAAAATATAACAAAAGAAATAGCTACAGAAATGCAAATATGTACATAACACACAGAAGTAAGAAAAGATACATTTGTATATAATGGAGTGAAATTTATTAGGCTGTAGATACCAAGTGTTATTTATTTTACAAAATAGGCTGCATAAAAAATATTCAAGCAGGAGAAACACCTCTGCATTAATTAAGGAGCCGATGACAGGAAAGATCAAAAAAAGTGCTAAGATGACAGTGTAATTGGATGTGGGAACAGGTTCTGTTCTTGCTTTGACTTCTACCTATTTAGGGTAAAGTAGTGTAAGTTCAAACTCTATTGCCTTCCTTGTATTAGGGACAAACAGTGACCACATGCTTCTAGGATACAGCAGCAGGACTTTTAGGGAACCGCTGAGTGTAGGGAGGAAAAATAAGAGCAGTGTTGCTCTTTCATTTTACATTTGTCCTTCCTTTAATTCTGACTACTGCTCATTTAAAGTGAAGGTATAGACTAAAATGCAAAAACATATTTTCATCTCAGGTGTATTTTATATATCACTTCATAATATAAAAGACTTCAGTGTATGGTAATGGTTGTTCTTTAGGAATTCATTTCACATTTGATAGAAGTTATTTTATAGAATATATTTAATCTGAATATAAGATAAGATAAGAGAGAAAAAGATATCTTATGGAAAATTTCACCAAAACACTATGTCACAGATAGATATAATTATTTTTTTTTAATTTTTAGCTTGAAGGTCTGCTACAGGTTGAAGCCAGCCTAAACATCAAAAGTCTGCACTTTCAATAATATTCCTTGGTGAACCTATGTGGAGATAGACAGCTACATTTATTGAAGAGCCTTACTGAAACTACATCAATCTGTTATTTATCTTTTATGTATTCCTTATATTTATTTCTCTTTATTCCTTATGCCTATTGAATGTTTTGAAGCTGAAGTATTAACACATACTATCTTTTCCCAGTTGCTTTATTCAGTAATGACAAAATCAAATGGTTTTGACATTACAGCCTCCTCCATTATGATCAGTCGTGTTGCTGCAAAATAACTTCCTTGGAGACTGTGGAGGAAGAGGAGGTTACAGAGGAAGCTGCTCTCTATGCAAAAWTTTTAGTAGCATTAAGAAGAAAAACATTGACAGTAATGCTAAAATGAAAGAGAAATATGAACTTAGTCACCTAGGTGGGCAAGGCACTGGAATTTTGTCTGCAGGAATAAAGTAAATATTTCCTGAACTGGAATTCTTCTCTGGCACTGAGGTCAGCTGGCTTGAAGCAGCCTGGGTCTGTGCTGTTAAATTCTCTCAGCTTCCAAAAAAGGGTACTTGCATGCAATCTGCATGTTGAGGATTATCTCTTGTCTCTGCTAACTCCAACAGTGTGTCCAGAAGATGCCTGGGAGAATGCCCTTTGGTTCATCACCAAGACCATGCCAGGGACTGCTTTAACAATATAACTTTATAGATGGTTGAGTTTCAGTGCCCAGGAACATTTCCTGACATTATTCAATTTACTAGTATAGAGTAGCCTATAAGTATGATTGAAGGACAAACTGGATCTCTGCTATTCCATGAACAGTTACGGGAGGCTATATTTTAATAGCTTAAATAATGATTTCCTTTGTGTAAAGGTGAATGGTTTGTAGGTTGTTCTCCAAAATCAGCTACCTCTGTACAGGAGTAGAAGCCAGGGTCATGTCTCATGCTGTTTAGTGCAATACAGTGAAACCTTTAGTGCAGGTAACGGAGAAATACTTTCCCCTTAGAGTAGAGAAGGACAAAGGAAATCACTAGGACCTTTAGTGTTTATATGTTCTGTTGAAGTTAATAGAAGGAACTTAATTTTTGGGGGGTGCAATTCATTTGGCTAAATGCTAGACATCTACATCTGGATAGTCACTATACTCTCCCTTTTCAGCGAGCAGAGAGAAATAGGTGTTTCAAGGTTGTCATTCAAATCATCCTAATGTAAGCATCTAAAATAGGTTGAGTGAATCATATTCTAAAATTGTCTACATATATTCTGTTGACTATAAAGCGAACTTAGGTGACTGATTCAGTAGACATTCAAGTTAGAGGACTCGACCTTCCATCCATGCCAGCGCTTTGCCTGAGCATTCATGTAACAACCGCCTGCATCTATGCATGCTTTTTTAAAATACCAGAGTAGGACAGTGATTCTGTAGGGTTTTTTGTTTCTTTTTTCCACCTTGCAGTGTTAATGTAAAGAGCACCTAAATTCAGGATTGTGGTAGGAAGCTGTGGAAATAAGACTTCTCATATAACCTGCTTTAATTAAGCACGAAAATTAGAAGTAATCTGGTAGATTTTATTAAAGTTTAAAATGACTACTTAAATGTTGCTTTATTGTATTTTTCATCAAAAATTTTAAGTGGGGATATGTATCATACCCATCTTATTTTCCTATCAGATGGCTTGTTGATTCCTAGACATGTATTGAAACACATAAAGAAAATAGAATGACTAAAATGCAACACTGAACAATATACCAACAAAGAAGATCCAGAAATATTGGAGAAACATGGTATAACAAGTAGAGAGAAATCAAGGCAAAAAATGAAGCTTTATTTATGTTACTGTATAAGCACTAAATAATAGAATATTTCAATATGCTACCATTGGCATTATCATTTTTGTTCAGTTCCTCCAACTTACTTTTAATGTATATTTTGTAGTTGTTCATCTTTTAGAAAGAGACAACAAATGTTATTTATAGATTTAGATTCCCATGTCATTTTTTATTTGATGTGAGTTAAGCTGGAAACTGTCAAAGAACAAAAAGTCAGCAAGGCAGAGTTTCCTGCAAACTATATAAAGAGTCTTTGTTGGTACAAAGCCAAGAATTGACCTTGGATACTAAAAAGTACCTGTTTTTCTTAGTTTTGCTGTTTGTCTCTTGCCATTCATTAATCTATGCATCCTTAAGTAGTTCTAGTAAGCTTTAGCATCAGCAGCAAAACTTAGGACTTACCTTTGAGAATGTAACATAAAAAAAACACACATGAACACATTACAACACATATGAAGTAGGACACAATCATTAAATATGCAGCTAGAAGCTTCAGAAAAATGTCGGAGAAATGATGGGGTTGCTGTGAAAGCACTTGTGTCAGGCTCAGGTAATCTGGGCTCAACTTTAAATTCTCTAGTAGTCTTCTGGATTGTCTTAGCCATTACTAACTGTGTCTGCACTGCCTAATTTCAGCAATCTTAGAAATAACCTCAAGCTTCTTCTGGCTTTCCTTGCTATTTTGGTCATAACTGGAGCACCCAGGGAGCACCTGTTGGGATATGTGCTCCAGAAACCATGCAGCAGACAGGAATAGGCTTTTCATAAGATGTCTTAGATACTCAAAATATATCCAGAAGGCTGCACAACAGAGTTTGTATGATATTGCCTATATCACTATATGCCCTTATATTATCTTAACACACACAGGCAGAAGACATCATTTACAGATCATGCCTCTATGATGCCTGTTGGGTAGGATGATCCCCTTGTTACTATGAAGGAATCCTAGGTCACATACTCACTTAAAAACAACAACAACAACAACAACAACAACAAAACTATGAGCATAATGATTAACACAGCCAGAGCCTTCCTTATTTATACAATAACATGTAGAGAGTTGCTCAACCCTCTTGGTGTCTTTGAGAGAAAGGATGCCTCACTTTCTCTGGAAACCTTATTCCATTTCCAGTATTTTGTTGAGACCTGCATTCCCCAGTGATGCAGATTTTCCTAACCAGGAGTAATGTCAAAACATCACAGTTGTGTTACACTTCGAAAGGTAGTGGCAAACTTGTATGTATTCCTGAAATCCTTGGTAATTGCTGTTTCAGTGTTGTAGCTGTAGGGAGTGTACASCACAGCCACACAAACAGAGAAAAGTCAAACAAATACCATCTTTCTTTGGATATGAACACTCCCTACACTGCACAGGTCTTAACACTACTCCCTCCCTGCACAGCTGCCCCATCCTTCCTCTTTCTTGCGTGCCCTGTCCCTCCTTCAGTAGATATACTGGGAAAAGCCTCATGATCATGTGCCTCATTATTTTGTGGGAGGCTTAGTATTTTAGCTCCATGCTGACACAGACATTTCTGGAGTGTGTTAGGTAAAATTTTAAATGCTGGTGCTGGACAGGGCACACAGGGAAGTGCTGTGGTTGAGCAGATAAGAACTTATCGAGGTTGAGTTGATGGCAGCCTTGGCTGAAGTGACCATGAGATGGCAGAATTTAAGATCCTGAGGGAAATGAGGAAGGCAAGTAGCAAACTAGAGATCCCAGATTTCAGGAGAACAGACTTGTTCAAGGAACTAGTGGGCAGCATGGCATGTGAGGCCACCCTGAAAGGCAAAGGACCCCATCATAGTTTCCTCAAAGCACAAGATGCTCCATGCCAATGTGCAAGAAAAGCAAGTGTGGCTGGAAGCCAGCTTGGCTGAATGAGGAACCCCTGACCAAGCTCAAATGCAATAAGGAGGCACACAGAGGATGGAAGCAGAGACTGGATATCCAGGAGTAAGAAGTAAGAATAGGCTCAAGCCTACAGAGATGGAATAAAGAAAGTCAAAGCTGGGCTGGAGTTGAAATTGCCAAAGTATGTGAAAGGCTATAAGAAGTCTTCTATAGGTACACAGGCAACAAAAGGGGAGACCAAGGATAACATCTGCCTGCTGTTGAATAGGGAGAGGTTCTATCGCCAAAAGACATGGAAAAAAGCTTAAGGTGCTCAATGTCTTACTTGTCTTGGACTTTACAAGCAAGGTCTAATCTTAAGTCTCCCAGGTCTCCATGTCTAGTAGAAAAGTTTAGGGAGAGAGGCACTGCCCACAGTAGAGGGGGATCAAATTAAGGACCACAAAAGTAAACTGGGCATACGCACATCAAAGGGACTGGATGGGATGCATCCAAAGATTCTGGGGGAGCTGGGCCCATGCCATTGAGAGGCCTTTCTCTATCATTTCTGAAAGGCTGTGGTAAATGGGGAGGGTGCCTTATAACTGGAGGAAAGTAAATGTTATGACCAGAATGTTATGCCCAGAAAGTTATGCTTCAGAAAAGGCAAAAGAAGGATCTGGGAAATTACAGGCTGGTCAGTCTCCGCTTCAGTCCCCAGGGATATGATGGAGCAAGTCCACACAAGGACTTGGAGACGTTTGAGAACAGCACAGAATTACCTCAGAGGATGATACTGCTTAATGTCTTCATCAGCAACCTCGATTATAGGATGAAGTGCACACTCAGCTTGTTTGCAGTTTTTATCAAATTGAGGGGAGCAGATGATGATTCAGAAGTTGGAGGAATGAGCCAAACAGCTTCAGGGCCCTGAGTGTGCTAACTAGCATTAATAGCCTTGACCAGACTCACTAGGCCCAGGAGCCTTATTTCAGCTCGGCCTGGGGCCCACAACCTGGCCTGAGACAACTTTCAGCTAGATTAGGGCTGTTCCCTACAGAAAAAGTGAGTGAGGAGTCAAAGGTGACCCTAGCACAGATCAGGCAGGGGCAGTGACTGCAGCAACACTGCACAGTGCCTGAGCAGGGTGAGCAGCACAGAGGTGATGATAGTAAGAGGGTCTATCAGCGGTCTAGTAATCATCAGACAAGTTGAGGCAGTGAGTCAGGTCCGATGTCACCCTGTGAAAGCCAAATGACATTTTAGGAACAGCTAGAAACAGGACTGGAGGCAGGTCTACCTACAGTATAACCCCATGCATCAGTGCAGGCTGGGGACTGGCCAGCTGGGGACCTCTGCAAAGAGAGCTTGTGCTGCGTGAGTCAGCAGTACATCCTGCAGAGATGAAGGCTAATTGAATGCTGGACTGCATTAGTAGGATTATAGCCAGTAGTTTGGAGAAAAGAATTTTTCTTTCCTACTTATCACCTGTGAGTCCTCATCTTGAATATCATGCCAATTATGGGCTTCCCAATACAAGAGAGTTATTGATAAACTGGAGAGAGCGTAGGGGGAGAAAGTGGAGGGTAAGCCTTGAGGGGAAAAAAAAAATTAAGAGGGGCTCTAATTCCTCTCTTCCAGGATCTAATGGGTGATTACATAGAAGACAGAGTCAAACTGGTTTTAGAGACATGCAGATGAGGCAAAAACAAGAGGCAATAGTGACAGGCTGTAAAAAGGGAAATTCTGACTGGAGATAGTGGGGAGGAACCTCACCAACAAAGTGGCTAAACACTGGGACAGATTGCCCAAAGAGATTGTGGGATCTCCATCCTTAGACATATTTAAAACTTGATTGGACAAGGCCCTGAGCAACCTGATCTAGCTTTAAATTTAGCCCTGCTTTGAAAAGAGGAGGCTTGGACTAGATGACTTCCAGAGGCCCCTTCTAACCTAAATTAATGCTTAATTCTGGGGCATGGCAAAGAGCCTTTTTGGGGAGGAACAAGCTTATGCAAGCCACATGAAACTGTCTCATACCCAAGCCAAATTAGCTGATTTTATGGGTATGCACAAGAAAGCTAATCTGGACTTGTCATGTACATGATGCGGATAATGCTTGTAGGTCAGTTCATTCATTCATATCCAGGGCCTGCATATGTGCCAGTTCAGTTCCCTCATCTCTGCCACAGCCCTGCCCAGGTACATGCAGCCTGGCTTACATACAGAATCCACCATCCAGGAAGACTCATCACTGTGCTATCCTGTTTATGGTTCCTGGAGACACATGTCCCTTTTTCAGGGATCTGGCCAAATCAGGAGCAGATCTGGCAGATCTGCATGCTAAGAATATCTCTCTTGCTACTGTGTAATCATTAATGAAAGTCAGGTGTTGGGCCAGCTGGAAAATTTTGCTGGCTCCCTTAGGGAAGTTCTGGCAGAATACTGCTATTAAAACAGGTGTCCACTGCCTGCCTCATCTTCTCTTCATCTATGTGGGAGATATATGCAAAATATTCAAATAACAGTATTGACAGCCTTGCCTGGACATTCTGAGGAAAGCAAAATGTTGTTGGCATTTCTAAAATCAAGCTAGGAGAGAATACGCCCCAAAACACATTATTCCCTGTAACTACTAGTATAGGAGGATCTGTGTGGACCACTTTATGCACCATAGTCATATTGGAAAAAGAATTTTATAGGTTTTCCTTAGACAACCTCCAACACCCACTCGAGAAAAGACCCTGAGATGTCAGAAACTCAAGCACTGGAAATACCTTCTGAACATGGTTGGAGGCCAAGTACAGATTTCAAGGCCAAGGGAAAGTTAGGGGTGTACTTATTCTTGGGGCCAGGAGGAAGCCACACAGTTGTGATTTACCTACTTTCTATTTTATTTCTGCTGTCTCGCCCTATAGAAAGAGATTTAGAAGTATTCCACAAGAATCTTTCTTTAAGATAAATATTGTTAAGACCTCTGTCCTGAACAATTAGGACTAATGCCCAAAGGTTCCTGAGTAATATTTGCTGCCTATTTTAGAACATGCAAAGGGGAAGACCAGAAGCCCAGTAGGAGGAAGCTCTGAAGATTAGTTGTGGGACTTTGCCTCAAAAAACTTTTACTCAGGTAGCAAAAATGTTAGAGCTGGAAAGAAAGCAGCTGTCAACAGAAAAAAATCTGTTTGCAGATTTGCAAGTGAAATCAGAGGGGTCACTCTAAATCCAGCAGCAAAGCCAGGAGGAGGCCTTGTTTGGCCATCTATGCCTTGAACCAAACCAAGTTCTGGCTGTTTTAAGGAAAAAGCCTTAAATTCCTTCTTCTCTCTCCCCCCGCCCAACTCATCCCTTCAGTATTTTTTTTTTTCACCACAAAAAAGATAGAGGAGGCTGAAATTAAATGATCCCATAATGCAACTCTGAATTGTTCACTGGAAAAAATTCCTTCTGACTCCACTGCAGTGAGCAACTTGTGCCAGAGGCATGCTATTTAATTACCATATAGTTTCTTGACTAGTGTTGTGGGGAGTGACATGGTAGTGTGAGATCAACTAAAATACAAAACAATAAAATGAATTAAACTGCACAGAGCAAAAGGAGAAAAAATGAGATGGGAGCTGTGTTTGTTAAATGTTTACTATTCAAGCACTGCCTGAGGCTTAGATTCTTGACTGTTAGAGGATTTTACATTTTATGGATACCATCATAGGATTTTTAAACTAGTGTGGTATGTGTTGCAATTCATGCTGAAAGTTCACATTTCCTGCTTCTCAAGCACAGTATCCGGTTTGGTGGTTTTTTTCTGCATTTTTTGGAAAATCATTATTTAACCTTTCTCAACTGAGAAGCAAATCTAAACACAATCCTTACTAGACTGATTCATCCAAAAACAATTGTCACCAAACACTCTTTGTATCACCTCTCACTTTTTTTATGATCTTACTCTTTTCTCCTTCTTCTACATATTTCACTTAGCAAAATCCTCTGCAAAGCCTCTGGTTTCTAAAAAAGAAATAATTGTAGTAGGAGATGGAGGAAAACTTTTGTCCCTAGTCATGTTTTTGTTATAACCTCCTCAAGCTCTGTCTTCCATTAGTTATGAATTTATTTAGAAAACAGATTGCTCATCAATAGTTTAGTAACAAAAAAATTGAAGTATCTTTATATAGAAGAGAACATGTGGCAAAAATTCCATTAAGCCTTGAAAATCATTTTTTCTTTAGCATGAATTCAAGTCTTCATGTCCCATTGGAAAGATAAAGCAAACATAAGTCATTAGCAGAGCATGCCTGAAGAGTAAGAATTTTCCTCCCTCCATCTTCCTTTGTCTCATCACATACATGCCATCAGAAAGAGTATCACATTATTAACTGACATATACATTTACACAAACAAGGAAACATAACTAAGCAGACATAAGATATTTTGCAGCTTTTGACTTAGAAGGGGATTGCTTACACAGTCTAATCTAGAATTAATGTTCTACGGTGGGTCAGATATCTTATTTTTCCCCACAGTAATGGAAGAACCTTCACACCACTTCTACAACACTCAGTATTAAAATTCCTGACTAATACAAGCAATTTTCATGAGAGTGTCAGTATATCCTATCCATCTGGCTGACTGAAACTCCCCAAAAGATTTTGAATTCACACTAAATTGAGGATACTGTTTCTTTTTGCACAGGTAATTTTCCAAGCCATCTCAAGGTCATGGATAGAAGCCAGAATCTCAGCCATGTTACATTGCCCCTGCAGGAAATAGCAGTGATGAGAGTACACCTCCTCCACAAAGGGTAAGTTTAAATTTCCATTATAAATTGTCTGGATTAGAGAAACTTTGACAGGGGGACTTTTTTTCCCTTCTAATTCAATATACTTAATACAAAGAAGCATTAGAGACAAAAGGTGTGGCCTGAAAATGGTAAGCTCACATTTTTCTATAAAATATTCATAAATGATACAAAAAGACTATAAAGCTTTGTTCTGAGAGGTTCCCTTAAGGCTTAATCTGTGTAACTCCAAACACCCGCTACAGTTTCATTTGAAAAACAGGAAAATTTGAAGTAAATCCCTGCCTGCAATGAAATAAACAGAAAAATTGCAGGGGCATGATCAGAACTAAAATAGATAAACCAAATCAGCCACTGCATATCCTGAAATTAATCTATTTTACACTGTATAAGCTATGAATAGAAAGCTCGGTCGCTTCATGGATTCGCCACAGCAGCAGATGGGAAGATCTGTCAGCACAAGTGTTGTCAGGCTCTCGAGGCAGTAGTGTGAGGGACAGGGTGAATTTTACTTCCCAATCTGAAGTCCTTCCACCCGACAGCGAGTATGTTGTTTTTCTGAACAGAATATTGGCTGCTGGATTAAAGGCCCCCCAATCTGTGCAAGAGGGCTAGGGAGCTGAACGACCACTGGTCATGTATGCATCCTCTGATGCAGCAATACATGCTCCATGGGCTGATAATAAAGAAAGATTGAAGCTTCATCGATCCTCTCTATTTCACTCCCTCTCTCCCAGCAAAGGTGCATTTGCTACATTTATGAAGGTGGATCTATAATTTTTATTTGAGATTCATCAGTCCTGCTTTTTCAGGAATTTTCAGCCTCCTATAGAGTGCATTGCTGTAGGTAATGTTAGCCTTAGAAAGAATGATAACTTGCCACAGTAATAGTGCTTCTTTGGGATAATTGCCTGTGCGGGTCCTCTCTCGCTATCCAACTTTCTTATCATTTTAAAACCTTATGAATCACTGTTGATGAAGGTTATATATGTAGGCTCAAAAACAATTATTATCTAAAAGCTGAGTCTAAGTAAAATATCAGCTCTCTTTTCCTCTCTCTCTCCCTCACAAAATGAAATTAAAGAGTTAATATATTCTATGACTAGTGTTCTATAATTGCTTTCTAACCATTATACAGTTTCTTTAACAGCAATTTGGAAAAGTTAAAATGCTTCCCTTCTATACTGATAAACATCCATCAAAAACATTTAGAAAAATTTTTAGCCATATAATTACAAGAACATTCCTTCAGTATATTTACATTTTGTAGGAGAAGCTGTTGTCTGTGTTCATCTTGGTTTTAAGATATGAAAAATGTTTTCAGAAGCTTTTAGATGACTTGTAAGTGGCACAGAGTGTGTAATTGCAGTGTAACAAAATGAAATGGCTTGCAAAATAATGCTATAGCAATATTGCCAATCAGATATTAAGTAACAATGTTTGTATTGTTTACTTGAAACAAGTCTTTAATTATTAAATGCAAAATTGCTATGGAAAGCAGAATGTTAATTTTGTAATTAATAATTAAGTGCTTCCAATTTTTTTCATAACAAGACAATTCTGAAGGCAGGATAAGGCTAGAAACTGTTACATGCTCCCAGAAGCACTCCTTATTTTAATGTTAATACCCAAAATGTTGTGGAATACTTGTACATAGTAGCCATTCATTTAATGAGACCTTTCATAACCAGTGAACAAACTAGGATGCAGCAGGGATTTGTTTTCCTTTTATTTACTTCATTAGCAGCACTATGAATGTTGCATATAAAGCCAGATGGAAAAGCAGAACACTTTTGTATGCATACCTTCTTCCTAATGAAGCCACAGGATAATATTAAATTAGCTATGGAAGATGGTACTTTTTATTGTAATGCTCGATTGCATTAGACCTCTTGGTGTTAAGCTACAGTAACTGAATACATGACTGTCTTCCATTTGACAACATTTCAATACCCTACAAATGTGTTATGAAAGATTTAACTTATATAAATTCTTTTTGATAACAAAACTACCTGTCATATGGAATTCCATAACACTAATTCCTTGAAGCTTTGTCTTGAGAAAGCCTTTAAATGTAATTATAATTTATAGTGATGAAAGAGAAAAAAGAAAAAAAGCTTCCCTACTTCAATAATAAGAAGATGTAGTAAGACATCTTCTTTTATGTAAAATTCCTATTGATTTCAGTGGGGACCTCTGCCTAATAACTGATTGATGGTAGGAAATTTAGATGTCATTATCTCTACATTCATTTCTGCAAAAATGAACTACACGTTTCTTGGTCTCACATCCATAAGATGAGGAAAAGAACAGCAATTTATTATAACACCTATCAAATAAGACAAAACCTCCTACTTGTTAACAAGCTACAGCACAAACAGAAAAAGTTATGTGCAGTTCTTCAGAAGAAATGAAAAAGATAGAGATTGCATCTATGCAACATGAGAAGGGGTAGGGAAAGTTTGTGTTTGAAACTATTAAAAGTAATGTAGCTAAGATCACAACCACATGCCCCTTTGCTAGGAACTACTTACCCCCGGGTGGAGAGAAAGAAGAGGACAGGAGAGTCGTATGAGAAGACATGCCATAGATTCACTCACATCTGCTGAGAAGACAGTAAGCAGGACTGTTCAGAAATTGCTCCAAGTACCCATTCACCACTCTGCTTGGATCTATGCACTCCTGACAATTTCTGACCTGAATTCTCACAATTCTCTGTAATTCTCCTTTGGAACATAGGTACATGGGTTTCCCACGATGCCACCAGCCAACGCTGGCCACTCCAACTTCCCCATCACAGAAAAAGTCCCAAGCTTTGGAAAGAAATGCAACAGCACAGCACCCAAAGGGATGGGATAGGACAGTTCTCTCCACACTGCATTTAATGATTCAGCTCAGCTCCATGCTTGATGCTTGCATGTCTATGAAGGAGAAAGATGGTGTGATTTAGCTGGTGAGGTTGCTCTTGTAAGCACCAATATCTGTTCCAGTTGGTCAGTGTTGCTTCAGACTGCAGACCAATGAACCTCAGTATCATGAGCTTTCTGTTCAGATCAGAAATGTTACTGAAAATATAAGGCTGTAACTATTCCATTTTTCTGCCTTATCTATCTTTCTATCTGTAACCGAACATGTCCAGATTGCTTCTACAATGCTGCTAAGAAAGTAATGTGTCCCTACAGGGCTTAATTAGAATTAACAGCCCAGAAGGAGTCTCTGCCCTAGAATAGATTTGCAGTCATAAGTCTATGTCTTGGCATAGCCAGAAATGTCTTCCTAGCCAAAAAGTTAGGCCATCACTGGGACGTATCCCCAACAAGCTCCTGGGGTGTACATTTGGGTCTCTCTTCTGCTTCACGAAAGGGTGAAACAGGCTGAGATATCTATGAACAGAATGAGAATGTCCCTAATATTTTTTCTGGCTTCCTACATGTGGTATGGATAGTACAGGAAGTGAGAAAGACTGCATAGCCTCATTAATATCCAGAGAGACTGTAGGAGATAGCAGCAAGACAAACAATGCACAAATGAGTTTATATTGCAAATAGTAATAGAGCTTGTGGTACCTTTGAGCCATGGTAGTGGGTCACTTAGCCAATATGCCTCCAGTCCTCCTCTCAGCTCACACCTGAGTGTCACCATGGCCATCCTTGGGTACGGTGCAACACATTTCACAGACAACGCTGGATGGACTATCACCACTATTACTGGCTTGGAGCCCATGACCTGGTCTCACTGTAATTAGAGAACCCAACAAAACTTCAACCAATATTGTTGTCAAAACAACTCAAGAAATATTCTTCACCACTACCACAAATCAGGTGGTATAAAGGGGAGGGCAGTGAAGTGCCTGGTCATGGATTTCTGTCCTGTCCTTTCTCTTCGGTCTTTCTGAGAAGTGCACAAGCTGCTGCTTTGTGGACATCAACCCATCTTCTCTCTGTTTCCTCTCAATCTGTGCCTAAGACAGACCACCCACTCAAAGGGTGAATGTGCAAGAGATAGTCTGAGGTACCCACTCAGACTTGCTACTTTTTTCTGATCTATCTGCCTTTCATTTACCCTTGCATTCTTTGTGAACTAAAAAGCTTTTTCTTTTGTCTTCCTTTGACTGTACCAAACTGTCCATTCTCCTTTTTTTATTATTATTATTTTTAAGGAGTGCCTCTGGGGGAAAGAGGAGGTGTTCTTGCCTCACCTAATCAGGTAAAAAGTCTTTTTTTGGTTGTTTTTCTTTTACACTCACTGAGGCTGGAAGTTAAGGTGCTGAGCTGTCTCCTGACTGAGATACCTCTGTTTCTCTTCAGTCTCCTGGACCATCACAAGTGAGTACTTCTTACCAGCTTTTGTCTGTGGGTCTTATTCCAGCTCCAACTGTGTGTCTTCCTTCCTCCAAAATTGCCTCTTTCTCTATGATTTTTTCATTTTATTTCTGCCCTTCCCTTGATATACAGAAATGCAACATTCTCTGAAAATGATGTTAAACGTCTCCAGAGAATGCTGGAAGGCAGTTCCAAACTACAGTAGGCAATGCCACTGATTTTCAGTGTTCATCTGCTCCTATAATGGAGCAGATCCATTGGCATGCACCTCTGAATGAGTCAAGCCATGTCCAAGAGGAGGAGAGTAAGGTCTGGAAGGAATGGATGTGATCTCTTGTGGAAAGAGTAAACTAAGGAGATAACAAAGAGGGTAAGAGTGCCTCACACCTACAAGCAGCTTGGATCAAATTGGATACGTCATTTATGGAGGCCCATCTTGCTTTCTGGGATTTAGTGGGATGGGCACGTGTACTGTTCTCACTGCCTGGATACCTAGGGCACCCTTGGTGAAAAACCAACAGATTCAGAGTTAGATAAGGTCTGATTAGGGCTGTACAGCTGGTGCTAACTGGTAGATCTCAGAAACTTGAAGCAAATGTCTATATAGCCAGCAGTGGTCATTTCACACAGTTACACTGTTCATGGTCCAAGTCCTGTGGCAGAAGATGAGGTGCTGCCTAACTTGCTTGCAAATGCTTTAGGTCCATTACCCCTAGGATCCTGGAAGATGTCTAGTTCTAGCTCTTATGGTTTATGAGATTTTGCAGAAATCACTCTTTGTATCTTTTAATAAGAGCAAAAGAGCTTTGGTGAATTTCCTTGGATCCTGGAGACAGTGTACTGGCTTATGCTAGCTGATAGTAAAACATACATTAAATAAGCTAGTCACTAAGCCTAGTCATGATGCTATTTCCTTTACCTAGACAGACAGTGGCCCTTCAGGCATCTTGAAACACAACTTTATGGTACTTCATGTTGAGATGAAATCTTACAATGTTAAAATTAGACGGGTTAAATGAAGTAAAAGAAAGTTAGAGGAAGTCAGATCCTGGGATGCAGCATATGGACAGTTGTCTACTATACTTACTCACTGAGACTGTAAAATCATCATATGGGAAAGGTACATATTTCTGGTTTCCCTCAGTCCATACCTGCCTCTCCCCAAAGGCTTTCAGTGTCCTCCTGGCCATAGCAAAAGTTCTTTCTTTAGGAGCTTGAGATATCTACCTATGAGCTGTCTACATCTAGACATGTCCCTTTGCTGAATTTATATTTGTTTCTATGTTCTAATGCTATATCCCATCAGTCCTTATCTATTTAAATTTCAGTTTATTCTGTGCTATTTACTCTATAGTGCTTCCATGAAAAACTGGCTTTGACCATCCATCTTGCTCTCTTTGTATTTTTGGAGACTACCCAAATATGTTTGGTATTTTTAGATTTTTTTAGATTTTTGTTTGTGTTGCTTTGCAGAGTCCATTCTGGAAGTGCTTGGGTGGTATACTCGCAGCTCCAGAACAACTTAAAATAACAACAGCCCCATAGAGGGCAAAAGCATATTGTAGAGATCAAGAAGTGGCAAGTGAATCACTGTCTAGGAGGCCTGGATTGTCTTTACTTGTGCTGTGCATGTATGGTAATATGTACATATTTCTATGTCTGGGTAACAGAACGTAAGTGCCTTGTGAATGCTGATGTTTTGCACATTCTAAGACTGTGAGAAAGCTGTCAAGACTGATTTTTGCCAAGCACTAGGATGTCTGAAACATTTTACTACATGGGAATTATGTGCTGCTGCTACATGAAGATTAGTGAATTATAAACTACTGCTAAAAGCAGTACTCTCAGCACACAATTAATAAGCAGCCTATAGACTAAAATATACTTGCCTAAAACATTCAGTGAAAAAAGGGGAGTCTCAGACAATTTGTAAAAACTGAAGTGTGTGTCTCGAGCATGAGAGAGGCTAAGTTTGTTGTGGAAATGGTTGACAGCAAGTAACTCAATCCACTTTCTGCTACTGTATACTGTAAAAGATAGTTGATCTGTAGATTTTGAAGGATGAATCAGCCATCTCCAGCTTGTGGTGTTAATAACATGAGCAGTATCTGAGAGGGTAGGGTGCTTGAAAAAGCTTGACATGCCATTGTATGTTACCTTGTAATGTTAAATGTTCTCCACAGAAAGGCAGAAGCTGGGTAAGCCAAAGCTCAGCTATAGTTAAAAATAGCAAGAGATGTGAAAGACAAAAAGGGCTTCTATAAAGACATTAGCAGCAAAAGGAAGGCTTAAGGAAATTGGGTCTGCAGTTCAGTGGGTCAGGGGACCTGGTGAAAAAGGTCATGGAAAAGGTAGAGGTTCTCAATGCTTTTTTTGCCTTACATTTCACTGATAAGGTGAAAGCCTGCCCGCAGGTCTCCTAGGTCCTTCTGCCTAGGGGCAGAATCTATGGGAATGAACATTACCCAGAGCATAGGAAGATGGAGTTAGGGAGCACTTTAGACATTTGGGCATACACAAATACATGAGACCAAACTGAGGGATGAGACCAGTGTCACTGAGGCTGCTCTCTGTCACCTGAAAGGTCATGGTGATCAGGAGAGGTTCCTGATGATGGAAAAAAGGCAAAAGTCACACCCATCTTCAAGACAGGAAGGAGGGTTTGGGGCTCACTCAGGCTGGTTGGCCTCATCTCAGTCCCTGGGAAGGTGATGGAGCAAATTCTCCTGGAAGCCATTGTCAGCCTCATGAAAGACAAGAAGGTGACTGGGACCAGCCAGCACAGGTTTACCAAGAGGAAGCCCTCCCTGATGATGCTGATTGCCTTTTGCGGTGAGATGACTGGCTCTGCAGATGAGGAGAGAGCTGTGTGTGTTTACTTTAACTTTAGTTAGGCCTTTGATATGGTCTCCCATAGTATTCTGATAGCCAGACTGGTGAGATATGGACTGAATAAGTCGACTAGAAGGTAGATGGAAAATTGGCTGGATCATCAGGTGCAAAGGGGTTGTGATCAGCAGTGCAAAGTCCAACAGGTGGCTGGTTAGCAGTAGCATCCCTCCAGGGTGAATACTGGGGCCAATATGTTTTGATCAATAAATATTAACATCCTGGATGACAGGGAAGAGTGCAAGTCTGAGGGTGATACCAAGCTAGGGGGAAGTAAGGGCTGTGATTTGGAAACAAGTAAGGAAAATCAAGGAGTAGCAGGAGTCTAATGGCTGAATGAGGAATCAGATGCCAAGATGAGCATCTGGGGAGAAATTTGAACAGCACAAAGATACTGAATTCAAGAACTGTGAAAAACAGAGACAGAGCAGTGGAACAGATAATCACAGAATCACAGAATGGCTGAGGCTGGAAGGGACCTCAGGAGATCATCTAGTCCAACCCCCCTGCTCAAGCAGGGTCACCTAGAGCACATTGCACAGGATTGCATCCAGGCGGGTTTTGAATATCTCCAGAGAAGGAGACTCCACAACCTCTCTGGGCAACCTGTTCCAGGGCTCTGTCACCCTCACAGTGAAGAAGTATTTCCTCATGTTCAGATGGAACTGCCTGTGTTTCAGTCTGTGCCCGTTGCCTCGCGTCCTGTCGCTGGGCACCACTGAAAAGAGTCTGGCCCCATCCTCTTGACACCCTCCCTTCAGATACTTATACGCATTGATAAGATCCCCTCTTAGCCTTCTCTTCTCTAGGCTAAACAGGCCCAGCTCTCTCAGCCTTTCCTCATAAGAGAGATAATTGTTCACTCAACCTTAATTCTACCTTAATTGTTCATTCCATCTTTATTTTTGTGTTTCCCAGCTTTTAAATGTTTGATTTAGTAACCTTTTTAATGTTTTTTAAAAGATACTTTGAGTTTGTGCAATCTGATATATACATGTTGCGTTTCTACTCTATGTATTAGAAAATAGCTAGCTTTCATCATGAAATTAAAGTCAAGAAAACTGATGCTATCAAAGTGCCCATTTTCTGCAAGATGAAAGTTGTAATTTGGAGATTTTCATGATTTACTTTTTCACCAAAGGATGTCCAAAAGATATAATACAAAAATAAAAACCTGAGGTAAGCTACAGAAAATGTTACGTATAGAAGACAAGAAGAACAGTTTGATCAGTGTGAAAGAGGAGCCCGTGTTCACTCATATACTACTTGATATGTCATGCAAATTAAGTCAGTAATAATATATGTTTTGAAGTAGTCTGTAAATGTCATAGTCTTACAAATCCATCTATTGGCAGCTGCTTTTCCATACTTTGTGGCAGTTCACTAGATTTTGCTGACAATGAGCCATTCTTTGGAGGATTCTGCTTGATTTCAACATTTAAGAACAAAAAAGGCCTTCCAAAAATGGCTTGGATTAAAAACAAAGAAGACAGCTGGTGGATAAACAGGTCAATTTTTCTCATTAAGGTACAGAAAAAAACAGCCTGCTGCATACAGCCTGCCCTTCTCACCTACTGCAGTGAAGGCAGAACAGTCTTATCAGGTAAGGTCATTCTGCATGGCAGCTCTGCAGTTTCTGTCTCACCCTTCATTAATCCACAGGGGTAACCAGTAGGAATCCGACAACTCCTCATCACTTCAGTACTAAGCAGCATCAAAACAGGTTGTCAAGAGCCTCATTTCCTTCAACTATGTGAATAAATAAGAATAATAAAACCCAACAGAATAAAACAACAACAGTTAGTGGGGAATTTATTATGGTGGGAGGCAATTACCTTTATTATTTTCTTTCTTATTTTGGGTGGGTAATGTGCTCCACCTTTGTGTTCTATCCATGAAAAAAATGGGAAACCATATAATAATTTCATTTTTTCGTTTTTTGTTTTTTTTACTGCTCACAGATCTCCTTTACAGACCTATCAGAAACTGCTTTCTGCCCAGGATTCAAAATAAATGTGGTTCTGGCAACTGAAGTAAATAAATACCTCTTTTTATAGGAAGAATATGGTCAAATGTGGATCACTTAAGAACACAATCACCATAATACATTCTCACCTGCAGAGCTTTTGTCCTTTAAAAACTCCATTAATAGCTCAAATTAGCCTTTAGCACTCGGTGTTCCACAAGTATCTATATACCTAGTTTGATATGTCATATAGGATGATAACTGTTCTTGACACTATAAATTTGTACTAGCAAAGACACTGTATTATTGTGGAATTCCCTATTTTTGGTATAGTAACTCTGAAGAAATATAAAAAAGATAATAATAGCCTGCAATGGTGTTTTGGCAGGTATTGTTGCCTGGCACCAGGGAAGACAAAAATCACAAAGAACATGCTGATAAATTCCCAAATTATTCCCTCCTTGTGGCAGTGCAATGTACTCTGTGTGTTTCTCCCATCCATGATGTTTACTTCAGCAGCCTGATGCTCCCCAGTGATACTGCATGAATAAAAGAGCAAGCAGTAAACTGACAATTTATCACAACTCTACTAATGCAAACTCCATGTGGTGTTCTATTCCTCTTTTCTTCCTTAATGCTTCCTATCAGTTTCAGAGTGGTTGTCAAAAGCTGTTCAAAAATCTGTTATCCCCAAATGTTATGTAGCTTACCATACACTGTAGAACTCCAAAGGAGACTGTATAAGCAAAGCGGAATTTGGCATCCAGTCAACATAATTCTTTAAGATAAAACAATGCAGTTTTATACTGCATACAATTTATTTCACGTAAGTTTTAACTTAAAATGTTTTCCAGGGATAGTAATGCAAACATTAGGTTAACTAATAACAGACAGGTAATAAAGCTGAAAAAAAGAAACTACATAACACATATTTTTTGATTGGATTAGGAAAAATTGAGTCAATACTGTAGATAATACAGGAAGATTTTTGCAAAAGGCAAAACTTGCATTAGAAAGATATTTGCGCTAAGCAGCATGATATTAAGTTGCTGGAGAAAGTATATGAGCACTACCGAAACAGAAAAGTAAGACAAGGCCAAAATTATTCAACAAACTCTGACCAGGCTGACATTTTCCCTTTGCACAAAAAGTTTCCCATGGACCGGTAAAAATGAGACAAGAAATAACTATCTGAATGGAACAAGTTAGAGAAGAAAAAGAGATCAGGACCTAGAAGTAAAATTCATTATAGTAAGAGTCTTTACCCCAGCTCCACTACAAAGCTGTTTCTCAAGCTTGAGTAGCCATAAAGCATGTGACAAGCAAAGCTTTATGATTTATTTTAACATTGATCCACTGAAAAGCCAGAACAGAGATAAGAAGATTCAAAATGGACACTTGCCAGAAATGTTCTCTTAAAAAAAAAAAGTATCATTTTTTTAATGATCTTACTGTAAATAAGACTGTAGGATACCTGTCTTACGCAGAATGCAGGTTTACGAATGTTTCTGAGGTGATTTCTCAGTCAGAGAGACATCATACGCCTATTGATCGTGTACCTAACTACCTAAACAGTATAGGCAAAGAATAAAGGTTACTTTGTTAATGCACAATTTAACAGAATTGTGTAAAGCAACAGCAGTTCTTAGGGTGAGGTGGCTATGTCTYTGTACACTGTGTTCAGCAATTATATCTTGAGTTTGATGAGAGTTTCTGGTCCTACTGCAATGAAAAAACAGCAACAACAACGGTTGTTGACCACATGGCAATTTACTGTTAATGAAACAACTTTCCCTAAAAATTGATATTGGCTTGATGCCTTCATCTTAATGTCAGTGCATGACAGTCATAACTTCTTTCATCCCTTTTTTTATTTTTCATTCGTCCATTAATTCAGTCTGTCAGTGAGTCAGTTATTTTATTTAATTGTGAAATCAATTGAAATTGGTTTAAATGACTTGAGAGCTGTGAGTCTGAGCCAGCATTCTTGCTTTGCTTGCATGATACAGTGCTATTTTTCATCATTTTCATCAAAGGTTTATTTTTCATTAATTAAAGAATTTACATCAATGTCTTGTCATTTAAAGGCTGACATATAACCCTTGGAAGAAGAGACACATGCAAAAAAAGCTTAGCTAAATGGCACTAGTTTCAATCTGATTTCACCATCTTAAGTATTTTTAAAACATCAATGGTCATAATTTTAAAAGAACAGGGGCAGAGATTAGCAGTACTTGTAAAATTTGCCCCAAAGCTAGGTTAATTTCTGTTGTCAGACCTCCTGAACCCAACTTAGTTTACATATGAGGTCCTGTCTATAGTCCCACACTGCTATCTTTGACAAAAGTAGTGAAAAAAGGGAGCAAAGTGGCAGGAAGGAAGTGCTTACATCAATTTATTACACGTGTAAAGTACTGCAGGAACATCAGATGGAAGATGTTACCTCTTTTGTAATCATTTAAATACCAGTGGATCTTTTCTGGTTGTACGTATTCCAGATCTTCCCCCTTGAGCCTGATCCTCTGATTATTTGGATGTCACTTCAATAGAATTATAGTAATTTACTGAAATGGAAGAAGAGGTGTATAGTTATGGGAATCTCTGTGACTCTGAATCAGCTCTATTGATCTCATAGGATCGAAACCAGATTTCATTCGAGGTTCTGATTGTCAAGGGACTACTTGAGCAAATTATTTTCCTCGTTACCCCTCATTTTCTTTTCTACTCATGATCTTTGGTAGGTTATTCTGTAGTCAGAGGTCCTCACGCATCCTGCTCCAAGCAAAGGTGATGCCAAAATCTCATTTTCTTCTTAATCAACCACTGACAGTTTGGGTTCTTAGGAACACAGAGGATTTTTTTTTCCTTGAGTCAAGGCTCCCATTAACCTGTCTTGTGCTTAAAGAGTGAGTAAGGAACTGGTTCCAAATTTTTAAACAGAGCCTGAAGGGACTTCTTTTTTTCCTCCCTCTCTAAAGATCACATGGTATTTTTGGTGAGCAAGTCAGTATGTCTTTTTTTTAAAAAGAACATATATATTTAATACTTTCTTTATGGTTCTCCCTGGCAAATTTTCTCTTCCTATTTTCTCTTTCTCTTCCTCTTGATTATGTTTCACTTTGGCATAGTGCTGTTTATTTTTCAGTGAAATGTACCTTTAAATGAGTTTCATAAAACAGTCAAAAGATGCATTTCCACCGTAGATATATTTGTTCAAGTTCTACAACCTTCTTGTAAAAGTGCTTCATATTTGAACTAAATCAGGAAAAATTCCAGTCCTTGAAAAGTACATGCAAGCAATAAATCCTTATAGCAATACCTTAGAAGAATGAAAACAAATAAATGAATACCTCAGCTGTCTTACTATAGCTATTTGAGCTTACTTGAGCTCATCCTCCAATAAAACTCCTTCTTTAAAAGACTCGTGGAGCAGAGCCCCTACGCTGTTGGCACATTATAATGAAATGAAGTGAGATGACAATGGGAATGTGAACAGAACAGCTTTAGAGGATTGTTTGTATGACACAGAACCATCTCAAAGTGTTTTATGGAGAGTGTTGCATTCGTCGTTTTTCTCTCTCACGTTTCAGGTAGGGCTCCCCCAACAGCAATTGAGCAGCAATGAGGATAAGGGAAATGCTGACTGTCAAATGAGCTGTCTCTGTCTCTCTCTTACTCCTTCTAAGAAGAGGATAATCCCATCTTTTCATAACACAGTGACATTGTCCAGGTCTTTCTCTATGCCAGGATTAAGAAGAAAAACTGGAGGTGGAGCTGTGAGGGGAGAATAGCCTCAATTTGATTCATACTTTCTCCGCTTCATACTTTCCTGTCTGGCTCAGAAGGCAAACCAACTCCACCTTGTGCTCTTTTAGATTTAAAGGTTATTAACAACTGCAACATTAACCTGCTCAGACCTTATTTTCATTAGCTTAGATAGGATGGCAGGATTAGGCTAGCTGAAAGGAGCATGACGTGATTTAGTTCTATTTGATGCTTCTGCCTTAGTAAATGTCAGAAGCAGGGAACAGAGTATTAATAATCATTTGCATCCAGTATGCTAACGGCAGCTCTCCAAGAAAATGCATTCTGTAAAACAGAGCTCAAAGGTAGCAAGCCCCCGCTTTTTTTTTAACTCAGCCAAAAAAATAAATGCAAGCAAGCCCATTCAAGACAGATCTGACAAATGCAGGGTTAAATAAAAACACTAGTATCTATTTAAAAGCAGAGAAGCAGTTTGCTGGAGCAGTTATTTCATGTTAATCACTTTGTATTTACTGCAGCTTGAGAAAGACGCATTTGTTATGCAGACAGTGTTCATTGTCGTAGCTTGATCATTAAGGCACTGCTGCCAGCAACAAAATGAATTAGCTCTCTGAATACTAAACTGGGAAACCAATGTTGAACCAGAGAGTGGCACAATGACACTTACAAGATTAAAATATACTACCCAGCTATGAGAGGGTGCATTTGTGGCCTTTGCTAACTACTATCTATTTTTAAGATTAGTATTAGTAGAAAGCCTCTCTGGAATGGTTGAAAATTGTAGGACAAACAATAGTGATCATTTATGTTCCCATGGGAGTTTATACTCTTGCTGGAATACAAGTCTCTCATGGGTTATTTCCCATGCTTGACCACAGTCATTTTTTTCCCATCAACAATTTATCATTTATTCCTTTACACGCATGCTTTGAATTTCTGCAATTCCTAGCATACTGTAGATCCATAGCAGCACTGCGGAAAGTACATGAATACAAAACACCGAGGAATCAAAGCCCTACTGTGTCTATGAAGAGATGTCACAGCCATGTGCAAAAGCAGAGTAACAAAGCGAATGCCACCTGTCACTCCGAATGTTTTTATACTGCTTTTGATGTCACTATGTCACAAGAATAACAACACTAATATCAGAATGCTAGGTAGCTACTACTAGCCATAACCTGCCCTGCACAAGTCAGTAAACTAGGAAGGGCTGATTATATTTTTAAAAGAGAAAAAAAAAAAAGAAAGAAAGAAAAAAGATGAGGAAAAATGCCTCAGCTGGCCAAATCTTTTGGTGGATTTACACTCCACACATATTTATTTTAATAGGAACTTAGGGTTTGGCCTGTAATGAGATGTGTTTAGGTCAGAACTGAAGGCAGCAGCTTCCTTTGTATATCCATGTAAACTTTGGGCTTGATCCCCTGAGATACTGTAAGCATGACACTCCCAGACATTCAAAAGGGGGAAAGGGCAACCAAAGGCAATACAAAACAGTAAAAAGGTGTTTATTTTAAGAATAGTATCATGTGCATAAACTGGTCATAAATTGACGCTTAAGGAACAAAATTCTGAGCTAAGTTGTAAAGCAGAAATCCAGATTTTAGCTGAACTCATTAACTTCTCCTAGAAAGGAAAACAAATAAGTGACACAATCATTTCCAACTCCTTTTGGAATTATTGTTGCATTGGCTACTTGTCCTTTCCATCCCAAGTAGGAAAAAGGTGCTTTGTCACAGAATCACACAGAATCACAGAATGGCTGGGGCTGGAAGGGACCTCTGGAGATCATCTAGTCCAACCCCCCTGCTCAAGAAGGGTCACCTAGAGCACATTGCACAGGATCGCGTCCAGGCAGGTTTTGATTGTCTCCAGAGAAGGAGACTCCACAACCTCTCTGGGCAACCTGTTCCAGGGCTCTGTCACCCTCACAGTAAAGAAGTTTTTCCTCATGTTCAGATGGAATTGTCTGTGTTTCAGTTTGTGCCCATTGCCTCTTATTCTGTCGCTGGGCACCACTGAAAAGAGTCTGGTCCCATCCTCTTGACATCCTCCCTTCAGATACTTGTATACATTAATAAGATCTCCTCTTAGCCTTCTCTTCTCTAGGCTAAACAGGCCCAGCTCTCTCAGTCTTTCCTCATAAGAGAGATGCTCCAGTCCCCTAATCATCTTCGTAGCCCTTTGCTGGGCTAGTAGTGCCACGTCTCTCTTGTACTGGGGAGCCCAGAACTGGACGCAGTACTCCAGATGGGGCCTCACCAGGGCTGAGTAGAGGGGGAGGATCACTTCCCTCGACCTGCTGGCAACACTCTTTCTGATGCAGCCCAGGATACCATTGGCCTTCTTGGCCACAAGGGCACATTGCTGCCTCATGCTTAACTTGGTGTCCACCAGCACTCCCAGGTCCTTCTCCGCAGAGCTGCTTTCCAGCAGGTCAACCCCCAACCTGTCCTGGTGCATGGGGTTATTCCTCCCTAGGTGCAGGACCCTGCACTTCCCTTTGTTGAACTTCAGGAGGTTCCTCTCCGCCCACCTCTCCAGCCTGTCCAGGTCTCTCTGAATGGCAGCACAGCCCTCTGGGGTATCAGCCACTCCTCCCAGTTTTGTATCGTCAGCAAACTTGCTGAGGGTGCACTCTGTCCCTTCATCCAGGTCATTGATGAAGAAGTTGAACAGGGCTGGACCCAGTACTGGCCCCTGGGGGACACCGCTAGCTACAGGCCTCCAACTAGACTTTGCACCACTGATCACAACCCTCTGAGCAATGCCACTCTGCCATGTCACTTATATGTAAAAAGCAAACACATCAAAACCATGCCATCTCAACAGTTAATAAGGATAAATGGTGAAAACTATTATAGAGTTGATACTGACATTGATTATTTTTGCTAATTAACATGTTTTCCAGCTAATATTTTATAAAGTAAATGATAACTGTCTCTGTCATTCTGTTTATTTCATATGTTCTTTTTAAGAAATGCAGTCCTTCAGCTTTAGAAGGAAATACACAGAAGATTGATGCTCAGGATAAAAACTACACTGAGGGAAAGGGAAAAAAGTCATCGCCATTATGCAGTGTTCCGACCTCAAAGACTACTACCTAACAATAATAATCATGTTTGTTTACTAGTGAAATAATATTTTGTAGTTAATTAAATGCTTGTTCAGTACTATGAAGTTATTAAAGCAGTATGTACTGTAAATGCTAAAGTTGTTGGATGTTTTTTTCCTTCTCATTTTGAAACACATTGCAAGCATAACTTCAAGCTCCATGGAACTTCCTCCATTTGGGTAATGCTCATTTCACTCGTCACAGCAATGTAGCCTGTTCTTCAGTGGAACATACCAGATGGTTAGCAGTAGATTATGTGACTTAAAGCAATATAGGATAAGACAAAAATGATACTTCACTCGGCTTAAAGCTACTGGTATTTTCTGTATGCAGTTATCACAAGTAGAATTTCCCCCAGATATGGCGATAAACACTGCATTTAAAAAAAATAGAGAAAGAGAGAGAGAGATTTCATAGCAATCCACTTAGGTGCAAAGTGTGCACTGAAAATATCTGAAAGGTGAAGCACCATGTTACACTCTCATAGATCTATGACACTGTACAGATTCACCTCTTAATCATCAGTTTACAGAATGGATCTACAAGAACATATTCCCAACTTGGGAAACCATGCAGTGTAGTTTCCATTTCTTAAAGAATTAAATGCACAGCATGTTAAATGGTCATAGCACATTGGAAATGTTTAAAAAATAAGAATTTCTTCCATGAATAATTAGTTTTCTTGTTCCAGAGTGGTTGCTGCACTTTTTTCTTCATTTCTCTTAATGCCTCTGAAATATACAGAACCATGTTTTCATTTGTCTTGTTTTAGTTATGTTTGGTTGTTTTAGTTATGTTTGGTTAGGCGCCCTGAGACCCACAGGCACAGAAGTCATTACGGTTATCACTATTATTAAAGAATACCCTTCATATTCAGTTATGCTATCTTTTTCCTGACAAACATAGAGTTTGAAGGAGAAGAATAAGTACTGTCAATATTACTTGTGTCTCAAATCAGAAATTAAATTTTACGCAGTCTACAAATACTTTATCACAGAAAAGAACAGTATTTTCACAATAATAAATGCTATGTCAATGTCAGTTTTTGAATGTAAATTTCCTATACACCCTCAATGTATTGTAGGGAACAATATCCCTATATTGCAGGGAACAGGTTTCCTTGTACGCTATCAAATACTTTGTGAAATAGCAAAAAAATAGACATATTTTACTCTACGGAGCCCATCTCCCAGTACAAGAATGTTTCCTTACTGGTCTTGACCAATGTAGTAGTGGAACTTCTACTGATATTCCTGAGATATTCCTTGAAGCTGTTTTGCAGCTAAGAAATTTGAGAAGCATTTATGTTTTTTTGACCAAAAAGCTATTATTTTGGAGACTCATAAAAAAATTCTTTTGTCTGCAAAGTCTGCACCACCTTTTTTTGGGGAAAAAAATGGCACTGGAAAGTTCTTCCTACAGTTCTTCTTCTTTGTTAAAACAAAAAATCAGTTGTCTACATTGGTAGTTACTGTTATTTTTTAGCCTCATCTTCTTCTGTTATTGATTCTTGGCTTTCATTTGTTCTCGAATTGTTAGCCTTGCAAAGAGGTGGAATAGTCTACTGAGTGAGGTAGTTAGGTCTTATTTCAGGTCCTTTCATTTATCTTTCCTTAATGCCTCTTACTGTGTGCCTGTCTTGCCTGTTTAGGTTTTTGCTTTTCAGGCTGCTGTTGTGGGTCTGTACAGTGTTATTTTAGTAGGACTTTGATCTTTGTCTTCAAATGTTTTAAAAATAATTATATTGTGTTAGCATTGTTCATATCTTCTAGTATTTGTGCTTTTTTTATACTGACATCATAAAAGGCCTGATCCTTATTTTTGTTGGTATAAATACATGGTAAAAATATTTACTTTAGGCTTCCAATACATATACAAGCTTCTGTTGTGCTCTCTCTCTCCCTAACCCTTCACCCAAGTATCAGTGACCAGCTCCTTATTTAGCAGGGCTGCCCTTTTCCTGTCCATTACAGTTTTGTTTGGGGGATTTATATGTGGTTCTGTCTTTGTTTCATTAGGTACTCCTTTAGGATGCTTCAGTTTGTCTCCAGTCTCATGAGGGGAGGGAGGAAAGGAGGACACATACATATGTGCACTACAAATACAAACATGCCCTCATTTGCACATGGAAATTATATGGTCAAATACCACTTGCTCATAAAAGTACCGCAGTTTCTTTGAGTAATGTGAATGGGTTCACATATTTCTATGAATTAAGTGATACCCTGAGCCATGTTCCAGAGAAAAATCTGTATGTGAAAAATAATAGCAGAACAGAAATTACTTTATTTTTTTGAGCTTAGTCATCTTCATCTCAAAACTTCATAATTCCATATATCTTAGTCTCTTCAGTATTTCATTTTCCTCTTTTGGAAAGACATTTTAATTTGGCATCTGTCTTCCATTCTCGCTTAGGATCACAGCTTCACAAAAGTGTTTTATGTTGCACCCCTCATTGCCACATTTTCAGATTTTTTTTAGTGACATCTATCCTCATACCACCCCATGAGGCAGAATAGGCAGTTGAAACACCTACAAAGAAAAAGGATGGTATCCATCTCATCCACCTTTATTCATACAGAAAGTCAAGCATTTAGCTTCAGGCAGTAATTTAGGCTGTGCATATGGCCGTGGAAACCGAGAGGCACTGCTGAACAGTGGTTCAGCCTTTGGATGCAGGCTGCTGTCGCGGAATGGGAACGCTGCCTTCCCCCGCTGCCCCAGAATTGGCTGTAGAGGGAGTCTGTATGCAGGGCATCTCAGATGGCACTAGATGCCTGACTGGCCGTGAGGAACTGAACTGAACCCCTGGATGGCTACAGGTTCAATTTTGAGAGGTCTATTGCTGTTTTGAATGACTTAGACTAATGTCTCTGGTCTTCAGCTGCCAGCCCAGAAGGATATGGGTTTCTCATGTCATATCTGTCAGGCCCCTGTGAAAGTCTCAGGCACCCCTAGAATATCTCAAATAGCATAAGATGCCTATGTCTGGACAGCTGGATGGTATCCCAACAATTAGGTGTGGTGAGTTCCAGCATCAGTGAATTGCTTGAAATCAGAAAGACAGTCTAGGTAGGACTGGGGAATTGAAATCAGTTCCCCAAATCCTCACTTAACATTTAATCACTGAACTGTCTTTCTATTCCTGACGTTCACTTATAACATCCAAAATATCTATATTGCTACCTCTTGGAATGTATCGGACATTTAATGCTTATCTCTTAGGAATCTTTGTTTCCTACAATCAATTCTGTCAACTAAACAATTTCCTAGCTCTTGCTCCTTGTTCTGCTGCAATTTCACTCTCTGCTTTAGTGGTTTTATCTAGAGAAAATAAAGGACAAACAAGATGGATCTGTGGTGTATGCATTCCCCTTTTTTATTCACATTAGCTGACCAACAGACTTTCTTTTCTTTGAGTCTTTTCCTTGAGTCTTGGGCTTAAATGCAGTTAAATCAAGTTGTTCTATAATCCAATGGAGAACAGTGCTAAAAGAAGTGTACTGGCATGAAAATTACATGGCAATGAAATTGAGATCTCGGTTTTGTACTCTTTACCACTTGACCTTTGTTGAAGAATAAAATGATTAACCCTTTGGAGAAAATCAAAGCTTACTTCTTTTTTTTTTTTTTTTTGTCTAATAGTTATAGAATCCCAATGTGTGCTTAAGATGGTACACAAAACAAACAGAAATCTGTACTCATTTGTAGAGGAGTATATAATAAACGTAGATGCAGTGCAGGAAACAGACATAAGCTGAATATTGGAGTGCTGGAACTGTAGCAATACAATTCAGTGGTGATTTAGTTTACACACAGAAGTACACAGGTCAGAAAGGGAATGAAAAATGACCAATAAAATTCCTGCATGGGAGACAGGAAGTGAGTGGATTCTGCCAGGTAATAAATTAAAAAAACATTCATGGCTTTATTAATTATTTATAGCCCAAATTTTCAGTTTCTACTTGATGAAAACTATTTATAATAATTAGAACAGCAATAGTCTTGAAGAAACTGAAATCACAAGCACAAAGAAATGGCTTTAGTCCTTGAGACCCTAAGTAGATCTGCTAGTTATATGTTCATGCTTTCACGTATCAGTTACTGGAAAAATCTTCCCCTTTGATTTTCAACTAATTAAGTAAAAGTCACTCAACATATCCAAAAAAATTTTCTCTTCCTCAGATGCAAATATTTGTATTCCATTTATATTAATGCATATTTTGTATATCTATCCATAAAACAGAATTTCATACATTTCAGTTTGTTTCTATTTTAAATTTGAATTATCTAACAATTTTGTGGAAGAAAATATATTAAAAAAATGGAAATGCTGACAAAATAAACAAAAATACTTTCCATTAAAGTGAAACAATGTAACATTCTGAACTAAAATACATTTTTCTATTTCAATAGGTTCCTTCTAATAAGTTCTTGAAAACTGTTTTTACAACCCTAATTTTCTTCTGTAACCATTTTATTTTGATAAAACCACTTCTTTGAAAAAACTTTCTTGAAAATAATTATTGATAATTTTCATATTTTTTGTCTCATTTTTTTCATTCAGAACAGGACAAATATTTTAAAAAACAAGAGGCAATGCCAGTGCATGCATTTGCTGGGGGTTGGACCAGATGATATCCAGAGGTCTCTTCCAAAGCTGACTGTTCTGTGATTCTGTGATATGTATATGGTTTTTATAAATGCATTCTCATAGTCTCATGATTGAGACTGTCACACAAAAGCTATGTTTGACACTATCCTTTCTTTTGTCAAATACTGTACTGACAGAAACCTCATCTCTACTAGACAAAGAAGGGTATTCTTAAATATTGATAGCAAATCTAAATTTTCTCCATGTTGAACGCTTGACCATTAGAACAAAAGATTTAATTACTACATCTGCATCTTTTCTACAGAGAGCAACCTGGCTACACTAACAATATTGTCTGTGGTCCAAAACAAGTGCCAACACTGTGTGAGGTTCATTAATTGCAGAGACTCACTTTGTACATCAAGAGGACTCTCTGTAATGCACTTGTCTTTTATATATCAATTAAAAGAGGTCATTAACTTTTCTGGCAGCATCTGAGGTAGTTGTTTTGTTGATTTTGTTGTGCAGAGAACAATTTCAAGAGATGTTAAAACTGGATGGTATGTTATTTCTTGGAGCTTTCTGGTCCTCTGTGTTCAGTTGTTTCTGTTCAGTCTGTCTTTGTACCATAGAACAAGTAGAACTGCCATGAAATATTTATCAAATATTTAACAGTCACCTTTTTTTTAAAAAAAAAAAAAAGGGGGAAGATTTTTATGCTAAGGAACTAAACTGTAGCATTTAGGATTTAATTCTTCTAAAAATCTATTGTCTCAAAATTGATATCTTAGGATTGATGATGATCCCATTGACACACCATACAGTACCAGAGATTGTCTTTAAGACAAATTTTGTGTGCATGATTTAATTCTATCTGTATTAGGACTATACGTTGTGCAAAGAGAAAGCAAAATAAAAAGATTTATTTTTATCAGTCATCCTTGTAGCTATCATTCTTCTCTTTACCTCTACTTTCAGCCACCATTTCACAGGAACCAGTCTGTGTAGATGAGGGATGTCCAAAGAAAAGGATACTTAACCTGATTACTCAATGATTTTATTATGCAGAACTGCTTGATGTACAGTACATGGGAAAAGAGCTGATGTTTTGGTGACAGGAGCAGTTTGAACTCCACTAACTCCATACGGTAAATTCCAAGACAGAATGAGGAAGTATGACAAAAGGAATTAGGCATTCAGAAGGAGTATCTAAATTGTTTAACTTAGTCATAAAATACAATAACTATTAACATTCCAGTGGCAAAGGAATGAATCAAACATGTTTTGGCCAGTTTCTGACTGTCTTTTCCATGCACTTATGAAGTGTGAAGGATGTTGGACTTCTCTCCAAATTTGATATGGGAATCAGGCAAAATATTTTGTCCTAGCGCTTGAGGGAGCAGAATCCTGTTGGTTCCCACATGCTCCTAAGAGCAGTTAGTGGACAGTTCTATGCCCGCATATTTTTTACTATTTTACATACACTTAAAGGCTGCAAAAACATAGAAGGCATCAGCACTAATTTTGCACTGTATATCCTTGGTTTACTTTCTTGGAGTGAGTTACAAGCAAAAAACAACATCAAGAGAGCTATGGTTAGGCCACTATTTGGGAAGATGCCATTCGCAGTCATCAGGTAAAGTTGCATAGTAGCTTGTCAAAACTGAGGGCCTAAGATGAAAAGTTCTCTAAATACTTAAAAAAATGTCCATCTAGAAGGCAGTAAGACTCAGCCCTCAATGATAGTTCAGGAAGGGCAAATGGATTGAGGTGCAAACCCTGAAAAGTAGTTTTTGGCAGCTAGATTCACCTTAGCTCTAATGGAGATAATAGTCTTTATGCCAAGACTTGCTTGTACTTGTTAATCTGTTTTAACTCCTTTCTTTGTGCGACATGCTCCTTTGAGAAAATAGAGATTTTGTAAAGCCATCAAGATGATTTCCATAGTCACTGGTACCAGGCATCAGAGTGAAGTTTCCAATGGGTAGCTGAGCAGTCCACGTTAATGTATTTTGCAGACTAATAGAACACAACTAAGATCAGTTCATTAGCAGAATAGTAAGGCTGCAGGGGTCCATCAAGCCAGACAAGAAGAAAGCAAAGTATGTGATCTTCACCTGGGTGAGCTGAAATATATCACCTTCAATTAGAAGAGACTGGAATGAAATCAGAGGTGTTTCTGTTTCATTAAAATCTTCACAGTTTTGTGCTGGTAGCCAGTCTTATATGGATAGTGGTTCAACGATACTGTATTATAAGTAACAGATGAGTGAATGAGGCTTCAGTGTGTAAAGTGTCAGCACGAGATAAGTAAAAAGAGTGTATGAACTGAGGTTTCTGAGATGAAAACTAAAGCATCCAGAATGTACACAAGAATTCCTAAAAAGTTTGAAAGACCATAAAATAATTTTATTCTGTTAGGAAATATTTGATTCTTTGCTGTGTGCTCAACTGCCCAATTTCTGTAATACTGTTGTTTGCTTGTTGTTGTTTTTTAAATATACAGTCTCACTAAAAATTTTATTGGCATTCTCAAGGCTACTGTGACATTTTATGAAGACTAAAGAATTCAGGCATCCATTAGTACAGGATCTGGAACTTGAAAAATCCAAAAGTATTTGCGGCCAGCCAAACCACCTGACCTAAATACAATGCATATAATAAAAGACAACCACTGCACACACATTTTAGAGCATATATTAAAAGAAAAGTCCTAGAGAAATACATAGAAAAACATAACCTTTCCAAACATTTAAAAATCACTCAACAGGATCTTGACATTTTGATTTTTTTGTCTGTTATTTCTTTCTCTGTAGTTTTACATGTAAATGAATAATATCATCAAATGTTTAAGATGTCTAAAAAATAACTAGTATTTGACCCAAGACACAGAAATATTATTGAGCTGAGAAGCACAGAGTCTATAGAACTTGTCTTTTTCCCAGTAAGAATGGACACATGCCAAAAATGAAAGCATCAAGAAACAATGGATTTGTGTAGATTAATACTTGATAAATACACAGCCTCCCAAGGATCATGTTCCTCTGATCATCACCATTTCTCTTGTTGGGATGTTCTGCATCTTCTTCTATTCAGGCACATGCCTGATTTCCTTCATGCTGTCGACACAAGCGCTGCTGAACATATACTGCCCTAACACAGACCTGAAATAAGGCTTGGGATACAGCTTGGCACTCCTGGTGTAACAGTACAGTCTCAGATAGGAAGACAATATTAGTAAGCTGTGACGATTAACAAAAAATAGAGAAGAAACTCTGAAAGAAATGCTAAAAGTTGAGTTGCAGTTTCAGCACGGCTCAGAATTTATATAGGACACAGATGGAGACTGAGAAAAGTCCCTGACAGCTGGGAAAATGCAATTTTTGTAGTCACCTTCAGAAAGGGCCAAAAGTCAACCTGGTGAAATGCAGGCTCACTTTAGTCCCTGGAAAAATCATGGAACAAGTCCTCTTGAAGCACATTTCTGGGCACGTAAAACAGTCAGCGTGGATTTACCTAGGGTAAATCATGCCTGACCAACTTGATTAACTTCTGTAACAGTATGACTTCACTTGTGAACAAGCTGATAGCAATGGATGTCCACTGTACCTTGACTCTGGCAAGGCTTTCAACACTGTCTCCCACAGTATTCTTGTATCCAAGCTAGGTTGTTATGGTGTGGATGGGTAAATGGGTAAAAATCTAGTCAGCTTGTTGTGTCCAGAAGATTGAAGTCCTGTGGCAAGTGGAGTACCATAAGGGCCTTTCTTGCAACCTGTCCTGTTTAACATCTTTATCAGTGTCAGGACAGAGACCATGCTCATCACTTTTGCAGATGACAGCACACTGGGAGGACCAGTCAGTACATTTGAGGGCAGGACTGCCATGCAAAGGGATCCAGACAGGCCGGAGGAATGGGCCAACAAGACTCTCATGAAATTCAACAAGGACAAATGCCAAGTCCTGCCCCCAGGAAGGAAGAGCCCCTGTAATGACACAAGCTGGGGGTGGGGGGGCTGTGGAGCAGCTTCCCTGTGGGAAGGTCCTTGGGTTAAGGTGGGCAGCAAGCTGAACAAGAGACAGCGGCGTGCCCCAGCAGCAAAGGGGCCAACAGCACCTGCATTGCATGGACAGAAGCATGGCCCATAGATGGATGGAAGGGATCATCCCCCTTCTACGCAGCACTCGTCAGACTAGAGTGCTGCATCCAGTTTTGGGTCCCCCAGTGCCAGAAAGACATGGACAAACTGGAGCGAGCTCAGCAGTGAGCCCCCAAGGTGGTCGAGGCTGGAGCACTTGCCCCATGAGGAGAGGCTGGGGGAGCGGGGCTGGCTCAGCCTGGGGAAGGGGCGGCTTTGAGAGCACCAAGCAGCCCTCTGACGCCTACATGGAGTCATCAAGGAGACAGAGACAGGCTCCTCACAGCGGGACACGGTGGGAGGGAGAGAAACACCAGTTACATGTTGCGGCAAGAGACATTCAGGCTGTATATAATGAGAAACTTTTTCCCCATGAGGACAGTCAGGCAGTGGAGCAGGTTGCCCTGTGAGGTCGTGCAGTCTCCGTCCTTGGAGGTTTTCAAAGACCCATCTGGACACAGTCCTCAGCAGCCTGGTCTGACCTCAGAATTGCTCCTGCTTTGAGCAGGAGTTGGACTAGAAATCTTCTAGAGGGCCTTTCCTACCTGAGTATCCTGTGATTATTCAGACAGTGAAGACTGTGTAAAGTGTTCCCTGTTGTTTTGGCTCTGGATATCAAAGATAATCACTTATGTGACAAAAGATCCTATTAGAGATGCTAAAGTTGTCACTCATTAAATACAAAGTTATGGAAAGAATCTAAGCAGCATGAAAGGGGAGAGGATCCAAAAGTCTGTACAGGCTCTGCAATAGATTGTGCTCTTTAAAATCTGTTTTTTTTATGTTTTGTTTCCTTTTCTATCAGACACTAACCAACTATCCTGCTCTCATTTTTCATACTTCTCTCTTCTCCCTCCCTTCTATCCCTCTTGTTTCACTGCACACATACATTGTTGCTGCATGCTATTTATAATTTTGCACTGTAATTTGGTACAACTCTTAATAATGACACCATTTTATATTAATGTTTGCTATGTAACGATCATGTGTTTCTTGTCTTAAAATCATAAAAAAGAAAGTATTTATGTATTTAACAGCTACTTTTTAATCTCAGGGTATTAAATAAAATGAATGTGCACAAAGTTCATAAGTCATTACTTGGTTTCTATTTGATCTTCGTGAGTAAGATTTTGAGGACTTGTCCACCAGCAGTGAAAATGTATTACTGTATGAATGATTGTTATGCATTGTAATGTCTTAAGAACTATTCAGCATTTTAAATGTGTTCTTAGTGCAATTATGAAACTTATAAGCACGACCATTAGTGAGATATTTTTACATCAGTTCATCCTGTTCAGCTATTTTATTACAGATGGCAAAAATAGGCATTCTAGCAAAAAATTCAAGGAGAAAAGTATTGATTGAAATCTAGTACAACCCTTCCCCCTGACTATGTTGGATGCGAGAGGATCATCCTTCATAGAAGCCACTATACAATTGCACTGAAGATCTGAGCCAAAGTCCTGGAAAGCTTATGGGAATGGTAACCTGTAGAAATTCTTCATTTAAGATTCAGAGACTGTCTTTTTTTTTTCTTTCTGCACAGTGGCTATAACAATTTTGGCACACAGGTGGATCCAGACAGCATTCCTAGTCTGAAGACCTAGTTTTACAAATGTGCTTGACAAAAACATAACTTTGGAACTTCTGTTTAGAAGTATTTATCTATTTAAAGACATATATTTTACTCTCTATTAAACTTTCAGCCCATGTTGTTAAAATTCAGGAAAAACCATCTAGGTATGATCCAACAATCCAGCATCTCTTCCAGACAGAACTTAAGACAAATGTTTCAATATATTACTTTTCCAGAAAGAAAATGAGACAATTTTCCCTATAAGTAGAAGGCTTTTAGATTTCAAATCAGGTGCCAACAAAACTGTGTGTATTTTTGCATTTTTAAAATATAGTACCCTGAAATGTTATATCCTGTTGCACACTGAAATCATATTTCAGAAATACTTGTAACAAGTATAAGAACAACTAATAAGAAAAAAGAAATACTCTTAAACCTCTGTTTGTCATGACTTATTCCTTTTGATTCTTCAAAACTGTTTTAGTGAGAAGTTACAGCTTATCTGATGACCTTGCAATTATAGTGTAACACATCAAGTAACAGACCACTTGGGCACTCTGAAGAAAAATTCTGGCTATATAAAAATGAAGGGAAGCCAATTTTTGCTGGGATTTAGAGGCTTCTAAATTTTGTGTTTAGTTTTGGTCAAGTGTTCTGATGCTGTGAGACTTTTTTAATGATTTTGAAACATCACTGTGCAAGTTAAACATTCTAGAGGTATATCAAAAATATTTTCTAAAAGGTATTCTTAAATGAGGCAGCCAAAGTGAGCTGGCTAACAAAAGATAAAACAAAAGTTAAGAAGAGAGACTGGCTTTTCATCCAGACTTGCAGTTTAAGCCTCACTTGGACTGTTAACTTTAATTTAACTGCTGTTTAATCTGAGTTAAAAATGCATATATTAGGTTCAGTAACCTAAATGAGGCCTTAGAAGTACTGTAAGAGTAATATTTAATTTTAGAGGCAATGCTGAACCTGTATCACTCCAATTTAATTCAGCATGCTGTCTCCATAAGTGGACATAAACTGCAGAATCAGAATATAGCAAAATGAACCAACATAAATCTGTTTTTAATTCCATGTTTGACCTATGTTTAACCTTATGTAATAAGTAGTTGTCTAATCTATGCTTGCTCTTGTTATGAAATAAGAGCTTGTGTGTATCAGGTAGAACTGGAGGAAACTCAGTTATAGTGAGGCAGGGTACCATGACTTGTCCCACCAGGGACATCCATGCCCCTGGAAGAAGAATGGGACAAGACCAACCAACACAGGCCCAGGTCTCTTCCCCTCCAGGACCAGGACTGGCCTAATCACTTGACCTGCTCTGAGGGAAGCTCACTCCACCACATATCCATAAAGAGGAAGCATTGGAAGCAAACACATAAAAAACCCGTGTGTGTGTGTGTGTGTGTGTGTGTGTGCGCATGCGCATGCACGTGCATATATATATATTTATATATATGTGTGTGTGTGTGTGTGTGTGTGTATGTATATTTATGTATATAAAATAGTGTGTGTTGACTATACACTTATGTCATTTTGATTAATTTTCCCTTGTGATTCAGTACAGTAATCCTATACATATCGGGAAAAAGGTATAATTTTTTTTCTTATAGCAATGGTTCATTATCTCTCATTAATAAAATCTGACCGTCTTCTGTAATGTTAAGATGCAACGCAATGCCCTCTTTGGGCTTCCACCAATGCAAAATGTTACCTACACAAATAATAAAATTCCCACTGCACATCTTTTTGGTTTGTCTCTTCCTATAACAGAACAGATTGAGAAGAGAGAACGTGAATACTTAATTATACTTGCTAATAGAAGGAACATGAGTGCCCATTAAACTCCATTTGTCACAATTTTACTATTAACTAATATCTTTGTTTTTCTGAGGCTTTCTAATTCATGCATGTTCAAAAATTTGGAAGAGTTCATTCCTTTTTTCATTCAAGTAGTTGTTATCACTTTTGGTGGTGACCTTTTTGCCTTTCCTGAACAGGTGGAAGATGCAGTCCCTTTTCTGAAGAGTTTGTATCCACTTCTAGGTATGATGCAAAAAGCATGACCAGAATCATCTAAGACATTCCAGTCTACACTCTCATATTCTTTTGCATCACAATATTAGCTGGGCCATGCCAAAGTGGTCTGGTATTTGAGAAAATGGAAAACATAGCATATTTCAAGAAAATCTGAGGAATATACCAGTTGATTCAATTCAGATAATTCCTTTTATAGGTACATGTTAAGTGGGGAAAACATAAGAAGCACATGGCAATGAAAAACAAGAATTAGAAAAAAATGAAACATTCTTCATTTTAGATATCACATTTTATTCAGCTGCTGTGAGCTGAGAATGGGTACATGTTCGCTAACAAATGAAAGAAAGCATGGGGTGAATGAATGGAGCTTGGACATTGTATCACAAATGAAGTACCGGTTGTGCACCACAGTCTCATTTTCCCATAATTTAACTTATGCTTGCCATGAGATGCCAACTACTTCTTTGCTGTTTTTTTTTTCTTGTTTTTCTTTACTTTTCTTTTCTTTTCACAGCACTATTGTTTAGCAACACACTTTTAGGAATACATAAACAAGTCATAAGTTTGCTTCATGCACACCTTTGTCTTGCTATTTGTCCACTAAATGATGATTAAGGAATACAGACTATGTTCTCATTCCAGTGGTTTTAGTTTGTGCTCTCCACAATTTTTTTTTCTTTTTTATCACTGAAAGTACAATAAAATATTTAACCTATTTCTGATGCTTTGGTATGTTCACAGAATTGACTGAAAGATGTTAAATCCATTATGCAATTAGAGATTGGTCCATGTCAGACATAGCTCCTTATCATCTTCATACACTATCTGCTCAACAAACCAATGCAACGCAAGCTGATTTCTAGATATTGATCAAAACCACTTGACATCTAACAAAAACATTATAAATGATAATATAAAAAGAAAAAGATATGTAGCTGGTTGTCGTTTGACAGCTAGCATCTATATTATTCCCGTACTTACAGAGGAGAGTAGATCTTTTTTCGAAGTGTTTAAAATACTAACTGCTGTATGAATGCTTATGGATATTAACTAAAACGATGTACATTGATGTCTCTAAACTTATAGCTTATGTCATTGACCTTATGAACAAGTGAGATCTATTCGAGCAATTCTTGTGCTGTAGCTTGTGCTGTAGCTCATAGGCAAACCGTTAGCTGCAAAGCTTATCCTGTCACCCATGTTGAAACCTTTCTCTCACAAAGTGATTGAAAGAGGAAAGCAGCTGAAACTTTCATCTCAGCAATTTCCAGTATTTATGTCAAAAAGGAAAATATTTTCTACCAAATTAAGACTTGAGGATTTTAATGAATGTACAATAAGTACAGAAAAGATAATAAAGTGTTGATAGTGACTAATAATGATATATTTCAATTCCCAAGTTACATTACTTTTAATTTATTATATCTTGAAGATGAGGAGACTTTTTCCTTCCTCTCTCAAAGTTTCTCACTGATGGCAGGCAGTTACTGTAAACTGGCAAATGAACCATCATTTCAGATTTGATCAGCATTTCAGATCTGATCAATTTTCACCACAATGAAAGAAAGGAAAAAGAGACTTAGAATTGGTAGACTTTGGGTCTAGCCAGTCAAATAAATTTAGGTGAGAAAGTTCAATAACTATCTTTAAAGGTACCATAATTAGAGAGATGTTAAGATTTTAAAAAGAAATAGAAAGAAATTTTATATATATATATATACTTTAATTTTTGCTATATAACTTCAATTTCCAGGGACCCCGAGAAATCTGGTAACACAGAAGAACATATGTGTGACCAAATATGTACTGAAACTATCTTGAACCACACTTGAAAAAGCATATGAAAGATCCCATGTTTTAAAAGAATGTTAATAAGCATCTGAGAAAAAAAAATAGCATGATCTCGTTCACAGATAAGCAGGTTATCTGAAAAAATATACAGTCCACATATGAAAAGGTTATGTGAAAATGCATGGTCTACAAAATAAGCAGGTTATCTAAGAAAACATATGCTGAAGAATAATCCACAGAATGGATGCACTACCACTTTAAAGACAACTAATTGCCCAGGTAGAACCACCTTTGAATTGGGAATGTAAGACTGTAACAAACCCCACTGAGCTGTGCAGGTGCTCCTTTTCTTCCACTCTGATAACTCTGATATCCTGTACCATACTGCTACATAAGTATTGTTTTAGTATCTGCTCTGGTATTCTGTTGGTTGTGATTGATCAGTCTGTTAACACTCCTTTGAGATCTGATTTATAAATCCGGGTGCCACGCAGGACCTCACTCCTGGCTCGGAGTAGAATTCCCGGGCTATGTCTAAGTTGTAGCACAAACACGTCAGAAGGTCCCTCCGTTTAGATGATATGGGGACTACAGCTGCATACTACCCATACTGCCCCTGCAGACTTAGTCTCCTGGTTCTGCTGTGAATTGAGGATTCAGAGACCAGAAGATCCAGTGTTGGTGGCTTCAGAAAAATCTGTGTCACTGACTTCTCCCCAGAGTAAACTAAGGGACTCCACAATATGACTTGATAGAAGGGGAAAGGAAACTACTCTTTATATCTCCAAGACACTTGCTTTTCTTGCTCCAGAGTCATCCTTTCATCAGGCATCTACCTTCTTTTCCAATTCCCTTCTACTTTTACAGCAAAACACAAGTACTGTACTTCAGCTTCTTGATCACACAGCAAGGAGGTATGCTGAGTGGTAAAGAATCAACAAGAAGTGGTTTCCTTTTTAAAAGCTCTAATTTATCAAACTCTATTCCTTCTACAGCAATAGAAAATTCCCTGCAACAGATGATTTTGTTAGTAGTAAATAGCATAAACACCTTAAAAAATATCAGAGGAAAAAGAAGAGGAACTTTTCTTTTTAGGAGAGTATGCATGTGAGTCTGCATTGTCCTTGCAAAACTGTTGTCTTAATCCACTTTTCCAGTCACAATTGTTTTAGTCCTTAACAGGACTCCCCTCCTTTCTTCCACTTAAACTTGATTTTCCCATAATAGTTGAAGGACACTTAGACAGCATCACATTAATTTCAGTGGACATTGAGTTTTATCTAATTCAGCAAGACAGCCTTTGTTAATCAGGCCTCACAGGATGAGTGATTGTAAAGAACGTCTCTAACTGTCACTAATCAATACCTGCAACAGAAGCCGTTCTAGCAGTCAATTACTTCTGTTTCTGAGAAGGAAGAACGGTCCTATTCTTGTTAACTCTCTGTACTTTTTTAAAATCGCAAGACTCCTCAGCCTACCTTCCTATCAAGTTCAACTAGATGCATACAAATGACATTTCCTCCTTCTAACACTGCTGCAGGTTCAGCAGAGAAGTTTTCTGCAGCCCAGCAGAGGGTTGTTTAACAATATCTTATACTTCCAAACTTCGGAGCTTGCTTGATGGGGAAGTCAACACTCCAACAAAGCTTGCAAAGATTTACTGTTTCAGCCTAGAGATGTGAGGTCTGTTTGATTAAGTCCCAACAGAATAAGTATATGGAAGCTAATTTAATGAAATGCTACCCCAGCAATACCTCAGAGATTAAGGGAGAGGAGGGAGAAAAAAAGGTCTACAGCTGTTATCATTTGCTGGTCATTTTTTCACTGGGGACATGTTTATATACATACATACATACATACGTATGTATGTATATACATTAGAACTTTGGGGTACCTCCAGTGCAATGGATTGAAAATATTCCTTTCCACCATTCAGAAACACTTTTTCAATAGGCTCATGTTCCTTTCTCTTGGGAGATTATGAAGCTGTCATTCTTGTCATTTAGGATTTAGGCTTTAAAAAAAAAAAAAAAAAAACTTTTAAAGTAGCTGTTTCTATAATACATGATAAACAAGCAGTTGTAAAATAACTGGATGGGAAAATGTTTTCTCCACTCATGGGAGATTTTTGAAAGTTCAGAAATTTTCTCATTGTACATCATGAAATTCTGAATGTTCAAAATCAATTAGTGACAAACCAAAGTGCAAGACTGTAGAGATTCTCTCCTCACTCCTACACTGAAAGATCAATGACTGAAAGCAGAATTAACAATGGAAAGATGTATTTCTTTTGCCTGAGTCCCTTCTGTAGCTTCCTTTAAAAATTCGTTTTTTTAGGGATGCACAGGTATTTGCCAATAGATGAAAGCTTCTACGTTCTATTGCAGTATTAAATGGTATTATTAGGAAAAAGGGTAAACTTTCAGTGCAAAATAAACACACCTAAATTTAGATGTTTACATGTGAACATGTCTAAGTGCCTACCAAAGCCAAAGGAAATCTAAGCAATACACTTAACTGAGTTCAGAGCACAGTTCAGCCATTAGAGACTCAGTTCAGTTGCCCATGTACAGTAAGCTAGTGCACAGACATCTGAGATGTCTGGTGTATCCTGCCTATCCTCCAGCTGCTGCTGCAGAAGAACACATTTCCCACTAGTTTTGTGTCATATCTGACAGCCTTGTGCAGATGTCCTGGATACTGCAGGGCAGAACTCTAAACACACATTTGTGGGCAATACTACTGAACCAAAGATGTTTACTTAAGGGTAAGGTGAATTACCCTCTCAGTTTCATTGACCTTACTGGCTAGGAATGGGATTCAGTTGCCTAAATACCATAACTTGAAATTCTTTAGGAAATCTAAAACATCTGCACAAGAACCTAAGAAATCCAGCTGGCAGATATAATACAAAACTTACAGAAGACCTGCACCCTTTGAGCAACAACTGTTGGCCAGGTGAGATTCCCTACAACACTTAAAATGATTGAATCTTGTTCTAGGTCTCCTTTGACTCTAATGGGAGCACAGATGCCTAATTTACATGTGGCACCTGAATTTATGTATCTTAGTGTTGATCTGAATTCCACTCAAAGTAAAACAATAAAGAATACAGTTATCTGAATTGCAGTAGTGTCTATGGTCTCCCATTACTGGAATATGTGGCCTTTTCATGGCTTTGTATTGATCTTCTCAGGCCCGATCAAACTGGTGCTATGCAAGCTCCATATTACACAATTGCCAAAGATCTGTTGTAGCTCTGATATCTATGCATCATATTAGTAGCAGTTACAATAATAATAGAAAGTATAAACCTAAAATGGATTGAAGCTGAAGATATTTCAGAACATGTTGGTGCTGGCAACAGAATCAGAACTCAAAACTGAGAAGTGAAGAATGTTAGAGAAAGGTCAAAAATTAAGACTATAAAACAGCTTGAAAGTCGTTGATATAGTTGATATCTTTAAAAGATAGTGTAGAAATGAATGAGAGGACAGGTAATAATCATCAGAAAGTTAGAATTTTAAATGGAAAGAGCCACATCTTTGGCTGCTATAAATTGGCATGGCTATAATACCCAGTTTTTCAAGAGATGGTCTGGCCAGCTGTCCGCAATCTAACTATTCATGAAATTTAGGAAGTTGGGGGCTTTAAAGGCATGAAAACACTAATGCATAAAAAGTCCTACTGAGCAGTTAATGCATCAAATTTTAATCATGTCCACACAAAAATCAGATACGGAACTCCACATTTCATTATGGTGTGAATGTTATCATGGAATTTTGTTTTTTTCTCACTTCTGCCTCCTTAAATTTATCCATATGCCACTTCTAAAATAGTGTTTCAAAGTTCTTACTCTGACCACAACCTTTGTTTCATATTTTTTTTCTTATTTTATTAAATTCAAGCTACATTTACATTTCAGCATATACACAGTACATATAAAATACATATACAATATACAATTATATACTGTATACAATTTTTTTTCAGTCTTTCATAATTAGCTTTCATGTGCCTATTGTCAGCCTGATCATCTTGTATGCATGTCTCTTTAGGCTTTTTTTCCCAATCTCAGTTTCATGCCTCGCACTGACCCTACCACTAGAAAAGTCATCTCTCTCTGATCTGTCCTTCAAGCCCATTTCCTCTGACAAATCTTTCAATCATTTTCTCCTTACCAATGATCTCCCAGTTCTATCTGCACTATTTTTTCTTATATATCATCTTTGATATGCCTTTTGGACACTGTAACCTGTTTGTGTCAGGGAACAGCTTGTGTGATATTACTAGATTAGGCCTCAGATACTAAAAAAAAGGAAACTGGAGAGAGTTAAAGTCTCAGTAGTTCCAGTAGTTCTAGTCAAAGCATTGGATTTAAGAAGAATAAGATGCTGTTCAGAGTAGGCATAATTGTGAGACTCTCAAAAATATTTTTCTCCAAATTAAAAAGTATTTTCCTGTTTTATCTATGTCTTACTTCAGACAAGGATTTTTTTTTGTATTTCTTCTGCAATAGCTGAATATCACCTACAGCGGATCAAAGAAATACTTTCCATATTTTATAGTTGTTAATAATTCCATTTACTCTTGCAGGTGAAACACAAAACCCATCCTTCCAATGCTTAAAACAAAAAGACAGTTTTTGAAACACCTTCCAAAGCAATTAAAAAGCATGTTCAAATGTTTCTGCGAAGAAATCTAAACAAACTACTATTTTCTTATACCCTGTATTACATTTTCCAAATCCAAGTTGACCTCAAATTGCAATGTACAATCAAGCAATGTATTATGATTGTAAACAGAGCTATTTCACTGTTTACAGCATTTACAAAGGCAGAATGCACAGGCTTGAGCCAAGCCTGAAAGATTTAAAATTTTTTTACCAAGCCACCAGTGATATAAAAAGCTAAGCTAAGAAAAAAAAAACAAAAACTGATATTTATGATGATAATTAGCGGAGGTTTTGACAATAGCATCATATACTTCACATCTAAACTAAAATTAAATTTGCAGCAATTCCTCTTTTAAAACAAATGGAATTGTACAGTACTGTTGTCATGCAAATCAACTCTGTTACGAGCACCATTTGAAAGCTTCAGTGGTTTGTAACTCAAATGAAAAATCTTAATATATTAGAGGTATGAAAAATGTTTTACTATGCACCCTTCTGTGCTAGAAATTCACAGTGGGGTAAAGGCAAGAAAAGTATTCAAAGGAATTTTGATTTGAAACAATATAAGATTTTTTTCCAAGTTTAAGAGCATTAAGACCAGCATATGAAGAAAATAAATTGCAAAACACAAATTATTTATAGTGGTTGTGCAATTTTGATTCTATGGCATTTAATCTGTTTATGAGATAAAACACACACTATGGCTGAAGAAACATCCTAGGACAATTATGAAATATTTAGGGCTTGGGAATAGTGTGCGCATCTCTCCAGAGCTAATAAAATCTTACTTGTAAGAGAACTGCTTCAAATCACAAAGCTGAATTCCTAAATATAGATTTTTTTTTTAATATATAATGCAATAAAGGAGATTTGATATCATTCGAAGGTAAGATTTGAGCAATGTCAGTATGTCAGCAATTATTTTAATCGGGTTTCCAAAAACAAAGATGACATAAGCAAAGTATCAAGAGCCAGAAAAGCAGAGTTTTTAAAATTTCTAAATAAAATGTGCCATGCAGAGCCTACATATCCCAGTAAACAGTTCTCTATCAAAGAGTTTTCTCTAAAAGGCATCTGGCTTTTTAAATCATTAAGTAATACAGATAAGAAAGTTTCTGCAATACGACCCAGAACCGGTGTGCAGCTCTTGGCCTTTAGGCTACACTTAGCTACCCTGAATTCTGAAAACTATTTATTATAAAAGATTTTATAAGGCAATAAATGGCTTTTATGAGTGACTACATCAGAGCAAAGCAGATAATCACAAAAAAGGCTTATACCAAGTAAATATAAGAACAATGAACATTGCAATAAGACGTCAAAACAGAAAATTCAATAAACAAGAAAAATCAGCCATGATTATTTCCTTGTCTTTGAAAGTACTGTTTGAAGGTTCAAAAAACAAATTGTATGGAAACAGCTGTGTGTGACAAATCACATGGAGTCAGTATGGGTTCTGACAAGAGTGGAAATGGGACAGAGACTCAGTTCTGATCAAAATAGATTTTGTTTGGTAGAAAATAAGCCCTGTTTTTTGTGGAAAAAAATCATCTGCCATGTTGGAGTTATGAAAATCTCAAGGAATCTTGGAGTGGTTTTTTTGCTTGTTTGTTTTCCAGTTGGGAGAAAACTGTATTTGCATGTGATAATTAGTCAACATTTACACTGAGTTTTATAGTATAATATCCTATACACAAGCCAGTGCAAAATAATTTGAGACTGCATACCAGTAGTTGTGTTCAGTGTATTACCCTGGCCATTTTGCCAATTATTCTATATATTTTCAAATCCTTATTTGTTGTGTTTTCAAACAACTTCAAAAAATTTGCAAGCCTGTGCACAGATTAAAAGTTAGGAATTGTCCCACAAGAACAAGAGATCTTAAAAAAAAAATAGGGAAGGCAGTTGTCATCTAATTCCTGAATGAGAAGAGTTTTCATTTTCCAGCATATTTTTGCACATATAAGGGTTTAAGAAAAAGCAACAGCTAACTCCAACCGTCCTTAAAGAAGGTTACAATACAATCCCTGGACTCCAGTCATTATTAACATTTCAATGATAAGTCTGTAAAAAGAAACATTGGAAAGATTAATTATAACACTAAATTGGTATCCAGCTATGCACCATCACTTTTTTCTGTCACTTAAAAGAAGCAGAAAACAGCAATTGTCATTCTCACACTTCAAGAAAAAGAAAGAGCTTAAGGCATTTTAGTAAAAATCAAAATATTTTACTGCTTGGTGTTATACAGCTTCTTTATGGGGGAATATTATCTTTCATGGAATCAGATACAAAAAGAGGAGAAAATTACCATGAGAGGTCTGAGTAGCTGCAGTGCAGCAGATGAATTGTGTTAAAGAACTTGTTGGATAAGACTTAGCTATATATGTAAAGAAATTGTACTGTCTATTTTTGGTGGATAACTCAGCTAGCACCATTTGTCCTCTGATAAAGAATGTCATCTGCAGAGCTGTTGCTAAAGAGTCATAGGATTTGTATATTTTGGTCTGCAGCTATGAAGACAGCTTGCATGAAAAGCATATTATTTCCATTGTTTCTTTACTGGATTAGATTCATCTCAGAGCTTCTTCCTCCATCTTCTACTGTTTATATTGGATTCATACTATTGCATGTCCAATTTGAAAACAAAAGCATTGCAAATATGTACTACTTCTAACTGAATAACTGAAATCCAGTCTTCTTTCTGTAAGACTGTGAGAAAGAACATATAAGACAATACTTTATTTTTCATTAGAATATCTTCCAGTAAGCTTTCTGTTTCTATCTTATTCCCAATTACACATTATCCAACAGTTTTCTGGTGGATAAAGATTATTTCCTACACTTATATAGCCTTGGTCAGTTCAGAAGTCATAAGAAAACTAACTATACATTTTTATTCTTTCTGATGTTATTTTTTATTTTATGTTTTCTTTTAATCCCTTTTTGATATTTGCTAATCTTCAGTGGAAAACCTGACACTTAAATAGACAAACCTTTGTCCATTACTTCAGTAATATTTAAGAAACGTTACTGTGCAACAAACACCCACTGTGGATCAGCCACAGCATTATTTTGAACTGTTCTTAAAACTCAGCAGTTCAGAATGCACACACTAAGCAAGTTCTAAATAAGGTTGACAGAGTGGAGAAAGGTCTGTAAAGATTATCGGTCTGATGACCTTGTTTACAATTTACTTTCATTCCCAAAATGTCCGTGATACATGGAGTTAGTAATACAATATAATAACTTGCCCTTATGCAGCAGTTTTCATATGAGGTGTCAAAGAAGTTTACCAACATACAATTCATCTCTGTAACATTGCTTCAGTAAATTTTGTTACACTCGGTTACTTAAGGTGAACTGAGACACATAAGAATATCTTCCTTGCACAAAGAACTGAGGCACAAAGAATGGAAAACAATGCATGAAGGATTTTGAGATCTAGGATGCATCCCTGCCTCTAAATCCACTATCAACTATACATAAACAATTCCTGAGAGATATTTGTCTATCCTGCTTTATTATACACTTATTTTTCTCTTGCAGGAGACTCTACAACATGCTTGGGCAATCTAATTCACTGATTAACTATACTTTTGATTAGGTTTCTCTTAAATGTCAAAACTAAATATCTCTTGAAGTGATTGATTTCAACTGCTACCTCTCCTATCTTGTTTGAACATGGAGAATAATTAATTTCTCCTATTTTTATAGAATATATATATGTGTGTGTATATATATATATATATATATATATACACACACACTCATATACTTAAAACTTACCAGGCCTTATCTTAGTCTTTTCTAAGCTTCCACTGATCTAAACTTCCACTTCTTGCTGTCCTGTGGACATTTTCAAGGTGGCCTGCACCTGTCTTGAAGTATGTTGTCCAATCTTGATATAGTATATATTTTGCAACGGTATTTTGATTTGTATAAATCCCAGCTAAACATTTGTTTCTTCACAACAGCATGATACTGCTAGTGCTCCAAATTATTATAACCACTTGACCCTTTTCTATTAAACAGATCCCTGCAATGTCCTAGTGATAACTACCCTTTGAGTAAATTACCAAGTTTTATACCTTTTTTAAAATAGTCTCACTTAAAATATGTTTTTGTAAGTTCCATATCTTATATCATGAATAAGAAACACTGACAGGTCCTAAATGAACTCAAAAGATAGAGTACATATTTCTTCTTAGTTTTGCAAAAACTTGTTGTATTTTTGTAGAAGAAAATTACATTTAACATGATTTGTTCTGTATTACTCAGCTTCTTGTTAGCTGTCCTTTCTTTTCTAAAATAGGCACTAGGTTTATCCTTCTGTAGTCCTTTTTTCTCTTTGAATTCTCAGTGATAACTGTAATTATTTTATTTAGTTCTCTAAGTACTCTAGGGTGAATTAATCAGGTCAAGATGATATGACTTAATATGACTTTTAACTTACCTGAGCACTATCTTTCCAATTTTTTTATATCTCAGACCCTCTGTATTCACCTTGTATTATCTATCTGATCACAGTCAAATGTAATCTCAGGAAAAACAGACTCATTCAACTTTTCAACTCTTCAACATAATTATCAATAGTTTTCCTTCTTCACTGTGTAATGAACCACCTTTTTTGTTGTTTGTCTTCTTCTGACTAATATAGTAACAGAACGCCCTCTTGGTTCTCTTGGGATGTCTTTGTCTTGAGGTACCTCATTTTGTGCCTAATTTTCTACTATCTGTTCAATCAGTAATTCTAACCCTCTCATTAATTCTGTTTAGCAATTCTATTCCTTTAACCAAGCCTTTAGCAATTTAGCCTACTATCCACTTTCTGTGTACTTTCTTTATGAGTTTAAGGTCACTCAGAAGTCTACATTTTACTCCAGCTGGTCTCATTACATATCCTATCTTTCCTCTTCACTGTAAGTTTTTGTCTTAGTGTCCTTAATATTATTTTCTAAAGGAATCACCAATTCTCTGGAAGATCTTATTCCTTAGACTTCCTTACTAGAGGATCTTACTTCCCAGTGTTCCTCTGAGTCTACAGAAGTCTATTGTTCACTGACATTATTTTGCTTTTGCTTCCTTTCCTTTATTCCATTATTTCAAAATTATTCTCATTCAAGTTGCTTCCAGTCTCCCATTTTCAAAGTTTTTCCCTAGCGATTCAAATCAAATCTATAAAAACCTTGTTTTTAGCTGCCATTCCTCTTTTTAGTAAATAAAAAAAGGTCATCAGGGCATTCCAAACCCCAGATGGACAGTCTGGTTATGTCTACATTTAAATACTCTCAGAGATGTCTAAGATACATTTACTCAGCTGAAAAGATCTTCAGATTCCACTGAGCATAAATGGCACATTTAGGTACTTGTCTAAATGGAAGAATAGATGTCACTCTTTAAGATATCCTAGTGCAATCTACCAGATCTTTAGTTAGCTGATCTGGAAGTGCAAGGGTCTGCCTTAGGTCTTGTTATTTCTGTCATCTCTGGACACGTGCCTTGGACACCCTAGGATACTCCAAATGGCAAGCAGTGCATGCCCATAAGGAACAGAATTGATGTATTGCTGCATTGACTAGATCTTCATTAACAATAGCAGGACTGCATATGATGACACTTAATTATATGTTGATACCTACATTATAAAAGTCTAAGTGGATATGCCTCATTCACCTAGTGCACAATTCAGCTGCCTAAACATAAATAATCAATCTACTGTTATTTCAGGTGCCCTAGTCTGCTGGTTTCCAGCTGTTGCTTCAGAAGGGCAGGGTAGGTCCTGTGCATATCTATCAGCTCCATGTAGCTATCTCACATATGCCAGAGTGGCACTAGATACATATGGTTTGGGAAATTAATTGTATCCCTAAAATTAGGTGAGATAAATCTCTCCATTAGTCTTCACCATGTCAACTAACTTCTAATACTGACTGTATATTAAAGATTCTATTTCTTCCTAGAATTATTCCTCATCCTTTTGTACTGGTAAATAAACAAGTGAGGCTGGCAGCAGATTTACTGATTATCTCTCCTCCTCCTTGTCTACATAATCAGTATCATTATTCTTCTTGGCTATTACAGATTTTTGTCCACATTTTTGTTGTTTTTATTCTGATATTTGTTTGATATTATCTATTTAGATATAACTTCTCATTGAGTTCATCTATATTTCTGAATGGTGCAGAACAAAGAGGAAATGGCAATCTTTGGATTAGGTACAATCCTTTATGGTTCTTTATATAAGATCATATATACTAATTGCAAAATTACTTGCAGTGAAATCTCCACCTGTTGCCAGTGCTAGATACATCATACCACATGTCTCTATAATGCAAAGGAACAACTGTATAGATGGATGATGCAAAACAGATTTCCATGCAGCCTCCCAGATTGCCTTGTCATTGCTAACAGCTTAAACTGCTAACTGCTAGAGGACCTCGGATCCATATTGCAAGCGACAGCAGCTTGGTGCATGGCTCCAACTTTGGTTCCACCAGTGGGAACACGCACATCAGTGGTTCATTTCAGTGTGCATTACGAGACTTAAAGTACAACCACAATGCAAGATTGACCCTAAAATAATCACTTTACTGTACCAAATCACCTGTGTGGATGAACCATTGGTTCTAATTTAAATCTGTTCTATTAGTTTAGCAACTTTGTTTGCAAAGATGTTCTCATGCTTTTTCATCATTACACTGTATCTGCTTAGTAATCCTCCATTCAGATGGAAGTGAACACCCTTCCTTCTTAGGCCCCTAATGATCTCCTGAATGAGTTTGCTTCTGTCCAAACTTTACTTTCATCAGAAAGAAAAGTCAAGGATGCCTCCTCATCTTCTCACTCCTACTTTCTATTCCCCCAGTTTCCTAGAAACTTCTAACTTCTTCTGCTTAGGGTCATTTCTGCAGCAGCAATATTTGCATTAATATGGGTGAGAATCATGGAAGAATAGGTAATGTCAGATACATGACTCCAGGATGGCAGGTTAGCAGGTGGGAATTTCAAAACATCCTTTCTTTTTCTTTTTTTTTTTTTTTCTTTTGGACTGATGATATAGACATTATCACATCTAAGATGTTTAAGGCTTTTTGTCTTCACCACCACAGCTGAATGTTCACTTACTGTAGGGAAACCGTACAGTTCTTGATCTGCTAGGTCTGATCACTATCTACTTTTAGAGAAGTCTAACTTTATTTCTATAGACAAGCCAGTTCATATTTGGTTGCTGGTGTTGCTATAGACATCTCTAACTAACCATGCTTTTTAGTGTTTCAAGATTTTAATTGTACTGGTAATGTTCTCAGATTTCCCTATGCTTCTCAGTCTGGCTGCTTGCTCTGCTCGTGCTCCAGCCCACTTCTTCAGAGACCACTTCAGCAAGCACTGTACATCCTAGAGTTTTTTTTTTTCCACCTTCCAGGGACTTGCTGGCAAGAAAGTGTAGGCCATAGTACCGATAAATCCCGACAGAACGCAGGCTGAGACAGCAAGGGTTGGGCATAACTCTCACAAACACAGTTAGAAGAAGATCGGATAGGAGACAGGGTCCTTTTGTTACCAAACACATTTAAACCTATGAATTCTGCTTGTTGCCCCTCTCCTCAAGCTCCTGCTAATTCATTCACCGTTGGTTTTAGGCCCTTCTTGTCTGGGTCACCTCTCCAAAGCCATCGGAGTTCTGCAGAAGGTATTTCAGTGCAGCAAAGGCAGACTCAATCTTTTTATAAATGTGCCAACTTAAGGACTGAAAGCAGTCTAGCTGTAGGAGCAAGGAGAACCATAGACTAATTTACTCTGAGAAGTAGAATAAAAGTTGTAGCTGCATCAGTGTAGGTATAATTGAAGAGAAAGTAAGTGCCTTTGCCCATTTTGATGGCATATTCAAGAACAGAAATGTTATTCCCTGGATGTTAGTAACTGATTAAAGCATTGTGCATCCCCAGCAAATTTTAGGCAAGTAATACACAAGAGATATACATTTTTCTCCAATATGATTTAATCAAGTTTATCAAAAACTTGCAGTTATATTTTCCAAAAAGGGAAGGGTGTTCTTCCCTGTTGAAAAAAATTTTCTTTGTGGGAGGCAATTATTGCTTCTGTTGAAAAAAATGTCATGACTTGGTTGTTAATGCAATTTTTACCATATTCTTTTTCTTTGAAGCAACCAGGTATTTTTATTTGTGGACAGCTACCCAGAAAATTATATCAGAACATATTTAAATTTCCAGTTTCCTGTCTTCTTCATACTTTAGGCTACTATATATCTGTACATGATATAATATACAAGCCTATACATAAAATACCTGTCTGCTAATAAAAGCAGAAAAGTTGTGCAGATGCATATATTATAAGTTCCAATTCCCTTCCACAGTTGTGCTCAGCAATTTTAATCTGATTGAGTGGAAAAATAGGCCTGTAATGTTTGGAAGAGTAAAGTATTATTTCCTACATAACTGCTAATATTCATAAATGTATTGAGAATGTAAGAATCCAAATTGGAATTTCTTGCCAGTAACCACTTTTGTCCCCACTTGTACATGAAAAATAGCTCAGAGAACAAAGTGAAAACAGCACTTAAATTTATCCTTTTTCTTAAACCACCTACATCAAACACAGTTCTGCTTCATACAAAAAAACTCAAATTCTTTTCATGTTTTTATTTAACCAATCTCAATGAATCTCATTAGTCCTCATGATGGATTTTAGGACACCAGTGCATAATAGGGAATGCTAGGGTTAAAAAAGGAGAGCATGTGATGTAGTATTTGTGAAGGAATAAGGCAAGACTCTTCAAGAATTAGTGTACGTGGCAATTCCCCTATATGTAGCAAGCCACCATGAGTCATACTTGGGTCATGAACCTGTCTTCCAACTGCCTTCAGCTCCAACTATTAGTGGCCATCTCTGACAACACCTCTCATCAGTGGAAGTCTGATGGCAATAGGGATACTGATTTCATGTTTCCAAATTAAAATTGTGTAGAGCAAGAGGAAGAGACAAACACAAGCGAAACAGTGAAGTTAACTTCGCAGCTAAGACAGAGCTTTGACAGTCAGAATATAGGGACTACGTCTAGACTAATTTTATGTCTACTGCTAAATGAATGTAGTGTGGATGTAAATAAGTCTGTACTCCGTGACTTCAGAAACAGGAATCCTTCTTGGTTCATTTTACACAGCAGACATAAGGTTTCTGGATCTGGATGTGGACTCTAATTGTATCCTGGCTCCATATCTGATGAAGACATATACCAATCTCTCTTCCATGCTATCTATTCTATATTGCAGACTAATGTGGTAGACAAATTTGGAACATTTTAAAATCTAAATAACTTATTTTTTGCTCTATTTTTGACAGTTTTTTTTTTCTATTTGGACATTATACATTAATTCACTTTGTAGATTCTTCAATTTGTTTAGTGCTTTTTTGCAGAACATTTGTTTTCCTTCTGTTGATATAAAGCCTGTTTTTTTTCCTGGTTCTGAATATATGACTTTTCCTTTCAGCAATGGAGAGCCATAGCTGTCTGAATATCCAACAAAAAAATCCCAAACTTTTGGTGATCCTCAGTTTTCAGTTCTACTAAAATAGCCTCCTTAATTTTTATTTCCCTGTCTCTGAAGGAATGGACAATTCATTTGGCATCAGCTTACTCCAATCTCTCCATTTCCGGCTGGCAAGCTGTCAAAGGATATTAATTCACCAAGTCTCTACTCATTAGCATAATTGCTTTTGTACTTAAAAAAAAGTTGGCTCTGTTAATCAAGTTTGATCACAAGCCTCTCTGTCTTCCCTGAACTCCAGTAGTTCCGCATTTCATACATCAGATCACCTGACTTTATAAGATCAGTACTTTGACAGCTCTGGCTGCCACTGAACTATACATTACTTAACCATAGATGTGTAATCCTTGTAGCCCACAAAATGTAAGGTGTTTTACATTAGAACTGTTAGAACTGTTTTAAGACCATTATCCTTAACAATAGTCCCTGTTAAGAAGGGAGACCATTTCACATTCATCATTGCTTCAGCAATTTAGAAATGTTTTATTTTCAAAGTTATACTAGTTTTCCCAAAGATTTTATTCAGGATTCCATATACAGTCCATTCTTAATCTGTATCTTTTGGTATTGCGTTGTTCTTGTAGGTTTCAATCACTTTGTTAGAAGTAGTCGTTATCTTTGTAGATAAAAGTTTGTTAAAAGGTTTTTAAATTGGAAACATGTTCTGGAAAAATTTAATTTTCAAGAACATTTTCTGAATGTCTATAAATACAAACATTATTTTTACTATATTTATTGCTAATTTATTTTTAGAAGAAAGTCATTTTTTACCAAAATTAATTATCTGATATAATAATGTTACATGGCTTTTTCTTTTAGCTGAACTGCTCGATATTGTCCCAAACTGCAGAAATCAGTAGAATCCAAGACTTCCTTTTGCCTCAAAAGATTAGATTATCGGAGATTGAAACAATGGGAAGTATACATTTCTTTGCCAAAGTACCAGTCCTCCACATGTTAATTTGACGATACTACTGCAGAAGGACCCTTTTCTGGCTTTACCCCACATTTCATTTGGCTTTTGTCCCATTTTTCTTTCTGGAACACATTGTTCATGTATTTCATTTCCAGCATGCCACTCTGCAAAGATCTCACATGCACATCATATGACAGAGGTCCTTAATGATGCATAATCTTTCTAGACTCATTTCATTAAAGTTTTAATAGCAGATCCTTGTAAACCTTAAATCATCCTTATGTGACCATTAGACACTTAGGACAATACACATTCAGACACTTAAACTTTCCCCAAGAAGCATCTTTTCTTACCCATTAGACTTTTAAGTGTCTGTATGTTCCTCCCCCTTTAACTTAGGCTTAGGCAAACAGGTCGATATATGGATTCTCTAGAGAACACCAGGAAGTACAACTGTAAAGCAGCATCTCTAGTAATAAAATAAATTCACAAGTTCCAACAATGCTTGAAGCCAATTGCTTAAATTTAAGCAATAAATTAACACCAAGCCTTTTTATGTATGGAGAGGTCCTTCTTGCAATCCAAAACTGAGGCATGCCACTAGTGCATAGTGTAGTTTCAAAAGTTTCTCACAGGCGTCTTTCAGTCACACCTGGTAGTTACAAGTCAGGTAAGAGATTCTAGGGCTCTTTGAAATCATCGCCTTAAGCAGCAGTGTTAGCAAAGAAAGGTAACAAAAGGTTGGGCACCATCAGGATGGGGCTTGAGAACAAGACAGAGGGCATCATTTTGTCATGTTAAAAAACTTGCTGTACTGGTTCCTTGGGTGTTGTGTGCAGGATTGGTTTCTACATCTCAGGAAGGGTGTAGTAGAATATAGTGGAGTTAGGGAAGTTAAAGAGCAACAATCAAGGGGATGGACCCGTTGCTGTACAGAAAGAGAGTACATATCTGATATTCTTAAATTTGGAGAGAAGGAGGGAGATATGATCAAGGTTCGCAAAAACATAAATGTGGCAGATAGGATGAATAAAGACTCATTATTCATCAAAATACACAAGGGTGCACTCATTGAAGCTTGTAAGAGACCAGCTCGAAACAGACAGAAGAAAAGTTTTTCTTCCCAGTGGATATTAAACTTCCAGAATTTATCATCACAGAGGTTGTGGAGACAGATGGTGTCCTCAGGTTTATTGGTATCAGGTCCATGAACAGATGCTAAAGGGAATAGGCAGTAATAAACATTTTAAAAACCCCAGCCTAACAGTTGTAGATGCTGGGGGAGTCAAAAGGGAATGGACCAAAGAAGAGTGTGCCAGAGTTTGCCAGGGCTGCCAGGCTCACATGCTCTCCTGAATTAGCTTGTCCTTCTACCATTTCTTATGTTCAAATGCACAAAGGCACAATACTGAATTTTAAACTCAGTACATAGCAAAAACCTCACAATGAAAAAGCAAACTTTTCTTTTTTTTTTTAATGCCTGCTGAACAATGAGTCGCATAACTTAAAGAAACTGAAGGAAAACACAGCATCTATCCAGAAATGTGAAAGATCTTTGGAAGAGTTTTAAATGAAGCTTGATCTGTAAGCAATCCACATTAGCTGAAAGGAGGACAAACAGACGATAGCCTTAAAATATGAGAGTAACTCAGTTGCTTAAATGTTTGCAGCCAGCACCATTCTAGATGCAGTAGAATATCTCAGACACTTGTATGGGTCTGGTAGACATAGCACAGTAAATATGGGATAACTGTGCCATCCTGGAATGGTAGCTGGAGATAATATAGGAATTAATGATCTGTAGTTATTTAAAATGGCACTGGACTCCTATGTTTAGATAACTCAGTCAGATTTCTTTTGTCTTTAATGGAACACTAATTATAAAACTACACTGAAAAAATTTGGAACATATGGCACTCCATGTAAAGATGAAATGTGAGTGATGTATTTTTAAATACAAAAAGTATAAAGAAATATGGAAGCCTTAGTAATTGTCATAGGCAGTAACCACGGTGGTGCTTGTTAAGGCCACTCACTGCAAAGTTGTACATCACTACAGATTCTTTTGAAATGCTTTTTAGTAGCACCTTGAACTCTTCTGGGGCCCAGGTAACCCCCTTTTGTATTCTATATATTATAAAAAGAAATGTGTTTTAGAAAGTAGAGGAATGTGTTGTAACTGGTGTTTGTACTCTTTGTTATGGTTGATATTATTATTTTTTTTTGTTTGTGGTGGAGCATTAAGTTTGTTTGGTGTAAACTGACCCAGCATGGAGATAAAGGAAATGTTCATACAGGAAATGCAGCAAGAACTACAGGAAAAGAAGTATCAGTGGAACAAATGCTAGCTAAGCTTTGTAACTGCGTGTTAGAAGGTTTGAAGAGACTTCTGAAAATTTTGAAGTTAAATTTGGCAGAAGTACGAACTATGGAAACAAAAAGAGCATTCCAGTTAGGGAAACATGCTGATGGTAAGGGAAGACTTTAACTACCTGATGCATTTTGGAGAAGTACTATCACACGACTGAAACTATCCAGCAAGTTCTTGGAACATATTGAGGATGACGTTCTCTTACAAAAATATAAGAACCAGCTCACAAATTGTATAGAATTAATTCTGGATAATAACTCTCAGAAGTTAATTTAGAATTTGAAAGCATAGGGTAATATAAGTGAAAGTGATTAAAAACTATACACTTCACGGTTCTGAAGAAAGTAAGGAAAGAGCACAAATGGATGATAATGTACTTAAACAGACTGGAGAACTTGTATTGCATGCAAAGAAAAGAATCAAAGGAAAAAGTAGAGAACAAGTGACATTTCTAACAAAGTCAATATTAAAGACATTGAGGTAAACTATCCCAATACAATGTAAAGGTAAAATTAGGAGATTAGGAAACAAATGTAGTTGAATGAGAAATTCTTTAATAATCTGAAAAACAAAAGGGAATCATAAAAAAACTGAAAACAGTGACACATCTGAAAGAACAGTAAAAACACATAACATGCAAATTCAGAAAAGCTAAGGAGTTAAAAGTAGCAGGAAATATAAGCAGCAATAAAATGGTCTCTAAACACGGTACAACTTCAAAAGAGATTAAGGGAAACACAGRGATATTAATGAAGAAGTGAAGAAGCTACTGAATGAGACAGAAGCTTAGATGGTCAAAGCTTTCTCTACTTCAGCTCTCATAAGAAGGAATATCATGAGCCAATGGTTCAAAATTTACAAATAAAAGCAAGGGCATGAGAAAAGCGAACACACCTAACAGTAGTGAGACACCCCTAATTTGGGCAACGTGTCAATGAAATTTCAGTTGTTGCTTCAGCAGGAAGAAGTCCACTTAACACAATCTCATAATTTCCCAGATGGTCAAGAGATATCCTGTCCATTTGAGTTACGTTTCTCCTTCCTCCCTGAGTGTCTACGGAACTTGCATACTTCAGTTCTTAGTGTCATCTAGTCTGCTTAAGTCACAAGTCACTGAGCATAGAGAGAACTAATGATAATGACTTAATCATCCCCATCCACTTGAAACCCCAAATGCTATCAAAATATCAAAATTTTGCAAAATAGTCAGGGGCTTGGAAAACTGAGCCAGAAATTAGGGGTCTCAGGTACTTCGGTAAGGTTGTACTTAGCCTTAATGGACCGAACTCACAGCAATGATCACCAGGCCATGAAATGTTACAAGCAAAAACATTTTTTCTCCTGAAGTTGATTGATTCGCAAGCAAGCAAAGACATCTAACCTTGTGATGATGACACTTCAGAGCATACGGTGACCAAAATTAAATGTCCAGGGAACCTGCAGGTTAGGATGCCTGTGCTGGGTCTACCATTTGGATGATAAATACACTTCATGACTACAAGCTGAAAGGAGTTGCAAACATTCAGTAGGACAAAACTAGATTTCAGAATGAACAAAACTGGAACAATTGTCTGAAATCTGTTCTTAGAGGCAGGGTTCAAGGAGGAGAGACACCAGCAGTCAATGAGGATTGAGCAGGGATTACTTTAGAGTGCAGGAGATATGGCAGGGTGCACCCAAAGGTGCTGACAGAGCTGGCCAATGTCCTTCCAATGCCATTCTCTATGAATTTTGAAAGGTTGTGGAGACTGAGGGAGGTCTCTGATGAACAGAGAAAGATAAATGTTGCAACCAACTTCAAAAGAGGCCAAAAGGTCAACCTGGGAAACTACAGGACAGTCAGTCTCACTTTAGTCATGGAGCAAATCCCCTTGGAGCACATTTCTGAGCACTTGAAGCAGAAGGTGACTGGGAGATGCCAGCATGGATTTACCAAGGGTAAACTGTGCCTGATCAACTTGATTGATTTCAATGATAAAATGTAGATGGGGGAGAGCAGTGTATGTTTATTTCCTCAACTTTAGCAAGGCTTTTGACACTCTCTCCTGCAATATTTTTGTGGCCAAATTGGCATGGTCTCGATGGGTGGACAACCAGATGGGTTAAAAAATGGTTGGATGGCTGAGCTCAGATAGTAGTGGGTTGTACTCTACAAGGATGCCTCCGAACAGTAGCATACCACAGGGATATATCCTGAGACCTATCCTGTTTAACATCTTTACCAAAGATCTGGAGAAAGTAATGAAGAGCATTCTCAACAAGTTTGCAGATGACACTCAACTGGGGAGACCAGCTAGCATGACTGAGGGCAGGGTCACCATCCAGATGACCTGGACAAGCTAGAGGAATGGGCCAACAGGAACCTCATGAAAGTCAACAAGGACAAATGTCAAGTCCTGCACTGGGGAAGGAAGAGCCCCTACAGTGACACAGACTGGGGATGGAGGAGCAGGGGAGCAGCTCTGCATGGAGGCCCTGAGGGTTGAGGTGGCAGTGAGCTGAAGGAGAGCCAGCAGTGTGCCCTAGCAGCAAAGGGGCCAATAGCATCTGGGCTGGATGGGTAGGAGCATGGCCCGTAGATGGAGGGAACGGATCATCCCCCTCTACACAGCATGCATCAGACTACATTTTTTACCTTTCCTCTAACCTTTCAATTCAGTCATTTTAAGTTCCCATGGTTGCCTAACATTTATGATGAAGATTTTCCTACACAAAACTGAGACAAAGTGCTAAATAGATATCCCTGCTTGTTTATCAGTCTAAACTGGATGATTCTTGGAGGTCCACAGGTACAAATACTCTGAAGTATATTAAAATATAGTCTCACTGTAGACAGACAGACTTTTCTGTGACATTAGAAAAGTACCATTATCCTCTTGGTCATTTTTAGCAATGACTATAACTTCTGCATTTATCATTTCTACCACTACTGGCATAATTTCTGTGTACTCACTGGACTTTTATCTTAATGAACTATAGCTACCTATAATCCAAAACCGTGTTTTTCTAGAACAAAGCATTTTCACTACATGAATTCAATTGAAAATATGTACTTCTCCCCCCACAACAAAGGTTATTCAAAGTGCATAAATAATATATTTTATTTTATAGCCATGAGGCTCCAAGTAACTTACAGCTCAGCTTGATTTATATGTTTAGAGAATATTCACAGACAAAATCTATATAAAGATGAGATGATATTTTGATGATATTTTTTCTCTATCTTATGGAAAAAAAGATGTCACAAAACAATCTATCTACAAAATAGCTATAAAAGGAAAATATTTTATAATTAAATTGGCTTTAAAACATACATTTATAGACACATTATATAAATTGCACATTGTTTTTGTACAGAATTATGTAATTTTTTTACAAAAAATAAATCATTATGGCTATTGTGGATGATACAGAAATTATGGATCAACAAAGAGATGTATGGATGGAAAATTTCTGTAAAGTCAGGAATCTGGTTATGATATCTGTAACTGAAACTATAGTTGTGGGCACCTGTCATACAATATATCTTTCAGACTAAGTATGGATAATTTCACTCCCCGTTTCTCTAGGATTTAGAAGAATCATTTGCAATAGACACAATTACAAAATTAAGACTAGTATTTCCTGGTGTAAACAATAAAACACATATTTCATATACAGTTACTGAGATAGTAAAGAAATACATTTTATCACAAAGCCATAATAGTGAAAGGAGCCTCAAGAGGTCATCTAGTCTATTCTCCCCCTACCAGACAAATTAATTATAAAGCATTGCTGACAGATATTTGTCTAAGCTGTTCTTAGAATTCTCCACTTTCACAACCTCCTTAAAACATTTACTCTGATGTTGCATTAGAGTGTTTTCCTTCAGTCTGATCAAGGTTTCTTTTGCTTCAATTTAAGATTACCACTTCTTTTCCTGCCTCATATCCTACAGGATAATTTTGATCTATGAGTGTAACTAAGCCCTAAAGAAAAACACCCCACACTTCTAGGAAGCACCAGAAAAGACAGATTGGCAAGAAACACTTATGTATTCATATCATTCTAAAAAGTATAGTGAAGACCTCATTTAGAATATAATGTCCAGTTTTATTTATCTACATTAAAAATGAACTTAAATTGAAACAGGTTCAGAGAAATGCCAAAATGATTAGGGTAACGGAAAACCCCACTTACGAAAAGAGGTTAAAGGACTTGACTTGTTTTTATGAGGAGTCATTGTTTCATTTTGTTAAGCTAAACATTTGGGGCATTGAAAGGAGTGAGAAAGAATTAATTAAATTGAAAGATAATGCTGGTACAAAGCAAACAACTATAAATTGGTCATGAATTTCCAAACAGAATACTAAAAATATTTACAGTCATGAAGGAAATTTTCAGATAATCCTATACACAGGACTGTAGGGACAATTAATTTAATTGTTTTAAGATAGTATTTGATAAAACTTATGGAAGGGATTTGAAGAAATTGCATGACAGGATTCTGACAATGCTAGAATTAGAAATTTGAGATAAGCATCTTTGGTCTCAAACCTGAATGTATCCCCAAGAAAGTGTAAAAGGAAAATTTAATTACCTTAATAACTGTATTTGTTTCTTCACAACCATTTTGTGTCATTTCCATATTTAAAAGATTCCAAAAATTACCATTGAAAAGACGGTTTTTGCAACTTAGCTTCTGGGGTACTTTTTGCCTTAATGGCCATGGGTGGGGATGCAATGTTACTACCAGTGCACTGGTACACCAAAGGTTTTCCATTTGCTTGCAACACATCTTGCACATAACTAACCAACCCCAGACTTGAAGCCACATCAGGAAAGGTCCTTCCCCCCACCCCTAAATGTAAGATTATTGAGTGTCACTGAGATCTTAGGGCTTTGGTGTCGATGACTGGCCCGGCTTGGTTTCTTGTTTACCTGAATAATATGAGGCATTTTCACAGGATCATTTAAATACTTGTATAAATTATTTTCCTGTTATTGCAGACATATAGGACCTTGAAAATGGTCCTTCCTGTTCTATCCCATCTATTTGTTGCTGTGGTTTGCAACATACTTCCAAACTTTCTTAGGGGCTGAAGGAAAACATTTTTTACTCTGTGATGTGTGGGGCAAGTTGAGTCAGTACTTTGTGATCTTTATGTACTAAATGTCTTTTTCATGACACTCTGTGACTATGAGGACTTGAATGAGTGAAAGTAGGAAAAAAGGGGTGAAGTTTGAATTCCCACATGCTAATACTCTCAAACCTCAGTTTGACATAAACTTAGTTTCTCAGGAAACTCTCTGGTTCATCTCGATCATCTAGCCGCTTTCCAAAAAATCTTTTGTGTGACTGCTTGTTCAACATGCGGATGTGACATTCCTTAATAGCTGAAAACTGCCTGCTCTAAGGAAATAAAATGGGCTGCTAACATATAATGGCTTCAGTCCCAATATCTAAATTGTAGTGATTAATCAACAGACAAGAAATAAATCAGCATGTCTGACCCAAGGGGTAAAAACAAAAATAAAAGGAACAAAACTTCTTCCAGTACATTTTCAGTATCTGCAATGTTTTTTAGCTAGTCCATTTTCATAATGCCTATTTTTTAACAACATCCAGATGCTAATAATACGGAATAGTGTAGGTCAGGTCACCAGAAAAAATCTTAATATTTCATATTTTCAGTTCTTATTGTCAGGGATGGAAAAATCCTTATCTGAAGAATCTGTTTTGGAGAGTGTCCTGCATAGGGAGATTTGTCATTTGGACTTTTTTTTTTTTTTTAAAGAACTCCAGTTGTGATTAAAACTGGAATATTTTGTTCAAACATTAAATAAAATTTGCATTTAATATGTGAGTCCATAGAAATTAATATTTTGGACTTTATATATGAAGCTTGGTACTGTCCAATTTTTTAACATTATTCCATTATAAATGTGAGCATCTAGTCAGCTAATTTTAAAGGCACTTTGATGAGCAGAAATTGCAAAGGTTTCAGATCCATTACTTAAATAGGAAATGCATTTTCCTACTGGTTCTATAACAGTGTTACAAATCACAACATAATGTCACGTAGCCCACACTATCTCAAAATATGCTGTTGGAGATTGATATTTTATCATATTAATCTGTTTTCACCATGAACTGTGAATAACATTATGCAGAGCTGAACCTTCACTGATGACCTGATCTAAAGTCTAGTACATATCAGTTCTTTCCATTGCCTTTGGTTGGCTAGGATCAGGCTGAGACTGCCCCTTCTTTTCATCCAAGAGAAGCCCTTCATGTTCTGTGGATTAAGATATAAATTCCATTGTTCAAATGAAAGGAAGACTTGAGATTTTTAAGAGCTAGTATTTAATGCCTGCTTACTTTGTGTTTGATAACAAACACCAAGAAAGCTTCATTTATTAGCTTCTTTTTATTAACTAGTGCTGGAGTGGAATAACAATAACCACTGCAGTGACTACCACCAGGTAACTCTATTCAGTAACTCTAAAACGAAAAAGTCATGTCTGTTTTTGATGGAAAGCAACTTGTAAAAATTACAGTTAATTTCCAAAATGATAAGGTATTAGAAATAACTGCAAACAAAGCTTGATTTTTTAAATTTTCAAAATTCGAGGGAGTCCTTTAAATCTTCAAAGAAAGATACTCATCTAAAGGCACTCTATAGCCTTCAGTATGATCTTTTCTATCCTACAATTGGTCAACCTACATACAGTTCCATGTCCTCATTCCTCCCATGACCTTCCTTTTTCATTCACAGCCAGAAGGAAATGCATCTGCTCAAATATGTCATTCCAGATTTTGATGTAGAGCTCTGCTGTTTTTGTTTTTTTTTTTTCCAGCTATTAGCACTGCATTTTAGCTTTTGTTCAACATGTAGAATGCCAACAAGTACAGGTATCTCTGCAGGACTTCTTGCCCTATAACATATCGCAAGGAATTAAATAGTTTCAACGCCTGAGAAAATAGATTCATAAATTTCCTCCCTACTTCTTATGTTAAGAGGTTGTCCTTCCAGAAATGCCACCCTGGGGCCCAAAATCTGCAGCAGACCTTACATTTTTTGGCACTGCTGAAATTAGTGTAATTATTCTTAAATTCAGTATTACAGCATCATCAAAGGAGCCTTATAGTCTCTTCCCTCTTCCTACCCCCAATTCAAGAGAAACATTTAGTTAGTCTACGAAATAAAGTGGTTAAATGACACTAGCCTCCACAATCTCTTTCCATCCATGAATGATGGCATTCAAACTTGGATGGTTCCCTTTTGCATGTGAAAGACAGGAACCTGCTTTATTTGATTCTTTTTTTTTCATTTTTATTTACAACAAAATTCCATTTTTGTCTCATTACAGAATAATCATATTCAGCAGATGGGATCTGTGAACCTGAGATCCATGTGTCCGTTAGCATCACATTTGCCAAAGTATTACCTCATAAAACTCAACAAAAGAGTCCTTACATTGGTAGAAGTCTTCAGGAAATGAGAGTATAAGGACAGAGTGGAAAAGGAAACAAAGATAAAAATTTTCTTCGGAAAGTCACATGAGTTGGAAGAGAAGTGACTGTGAATAGCAGATATGCCTAGACTGTAGTCCAGAAATATTAGTACTAAAGTATTTTATTGTGATGCAAAATAAATTGTCCTCATGACAGACCTTTTGGTTCAGCAAAACTTTGAAAAAAATCATTTCTAACACAGGTTAATTTTTGTTATTCATTGAAGTTTTGATTAATCTAAATACAGAAGTTTATAACAAAATAATACATTACAAAGGCATAATGGAGATTACAGGCCAAAAACAAAAACAAACAAAAAAAAACAACCCAGAACAAAAGGAATTCATCTCATAACTTTGCAAAGATAAAACTTTTATGTATTAACATCTTAATATGATGTAATTTTAAAACAACTCTAGAAGCTGTGCTCTAAAAAGAAGGGTATAATAGCTGATGACCTCTTGGACACAGATGAATGAATCCTAAAAAGAGAAAAAGACAAATAATACAACTTTCAAGGTGCCCAAAAGAATTATCTGCCAAGGTTACTAACCAGCCGATGCATGTATAACAGTTATATGAGAATAAGCACCTAATATAAGAGACCACTTATCTGAAAGTAATAGAGCACTCTCTCAGGATGGGAGGTCAGAGGACAGATTACCAGGCATTATGAAAAATTTATTTTTTAATCATAAATCTCTCCAGCAAGCAGGCTACTTGTGTATTTTCTATTCACAGTAAGCAAGAAAGGCATATCTATCTTAGAATGCTTCTATTTTTTAGGGAAGCACAAGAACTTATCTGAAGCAAACAAGTTTAAAAGTACCTCATTTTAACAGATATAAAAGTCATCAAAAATAAACCAGATGTCAAAAGTGTGACCTGGGTTTATAGAATCCTGACGGTGCTTCTCCCAAGAAAGCTGGTAGGTCTTTCTGGATTGTGCCAGATGTTAAAATTTATCCTAGAATCTCTGGAGTCAAAAAAGCAATTATACTTTATCTTTCATCTCTCCTGTTCCAAAATCTCATTACCAGAGTTTACAGAAATGTTTGTGCTGTAAATATTACAGGTGTTACTTTTGAAAAAAAAGTTTTGATTGCAATTTTTCAGAAAAGGTTTTCAAAGATATGAAATTGCTTTGATACATACAAACACATGCACAAATAGTACATGGAGTAGAAGATGAAATTAACATTTTACTTATGTCTGACATATTTACTGATATTAGCCTTAGTGTTTTCTGCAGTTTTAATGTTCTTCCATTACAGATCTCCCCAAAGCCTCTGCCTTACAAATATTTATGTCTGTGACTAACTTTATTCAGCAGAACCATCCCATTAGCAAAACTGCGATTATAAGATCAGGTACAGCTGAACAGATTAAATGTTTGGACATTCATGTTTGAATTAGGTTTCTTCTAAAACTGGTCATTTGCGCAAAGGTATAGTATGGTCTTTAGGCCAGAGAACCAAATATGGTGCATCTTGTAATGCACCAGTGCAAGTGTTCATTATGGACTCCAGTAAGAAAGGCACTCAGACTCCATAAGGCTTTGATTAAAATACCATTTATTGGAGGTAACACAAGAAGGAAAAAGGAGATAGCATAGATAATCTTACGTCCTTTCAAATGCCAGGAGCCCAAGTCATACAGCATCAGACAGACATCTAGTCAGGGTATGACATGCCACACAGAATCTGTCCGTGGTGAGGTTCGGCAGCACTGCAGTTTTTAGAGCTCTTATAGGATGTTCTTAGAAGTAAACAACCCTATTCATCATTTCTGCTGTCAAGCAAAAGGATGTTATGCAGAAACACAATGCATCACTTCCATATAAGATGACACATGCAGGCGGCAGAATCGCCAGGTGCCAGGTATCTCTGTCATGCTTAGTTGGCTAAGTTCATCCAGTGGCCAAGTGATATGTATGGCACAGCACAGGCCTGTGCCCGTTCACATCAACTGTTATGCAGTCACTAACTCCCGGATGCAAAATAATCTTTCAGTTAGGTCCTCTACACCTCTCCAGAAGTGACGTAGTTTCTGACATTGGCTTACAAAATGACCTACTTGCATCATGCCTCCAAAGAGCCCTTAGCTTAAGAGTAGCAAAGGGAAACTTGTGAAATTTTGATTCTCAAAATGTCAAATTAGCATGCTAGAGCTAGATTTTGCATCTTCAAAATGCATTTTTTGCAGTTTACACACAGAGTTATAGACATATAAACACTTATGTTTGAGCATTAGATGAGTCATCTAACTGGAATACTGGATAACTATTTATGGGATAACTGGAATCAGAAAATTGACCATACTACATATATCTGAGAAATGACAGTTCTCAGTAACAAGAACTGAATCTAGGTGTAATGACTGAGAGATGTCAAGGAAAAGAATAGTTTTCTAATGGGTTTCAGCATAATGAGATGGACTTTGAACACACAAACCAGCATTTTTTGTACCCCTCATGTTCTGCAAAGCACCTGGATGGTGTGCCCTGCAGAGCATGGGCATTACTGAATTGCCTTTTTATTCTTTTTATTCCTGTGTCCTGCCATATGTGTTTTCTCACAAGCAGATGCAAAGTAATTTTGAACAATTCATACAGACATTAAGATATCTGCATGGACAGAAACATTTGACATTCAAGGAACAGTCAACCTAAATAAAGAATTTCAGAGTGAAAGGACACTTGCACAACTGCTCTGCCATTCGCTTTTTCATGAGAGTTTTCCTTTGTTCATTCCAGGACAGATTCCAACAGTATGCAGTCTCACAGATTATTGCTAAATATTTAATTTACAATACACTCTATCATGTTAGGAGACTATATATCTCTACTTCTCTTTCTGCCCACACTATTTCATATCATCCTTTCTAAGAAAACATCTTAATCTACATATTGCTTTTAGATTTCATCTATGATTCAGTTTCAGACCATGTATAATTACACAGGAAGCAACACTTAAATAAGTCAGAGGCCTGATAAATGGATTGAAGACACAAGATTTGCTAAGACAATTATATCCAGTCATGAAGACCCAGCTGACACCACCTCCAGTCCTCTTCCACTCCTTTCCTGTACTGCCATATTGAACTCTGTTTCATGAAATGAAACATACAGTCCCACTTCTCCTCACCCTCTTGTGAGCTCAAATCTTTTAGCATTGCTATACATCCGCACAATGAAGTACTGTACAGCACCTTTCCTACCCCACTTCTAAACCACATCTCCTCTAGCACCTTTTTTTTTTTTTTAATTTTCTCCTGAGGGCTTCTGTTCCCTGTTCTGTTCTCCTGATTGCTGTCTCTTCATTGTCTTCACTAACCATTTTCCTACCCTGCAGGTCTTGGAAATCTTATCACAGACAAAGTATGCAGTTATGTATTTGTGTGAGTGAGTACTACTATGGCTACTCAGAAAAGTCACTGACTAAGAAGAAAAGCATCCTACCTCAGTTTTCACAGGGCTAGTTAATCTGAACATGTTTCTGAAGGAGAAAAAATATATTTAACAACAGTACAAACTACTAAAAAAATGTAAAGCTTCAAAACTTTGCTAGCTAACATCATTTTCAAGGAGAAAAAAAAAACATATAAGCACTTCATTTGCATGAACAGACTAATATTTGTAATTTATTTAATAGGTGTTTTACATTAATGTTTGTCATTTTCAGCCTAAGAATAGAACACAGCTACTTGAGATTTAAAGCTACAGCAGATTTAAAATTTAACAGTATTAGCTGGATTAGCTGAATAAAAAACACATGGTTGTATCCACTCCCATCTTTTATGTCATTTTGACTTTGTTGTTTAAGTCCATATATATATATTTTTTAATTTGATTGATGGTGTTTATTTCTCTACATTATGGAGCTTATTATGTCAAAGAATTCGTATTTTTTCACAGGATAATAATCTCTATCATAGCAAAGTGCTATGGAAAGAGGCAGACTGTGGAGGAAAAGGTCTGCATCTGGAAAATATATGAGTACATCAAAATGACAATAATAAATCCTTACTGTGAATCCAAACACATAAACAATTATACAGAAAACAGTCCAATGGTTATTCTTAAACTTTTGGAGCAAGACCTTGTTTTAATGTAACAGTTTAGACTTTAGCCTCCTATTTCCACACTCAAAAAGCCTCTACCATAAACTGCTGAGTACTGAGCAAGTAAAACTTGCTCAGTTGTTGCTGAGTTGTACTCAGTACAACTTATTGTGCTGATCAAAAAGTGTTAACTGTCCAGAAGTGGTTAAATGGTCCAAAAGTGTTAACCTTTTACTGGGAATTGTATATAGACGCAGTCACCAGTCCTCACAAAGCTGGCCTGAATCCAGCTCCACATCATGCACCTTAACAGGTTTGTGAATTTATGGCCATATAGAATATGGTTAAAGTTTCTGCTTCTAGATAACCCAGTAATGAACTGATAGAGCATTAATAATCATGGAGCAATAAGAATGAGAGCATATCTGAGAAAGGTACGTTCTAGATAACCAGGCAAAGAACAAGTGATTGCACGTAGGAATAGCAATGCAGAAGTATGGCTACTGCAGTTAATCCTCATCTGCTGCAATAAAACCCAATAGTCTTCAGTGGTAGGGAGGGTGCTCTTGGTTCACCACATGTTTAAGCGGAAAAGAACTAGGAAAGCCCATCCTTTTACTTCATTATTTTAATTAGAAAGTAATACTACCCGAGAGTTCACTTTGTGAGTACCAGTTGTTGTACCAGTTGCTAGGTTCTTTAACTCATTTTGCACTAGAAGAATTAATACATATATTAAAGCATTGTCCTTTTTTTGCTTGCATAATTTTAAAATTTGGGTCTTGTGGTTTCTTATGGTTAGGAGAAAATATTAGTAATACACAAATCTATTTTACTGATATAATCCTGCTTGAAATGGATGGCAAGAATGCTGTTTTTGCAGTACTGTAGGAATCAAATAAAAGGTTTTCTGCTGAAGGATCTATGTCCTCTTTCAATTCATTTTTCAGTTGGTAGCTCTAAGTTTGTTGTCTGACAAGTGCTATACGCCATACTAAGCCACTAATATTTCCTCTCAGCCTAAACAGGCCAGCCAAAAAGTTAATCTGTATCAGTTTTATCAACCTAACCTCACAAATGATATTTGTGCCAGTACAAGAGACAAACCCCTCTAGACAACAGAGAGCTATTAGATTATTTCAAATATCATGGATGAGATTACCTCCAGATTAAGACACCCCAAAACCACCACAATGTAAATACATACATGTGAATAGCAAAAGGTGTCAACATGCAGTCATTATGTCTAAGCCAATGGAGATCTAACCAATACAATCTGGAAAGTCATTATTATGTCATCCTTGAGTGAACATCTACATTTTATCAGATGACAGGTATTCTTTTGACTAGAGCCTGAATTTTGTGGATTTAATCTACTTACTACATATGTACCCAGCTATGTAGTGCCATTCAGGACACCACTGAGTATTTGAAATATCTGGACAGGACCAGTGGACATGGAATATGTGGCAAAACCATGCTCTTCTGAAACCTAATAGGAGGTCAAGCTGTGATAGCTCACATCATCTAAATTCACTGAACATCACCACATATCTCCATTGACTATAATGAGAGATAAAGACACCAAAATGATGTGTAGAAAGCTACATGCAGACACCAGAATTTAGGTGACTGCATCTGGATCTAATTGATCCAAAATATAACTTCACCCTAAGAGGTTTTCCCAAAAGTCATCCTTTTACTCACATTGTCACTCATCTGACTGTGGAATGGGCTTGTTCAGGAGGCTGACCCAGCCAAAATCATCCTTTTTTTAGCACCTTTTTTTTCTTTTCTTTTTACAGGGGCATTTGGGGGTAGCATTGCATGACCATGAGTGGGATGAGAAGACAGGATCATAGCAGCTGTAATCATCTTAATAAAGCTGAACTGATTTAAAGTCTTGCTCTGCTTAAACTATTTGACTAACCCAAATTATCTTACAGAATTGCAAATCTCTTCTGCAGAGGCATAGCTGCTGTTAGATCAGCTTTCTATCTTTCCTCATCTTTGGCTTTAGCTCCTCACTCCCACTGCCCATATTTCATTTGGTCATCAGGCAGGAGGCTTCCAATTTTTTGGATATCATGAGCAAAAATGTTTTAATAAGTAAATTCCTGGCTATACATCTCTCTGTCCCACAGTGGAAAACAAACTTATATTTCTCCTCTTGTAGCATGTAATTATTCTCCAGTGTGTTCATGTCTCTTTTCCTCAAATTATCCTATTAGTTAAACACACTTAAAGCCAATACCCATCCGAATCTGAATTTAACTTGAAAATTGCTACAGACCTGAGAGAAAGCCTATGTAAGCAAAACCTTTCCTGTTTTTCCAGCCATATCAGTCTACTAAAAGATACAGCTCTTTTTCTACAATCTTTCCTTTTTTAATTGTTCTTTTGTTTAACCTGAAAGTCATCAATCACATCCAATAGCCTTAACAAAAGTGCATGAGTACTTAATAATGGATATGATACTGCAATTTTTCTCTACTGCTTGTATTTTTCTCTATTTTGTTCCTAAAAAAATTGAAACAGGATGGACAACAGAAAACAGGATGGACATTTTAAAGCCGAAGTGGCACACAGTGTGACTGGGCGTATACAGGAACAGGATTAATTTGAGGGTAACTGTCAGACATGCAAAAATGTCAATAAGACTGCAAGAAATAGGAAGACTGTGAGCTTTACTTTACACAGTTAAGGAAGAGATTGTGGGATTCACCAAGAAAAACAAATCAGAGAGGAATAAGAAAAAAGGGCAAAGCTCAAACCAGACCGGACTGAGAAGTCATAATGTTCTGCGCTGGGAATTGTTGTTGCTACATAGATATGCATTATAGGTGGTAGTTTTGGAAAGAGAGGTTTTCTAACATCATTTAATAAATTAATAGTGAAAAAAATCAAAGGTACCTGCCACAGAACTACATTTGCTCATATATCTGCATTTCTGATTCAAACAATGATCTAAAAATTAATACCCAAATCCAGGCTCCTTTGGGGAATTTCTCTTCAAAATAGTTCTAAAGGGATGTATAAATATATATATCATATACATACTATATATATATAAAATTAAATTATCTTTTTTAACACTGGATTTATTCTCACACACTGCCATTTTTGCCTTGACAGCAAGCACTGCCTAAATCAAAAGTGCTCTGTTGTTCAGAAGACATATTCTTTACTCATAGTCTTTACTTTGCTCATTTTATTTTCTCTTCTTTCTTCCACGTCAAATACTGTTCTTTCCTATTTTTGTCTTTCCTCATCATTTCGTAAGAGTTTTTGCTTTCTGTTTTTTAAAATATCTCTTGCTGTTCTCAATCTTTTCATTCCTTGCTTATCTCCACCTCCTGACTTAACATTCCTTATCTCCTTCTCTTCACTAAATAACTCTCCTTAGTGAAAGATAATAAAACATAAACACAATCAAAATTATTATATAGAAGCCACATGTCTCAGCTAAATTCTTCTAGAGATATTTTCCCAGGTCACTACTACAGTTCATTAGTAGAGTACTTTGAGCAAAACTGGCCTGCTATAAGACATGCTCCACAGAGAACTCCAGCATTACAGATAGTCAGTTTTGTGTCACTAAATCCATACATACACAAAAATAAAAACAGAGAACCAGGAACATTCAATGCAGAGCTAACTGCCTTTTTTTTGCTGTGTCTACAAAATGCTCAGAGTACTTTTTCTTTTTTTTTAATATAGCAATTGTTATGAGAAAGAATAGGAAATTAAATTTCTGTTGACACAGAAAAAATTGTGCTCTTCCCTAAACTAGAAAGACAAAGCCAGGCCTGTTCCTTTTAAAATACTGTTTTCTATGAAATTATTTAAGCCTGAGTATTGTATTATATTTATTACAAATATATATCAGGATTACCAACAGAAACATACTGGCTAAAAAAGAGTTTCTGCATTGGGAGAATGGTTTATAAATTGAGTTATGCAAAATTTGATTTTTTAAGCCACTTGATGGAGGAAAATTGTTCAGTTCAAGCCTGATTTTGCACTGCAACACTCCAAAAACTATTGTTTTCACTATTAAATAGGATTTCCATTACATTTTAGGATTTTTTATTATTTTACAGTTTTATTTATTTCAATTAAAAACACATATTTAGCCAAACTGTTCAAAATAAAAAAAAATTTCAGAAGTGTCAAAATAAAAAAGTATATATATTTTTTCTTCAATTATTAATAGCTGCAAGCATTTATTAAATTTTATCAAAGCTCAAAAATATAATTAGGATTCCAAATTCCACTTTCCAGCATACATGGGGCTCTAAAATTTACAATATCTTATAAGAACTGCTCCATTAATTTGTATTAACATGTATGGCACTGCTTTACGTGAGCTAAAAATCGTGGCCCCATTTTCTGGTATCTAAAACTTTTGCCAACACTATTGTAAAATAATAATACACTTTTCTACAGAAATCTGGGAAATTTCCAGGAAGATGAGGATCAAGAACTAGCTTATTTCCTAACTGATTTAGAGTTAACTAGGATCATGTCACTGAGGATAAATGTAGTTTTCAGAATTAAGGCAGTTCAGGCCATTGCATACTACTATTCCTGAAATCCTCCCCTTGAATGGCAACTTTTCCAATGAGGTCTGCTATTCCACAGCTGACAGCTGGTAAGCCTGTGACCCAGCAAGAAGCGGAAGGATTGAAATCATATTAGAAGTCTGAGATCAGCTAAGAAGATAACAAAAGAGGTGAATGACTGTAGAAAATTAGAACTCAACAGAGCTAAAAGCAAAGCTCTTGAAGAAACCACCTAATTTCTGTGCACTACCTGCATTCAGAAAAAGGGAACTATGTTATATTTTCCTCTCAATTTTTTTCTCTTCACTGAAAGAATTAGACTGTTCGTTACAAAATATTTGTTCCATGTCTAGAGCAACAACACCTTTAGCTTTCTTTGGGCCTACAGGCATTATTGAAATACAAATAATAATGCTACTGGAACTTTAGTATATCAGTTTGAATATCAGACAATTTATCAATAATTTTTGCCTAAACCATTTTCTCTCTCTCAAAAAAAAGTGGTTATTTATAGACTATCAATACATTTACGAAATTTTGTACCCAAATTTTTCAAAGACGCAAAAGTGCAGGAAAAGTCTAGTTCACAGGTAATGTGATTTATAAAGTAATATCATTTTTTTACGGTTGTTAGCCATCATCTCCTCCGTAATGCTGTGCACATGCTCCGTATTCCTCAAAGATACTTATAGCACACTGAAGAAAAGGTCACAGCAGGAAAAATTGTGCTGTATGAGAAGTTACTTTCGAAATTTGGCTTCACAATGAACTATTGCTGTTTTATGGTAGTACAAGGACAGAATTAATTTTTTAGTTAGCAACTTTACAGTTATAGTTGAGAAACCATCTTATTAGATTTTTTTTTTTTTTTTTCCAGGTGCTTATACCTTTGTGAAATAAAGCTTTTGGGCTAAATGTCTCATGAATTTTTTTGCTCTTTTTCAGTTCTTTGGTTTGCTTGATAATAATTTACTATTAAAAGTAAATTGAGCTATTAGTAAGTGCGTATCTTCCCAGTACTTTTTATTTCCCATTCACATTTTTCCTAGATGACTGCAGATATACATTTTGGGCAGCACCTGAGCATCACATACTAAAACATAATAAGTACTAGTTGGCTTACTACAGTGTCTACTTTCCAACTTATCCTATCTTATCATTGCTATTTCCATGTGGACTCATTACCATCAATCAATCATAACTGCTCCCCAGTTGGTCCGCAGCACAGTTATTGCAGGGGTTTAGTTTATCTCAGGACTTGGCTTTTGTCCTTGTTGAGTTTATAAGGTTCCTGTTGGCTCATTCCTCCAACTTCTGAAGGTCCCTTTGAATGGTGACCCTGCCCTCAAGTGCATCTGCTGTGCCCCCCCTTCTGCTGTCATGTGCAGACTTGATGAAGGTGCATTTTGTCTCCCTCTAGATCATTAATATGGATACTAAACAGAATAGGTGCCAGGACCCCTGAGGAACTCCATTTGTAACCAGCTTCCAGGTAGAGTATGAACCATTGACTACTCCACTTGCAGCATGACAATCCAATCAGTTTTTCACCCATCCGGTAGTCCACCTATCTAGACCATAACATCTCAATTTGGATACAAAGATGCTGTGAGAGATCAAGTCAAAAGCCTTGTTAAAGCCACGGCAGATGATATCTACTGCTCTCTCCTCATCCACAGTCACCTTACTGTTGTTTTAGTGCCTTTGGCTCAAACTAGAACCTACTCTATGTTCTTCACACTACAGGCAGATGGGTAACTAAGTGTGCCTTTATGGAATGACCAAAACAAGCAATCATAGTCAGTTTGAAAGTGAGACGTGTTTCACAGTGGTTATTATCAATGTTATTATAAATCATCCTTTTCAAGACTGATTGATCAATCCATCTATTTATCTGAATCTATATCTGAATCTATTTTTTAATCAGAATTCAGAACACACATGCACACACAAAAGTAACCTTAGCATAGGATCAGTTGTTCATAATGCAAATTGTCTGACCCTAAAAACTCAAAACTGATTTTTAAGCAATTGGCCAAATTAATCGTTAATGCAATTTCACTGATGTCAGTATGCATAACGTCACCTATTAATTTTACTTGATTTATTAGGAATACTTGGGCAGATTCTAAATACTATTGAGTTTGCACTTCACATAAAAATACATTATGTATATTCATGAAGATGAGTGATTTTTATTTGTTGCCAAAACCATTTAGTTAAAAACTACAGATTTGTTTAAAATTATTGTAGAAATATTTAATTCATCATGACCTCAAATCAGCAGAGCACTTTAAGCATGTCTTTAACTTGATCTGCATGTTTAATACTTGACCGAGTTGGGGCCAATAAATGTTTTGAATTGTGCTAACATTTATTTTGAATGTACTGTTAGATCCACAAGAAAAGAAATAATGCTAATCTAAAGAGCTGAAATTCACCAAAACGCAAAGTATGTTCACTTCTCACAAAGAGCAGTAAATAGTAATTATTCCATGTGGAGGTTGTTTGTAGTTTTATTTGTGAAAAGTAGAATCTTCTAGTCAAAACAGGAAGAAAATGTACATAACATTCTAATCACATAACTCTGAGTGAGTGTATGACCAAACTTAAATTAACAAATAAATCCTGAAATGTCTCAAAGAGCACTGCAAGGACAAGGACACTCAGTATTATCTTCTTCCATCCAAAAATATTGACGTGGCCTTAGGCAAAAAACTTAAGTATAAATGTACTTATCAGCTGTACTTACATGAAGTATATTCTGCACTACCACTCTAATCTCTTTCCTTTTTCTTCACTGTTCCATGAGGCTGTAGCTTTCATTTCCTTGTTTCATTAGCCAAAATGAATTACAACTAAAGACTTCTGTGCCTCCAGTAAGACTAACCTTGAGTTTTGCTCAGTTAAGACTCCTGTATCTGAAGGTCTGAACTTTTCTCTCACATAAATAAATTAGTAATTGTTTTGTAGTGTCCTCTTACTTAGGTCAGTATGAAAAGTCTTCCAGTTCTCACAAGCTTTAACTGTTGCAATAGTAGATGTTTGTGGACATCATTAAATTCTGAATATTAAATGAAGTCCTTGGTCTCCAAAGTTCTATGTACCCTTCTCAGCATGTTCTAGCTGTCTGGACTCTGTAATATTTTTCTGGAATTTTCCAGTATTTGCTACAACTTTGTAATTCATTTACCTTCCTGTACTCATTTTTCTTCCTGAGAATATCTTGGACCCACAGGATTCACAGACGACATAAGAAATTGCCAGTCTTATTTTAGATATAAAAATATACAGAATTATTTTCAAAGACTGAATTTTGCTGTGCCAGCAATTCTAGGACAAGTGGTTCTGCATTCACAGTGGACATCAGAAAGTGTCTTACTTGAATTTACAGGGTTTAACGTAGATGAGCATCATGGATCATCCACTCCTATATCATAAAATTGACATTGCATGTCATCATGCTAAGAAATTGTAATTATAGAGTTTTTAGCCTTCCTGATGATAAATACAACTTTGAAATTGTAAGGGTTAGAATCGCCTTTCATTTCTTGTTGATAGAATGTTCTCTCTTCTGCTAAACATTTACTCATATTCTTCTGATTTTCAGGGAGCTAATGTTAGATCACCACTGTCTTATATCTCAAGTCACTACTCTTACATTTCTCAAATTCACACTGGTCATGCGACCGGACCACATGAGGGACAAAGCAATTTTAAGGAAACAGCGGCAGTAATGTTTGGTCTTCACTCTCTTGTCTCTGTTACTCTGGTCAGGGAAGGTTATTCAACATCCCTACACTGGTGAAAAAGAAAGCTGCAGAAACAGATTAGTTTCTTTGCTCAAAATTTATTATCCTTTCAACTACCTTGAAATGGAGACTGCAAACACTTTGAACAATGGACTGAAAGATAGTCTATTTTTTTGCTGCTTCAGAACATATCACTGGGTCTTTTGCTAAAATGGTATTTTGTAGTGCCTTACAGGATGTGCACTTTGATGAATCAAAACAAATACCTCCTCCAAGAAAATACATCTGACTATTAATCAACCCAGCCTCTCCTTCTGTGTTGGACAAATGCACCATTATTCCAATTTTATGTAAAAATCAGTAACAGTAAAAGGACAGTATATCTTTGTACAGCAATAACCTTGGATCTTGCATGGAAAAGAAAACTTAAGGCATCTTCGCATCATTATGTGCAAGCCAGAACCAATGACTCAGGCCCTAACTTGGCCTGCATTTAAACTGTCAAATATCCAAGTCCAGATTGGCTCTCCTAATTCTAGTTTCAAAATCCACTGCACCCTCTGGGATAGCAATGTGCCAGCACAACAGTAAAGCTCTCTGTACTTTTAAGGGGGAGTTCACCTAACAGTAGCCTATTCAAGCTCCCTTCTGCCTGGGGCCTTTGGTCTCAGGTTACTTTTCTGTTATTTTTTTCCACTTCCTTGCTCCAGTGATAAAAAAAAAAAATCACGTCAGTCCTGGTCAGTCACTTCATAAGCTGTCTAATCACTACTAAAGCACTGGAAAACCCAAAGGTATCTACAGAGTTAGAAAATGTTAGGAAATACTTTATAATTATAACGTCCACCTTTACCTTTGCAAAGACAGCAAAAATTAACATTTGCTGATTGCTAGGCTAGGCTTGCTAACAAATTTTCTCCTTACTCTCATTCCTTCTGAACACAGCTGATTCTATACCTGAACCCTGGAATTCACTTAGCAACCTGCTATCATAGCAATTAGTTCAAAAGCAACAGTTGACAAATGCCAGCTCATCCACAGCAACAAACCAGTATCATTTAATGGTCACTACTGCATAGTTGGAAATATTCTCAGTGATTTTACAATATGTCCATCATATTTCCATTTCCCTATAGAGAATCAGCATTAAAATAAAACTTTGACACAGAATGTCAATAAGTGTATTTTTATGTAACTGTTCCTATACTTTGCAACTTCATTGTTTATACAGGTATATCTGGGAGGCCACACTAAAACCAGATCACTAACATAACAGTTTATAAACAGTTTTTGGTAAGGAAGAGAAATTAAGCACAATTTCTGAAGCTAATTTTGTAACCAGAAGTAGAATACCAGAAAAAAAATGGGTACTTGCCTTAAGATAAGAAGGTTAGTTTAACTGATATTACTGGTACTTCTGAAGGATAGTGATAACCAGTCCAATTTAAACAGAGAGCCTGTACTCTTTACCCTGATTGCAATGAAAGCATTAAGATCTTTACAGGCCTGATGCAAACCGATCTGACTTCAAAAAATATATATATTTTTTTTACCTTTTCAAAAATTTTTAAATGTTACACACTTAGTACCCTCTTAATATTCACAGTGTAAAGCGCCTAGCACAAAACATGTCAAACAAGCATTCAACAGAAACTAGTTGTACCCATGTAAAAATAAAAAGACTGTATATAGCCGTTCACAAACAGTGTAATTATCAGGGTAAGACCAGACAAAATTTTCTTTATCCTTAAGTGACATGTTCAGAATCATGGTCATGAATCATGGTTTTGAAACACTGAAATAAGTATACCCACCTGACTATATTTCATGTGCTGACATTGCTGTGGAATTTTCACACCCTCCTCTATATTTACACATGCCACATCTACTGCAATCCTCAGTCCCATTTGTAACAATCCCTAATGTGCTAGTGCTCTTTCATGTCATAACTGTACTACTTCATGTTCTTGAAAAGACTCTCTCGAGGAGAAATTAAAAATTATATACAATTGATTGTGATGCTCTTATTTGTCCTCATAACACAGGCCAAAATGTCAATTCCTACCTTCTGTTGGACCATACCAAAATTCCCAGACAGAAAATATACTATGACCTTTGTTAAATTGTTCTTTTTATTATCTTCACTATTAAGGTGGAGCAAAAAGGATTCTGTTTCGAAACTGCCTAGCTTTAGTATCACATACCTGAATTTTATGTTCCTACCTTACAGATTAACAGCTCCTGCCCCTACCTCCATCTATTTTTCTGTCTAAAGATATTAAAATTCTGAACTGCTGAATATAGCATTTTGTCTCTTCTGAACATAGGCAACCTTTGCCTACAGCAAATGCTGTTCCCACACTGATTGACTTAATTCAGTTCAAGGATTGCAAGATGCTTTAGGCTCACTTCACAAGTCTTTGGTCACCAGAATAGGCAGCATGCAGTCATGTCTTTAGAATTCAAGTCTCAAGCATGTGTCACTTCCTATTGCTTCTTTAATCAATGTGTTACCATAAATTAAGATGTCTATATGATATCTCATGGGTAATACTTCATAACAAAACATGGGTACTGTATTTCCTTATGCAAAGTATATAACTTGTGCTTGACAGATTGTTTTACTAATTAATTGTACAGAATACTTAAACTTTGTAGTCACGCTCAAATCCTGTGTTTATAAATTCAGACTATCATGCAGTAATGTGCCTCAAAGTAGCAGCTTATTCTGGGTAAAATGGCTTACTCTGATCAGAATATATGGTCTTACACAAACTGCCAAAATTTTTCCCTACAGAAAGGAACCTATCCAAGAAAAAGAAATACACTTTTTCTCTTCTTAAGCATGCATAAGAGTAGTCACTAGATACAAATTTATGGGCTTAGATTTAAAGCTGTTAATACACAATGCTATTGAATATGTAATGTTGCATGACTTCTTTGTTGTTGAAATTTGCAAAAGAAGTCACTGTTCCAAAGAAAAAAAGAGAAAAAAGGAACAATAACGGCAGATGAATATCACACTGCTGGTATAAAAGATGGAAATCTAGAGTATAACAGCCTTTTTATTTCAATGCCACTTAAACTGGCATTAAAGATTTTTAAAAATATACATCAAGGACAAGAAACATCTTAGAACATTATTAATGTTAAATGCACGACATCATGAAGAAGCAGTCTTGCCAAACATACTTGGCATTCTTATTTGAGAGTGTAAATTTGATTGACAATGGGATTTATCATCCAAGGCTTGTTATCTTTCATAGATGTGACACATTTTGTTTGAGAGTAAGTTATGCTGTTCAAGAGAAGGTCAGCCTGGAGTATTGGAAAGATGTTTAAAAATAGTTTTATAGTCTTGAAAGAGAGTGTGTATAAATTCCACATTTAGTCAATTCAGTTCCACTCCTGCTAATCTATTTTATATTTTGTTTGTATATTTTTCACATTTTTAGTTGGTGGATAAAAACTATAACATGCCTCTACAAGTCCTGGTCTGCTTAGACCTATCCTTAGACCATCAGTCTCTATTTATGTTCTTCAACATTGTTTTTCCTTATACTCTCAAAACAATAAGCTGTTACTACCTATCTTCAATTCTTCACAGATTTATAAAACTTAAATAACTGTATAAATAGATACCAGCATGAAGTTTCAATTGCATAACTTCTACCTGGGCAAAACTGGAAATTTGCCTAATAAAGGTTCCTTTATGATACAGATTCTGTATTGGGTACTATTTCACCACTGGGTGCCTGCGCTACAGATGCCTTCATATGATACAGTGATGTACACGGAATAGAAACTTGGATTATGAATAACATAGCAAACATTTTGGGGAAAACGTGAGAAAACTTTTTATTTCAGGAATATTTATTTGTCATTTTGGAAAATGCAGCAATTTTTCAGTCTCATGCGTGATCACTATTGTATATCTCTAGTCTATCATAAAAACAAACAAACAAACAACGAAACACAAAGGCCAAGAACTACATCAGTATGGGAACTCAACTCCTGACTGTGTTAAATCCAAGGAGGGATGACCTATAGTGGTTTAGAATAACTATTTTGGTCTAGTATTTTAGCTACCTTATTTCTCCAAAATATACAAGAACTGCATAATCTACTCATTTTGAACTCTTGATATGTATGAGATATTAAATATTAGCAATGAAGCTCAGATTTGCAGCAGAAACGTATTTTTGTGTACAACATTCCAGAAAGGCACAGTATTGACATCATTTTAGAAGAAGCTTCCTTCTCAAAATACATAAAAGCAAGCATTATAATGCCTTAATAAACTGACTTTCCTGAGTAAACTTTCACTTGAGGTTTCTGTTCCTGCAGGATTCATTTTTAATAAAATTAAATGATATTTATCTGAACTTATATTTCCAATATAATGTATATCTTATTCATTATACATTGTACAGCATCGCTGAAAACAATTTTGAGAGGTTATACATAATATTGGTTGTTAAAGGATTCAGTACAGCAAAACACCACACAGGACTGTTTAAAGAGTCTAATAATCATAAAAAAGATTATATATATCCCATTTCATTAAATCCCATACTAACACCAAAACAACCTTAAAAGATACGCCAACATCTACAGGTCCCCAAAGTTTCTTGGCAAAACCCTCTGATAATACTACTGAAACATGTTTTGAGTGTTAGCCATCACATTAACAGAAGGCCTGGGTGACAGAAGACCTTGTATTGTACAAGCTGCAATTCCACTGCACATCTAAACTGTCAAAATTTCTTTTAAAAAAAAGAATTCACATATTTTTGTATGCCTATTCAATGATAATAAAAAAGATCTACTGAAAGACAGGCATGTGTCCATTATATGAAAGAGATTAACTGGAAATGTACCTACAACAAAATATTAGATTCAAAGTACTATTCAGCCTTAGGGCTGAGTAGAAGATGAACTGATGCAACATCTAAATTTTCTTTTCAACCCCTGTTTATGTAACAACATACTGGTACAAATCAAAATGCCTTATAAAAATCTTTGAATTAAAAAAAGATTCCTGAATTTTTCTTTGTGATTCAAGATCACAGTAGTGTGACTTGGATACACCTCCCATTGCATGTTTAAATGTCTAAAAAGGATACTTTTGCATTATTTTAAGCTTTTACTGCAACCTTTCACCCTGATTATGTAAAGCTCCTAGTTTCTTGCCTTTCTATTAAGGAAAAAAATGTATTTGAAAATTAGTGCTTGATATATTCCAACTCTTAATGCACTGTAGCATGCTATATTGCACAAACTGTGATAAGACTGACCTTTTGCATTAATGCATAATGGTTTCTAATGGGATAACATCCAAAGTGTTCCATTTGCTGGAGCCTAAAATCAGAGTCACCGTGGAAATCTGATGTTGCACAAGAGAAATAGACCAGCCTGAAAACACCTGCAGCTCATTCTTAGCAACCAGTTCAGAAAGCATGTATTTTTTAACATTGTATACAAAAAAAGCTCTTTAAATTCAAAGTCGTTAAAATATATAAAAATGGAATGAATATATTATGTAGGGCAGGTGACACAATAGAAGTGAATAAGCTTCAATTACCTCTTTCTAAATAGAGCTGATATGTGGTAGTTAACAACTTTTCATTTTGAGATTTAATATAGCCGCTACCCAGTAAAATAATTAGGACTTCTCCTCTAGAAGAATCTTTTTGTGGCTGTCTAACAATAAAAATCCTAAATGCTTAGAGTTAAAACTATGACTGGTCACTGAGGTTCAACACTGCAACTTTTAGACATTCTCCAGTAGTGGAATCTCCAACTTCAGTTTAAGAACCATGTTATAGGCTAAACTAAAATTCACAGTGAGAGCGCTGGGAAACTTGACTTCATCTACATGGACTCGTGCAGGTATATCAGACTACTTCTGCCTATGCTGTCCAGCCTGACTACCCATAAGGCAGCCTCACCTCAGAAGTGGTTTACAGGATGAGATGGGGTCTCAGTTACCAGAGCTAACTATCACCTGCTACTCAACACATTTGAGTCTACAGCATGATACAAGCACAACTGTTTGAATAGAGTCAGTTCACATATCAGAGTGAAGGTAAAACACGGTTCTGTCTACACCAGTTTGTCCACAAATAACATAAGGATAGGATCCAGAAAAATCAGTGCATTCTGTTAAGCCCACCAAACTGTCTGGATGACTTCAACAGAAAATACCAAGACCTTAAGCCTCACCCTTATGAAGAAATAAAGACCATAAGTCCAAATTTAGCACAAACACTTCTGCTAAATCAGTATTGGTTTGATAACTACATAGTTTAGTCTTCAGTTAGTTTGATGGAATTTGTAATCATCCTGCCTAAGTGATTAATTACATCGTATTTCATTCTTGTTTATTTTAATTCATAACATTTGTAAAAAACACATTTAAGTAATCTTTTCTGTCAGTAATGAATTGGGGCCAGGCTCAGGGAGAACACCCAAGAGAATCAGCAGTTCCACCTCAGAGTCTAGGCATTGCTTCTTATTCAGCCCTCTGGTTCTCACATTCATCACCCTTTAGCACTGTCAGCCATTAAAATTTGCATTTCCAGTATTAGCTAAAGGAAGAAACGGAAGCAAAACAAAAAGTACAAAAGACTAGATTTCAAAATGCACTCACCTGTGATATGGATATAATCTTGTATTAATGACTGTTAGCTTCTTAATATGCTAGATAATATGAACTTCTTGAATTGATGCATGGGTCCTACACTTAATACTAACAAGAGTTCTCACAATGGCATCTACAACATACCATCCACAGAACCAGCAAACGAAGGAATTTACACAGCGATTAATAGATTCTAAGCAAGCATTTATAAAGCATGACAATTTCTTTTGTTTTACTTTGATATTTTAGGGAACATTAAAAAGTTCCTTTTTCAGCAAGAATTTCCTTAGTTTATATATATATATATATATATATATTAGGAAATTAGGAAAATTTGGATTTTGAAAAGCTCAAAGCAAACTGAAGTTCAAATCTCCATCATTTTAAGTCTCAGGGGTGTGTTGGGAGGGAAGGTATTAATAATCCTTTTCTAATTGTATTAAGAACTTGTCATGATTGCCTACAGAAGCTATCCAGTGTTCCATAGGATATTCTCTTTTTCTGAAGCACATCAGTTGTCAAGCAAAGGCAAATGAATGGCAATATTAATATTCTTGACATGCTCCAATAGTGTGATGATGAATGCCATAAAAGAGCCTATAAATAATAAAAAAAAAGAAGCAATAACATAAATGGAGGTCATGGGTGTTCTTTCCCCCTCCTTCACTGTTATTAGCAAAGCACTTAAGCATGTCCTTAGTTTTAGGTATGTGAATACTCCCATCAAAGTTAATAGTACTATTCACATGTTTAAACACTTGCATAAGTGCTTTGCGGACTAAAGGCTTTAAATGAATTGTTTTAACAAAACTGAACACATCTTGGTTTTAAGAACAGGAACAGTGACTTGAAAATAAGTTTCCAGGCCCTATGTCATCAGCCACCCTAATCTGCTATCTAGAAAAGCACTGATGAGAGGTGGAGCAATCAGTCAGAAGTCCCACTGGAAGTCTGTTACTTTAACCACAGGATGGCTTTTTTCTTATCCTCTTGAGAAACTGACTGACTTATCAAGAAAAAGTCACAAGAAGGAGGAAGTGCAGATTTGCAGGCTTTTTACTTCAGAATGATTGAGGGTAGTTGTCACTTTTCATAGCGCAAGATCCGAAATGCTGCAGTTCAAGAAGCAGCCACAAAGGAAGCCAGATTCCTGCCTGTTTGGTGCCTTGCTGACACTTCCATTAGTCCCCTCAGAATCAACACTTACATTAAGAATTTCTATTTTCTTGGCAGAATTTTCCATCCTGATGCTATTTTTTATTGGAGCAAGAGGGGTAGATGTCTGCTAGGGGATTATAGATGACATATGTATTGCTTATCTGAGTGACTGATCATCTCAGTTAAGCGTGGGGTCTATGGAAATTAGATCTTAATGAGCAGAGATCGAGAGAACTACCACTTTCCTCCCTTGTGTACCTTTCTGATATCAATCTTTCTGTGAGTTGCTTCAGTTCTTGWAAAGTTGATTGCAAAAGAACCTCTCTTGTTTCTGGTGGTATTTCAGAAGCTTGTTTTCTGACATAACTCATCAAGAATGGTTTCAATTTTGATGGAATCTAAATGCTTCTATACAGTACACATCCTCTGTACAGTCCTTTAAACAAAGTATTATTCTTGGAATATAAATATTGTTTGAGCTCTACATTAAGCATATTCACCAAGCATGAGTGAAAAGAAATTAATTTTAAAATGTGACATTAGTATTAAATTAAATATTAAGAAACAAAATTAAAGTCATGTTATCATGCATTACTTTCACTGTTGCAATATACTGATTGTTCAAGAGGACTTAATGTGTTCCTCAGCCAGGAACGCCAGACCTATTATCTGCTTGTGCTTATCCTATTGCACCGCTCCAGGTAAAACAGCTTTTTGAAAAACAGCCAGATGTGCTTTGCAGATTTGATTAACCACTGGGCTAATAATTGTAATAACATAAAGGTGCTGACCATCAGATCTTTAGCAGGTCATGACTTACATAGCTCTTATGCATGCAGTTGCTGTTTACAGCCTGACTCAGTTTAATATGCTAGAAAGTGATAAAGACATTTAGCTTCTAAAATAGTCTGAATATAGGTATTTTTAAATAAATCTATCCAGATTATCTTTTAAGAAAATTATAGCAAGCAAAAATATACATGTGGAAATAAATAATTAGGACCAATTCTGGTTTCTGTTGGACCCAGTCAGAAGACTGCATGATGCTGGAGGAAAAAGAGATGGCTCAAGTAGTATATTCTKTTTCACTTCTAAGTCATTTTCATGGGAGGCTGCCATATTACAAATCAGATTGCAGCTCTCCGATTTTTCATGCTCATCTTATTCTAATCACCTTTAGGTAGAAAACTCTTCCTCCTCTCATTATATAGAGACACCTTAGCCAGTATAGCTTGATATCCCATGTCTCACACCCCACCCTAAGATCTATTTCTATATAGAACATACTTCAGTTTTAGATTTTATCATAGGACCACTATCTCATGGGCTCCAAAAAAAAGGCAGTATTCACACATTGTAGGAACAGCTGGCAGCTGACTAGTATTTTAAGTTGATGATGTATGAATTTCCCCTGTTCAGAATATCTATGTGAATTAGTTAAATTTCCAAATACTGTGAAGGCTAACAAAAATATTAAAATGGAGCAGATTCCCTAGGACTCAGTTAAGTTAAAGTCCGTTGAGGTAACTGATTTGAACTAGTTGAGGCTATAGCTTCTAATTTTTGAGGCTCATGCTGTAGTAATTCTGAAGGTGTAAGCTTTGCAAGCTATAGTGATTAATTGTTAATATTATATAGATATAGCTACTTCAGAGAAAAGGTACCATGAGAAAATGGTCTTACTTCTCAAGGAAATATTATGTGTTGTTAATAAGCACTTTGCAATCGCAGCCTTTTATGGGAACTTAAATTTCTTGGTGTGCCTTTCTTCCTGGGGAGGAGGAAGAAAGGAACAGACAGTACAATTCGTATTTCCTTTCTACTACTGTGCGCACTTTGGAGACCAGTAGCTAGGAAGAACTACTGAATCATTAACTTTTCTGAGCAGTTTAAATAAAAATCTTTTTTTGGTTTTACTAAACCCCCAAACTGCCTGTAGCTTACCATTCTAAAACACTGCCAAACTACTACCTATGCACAATAGAAAAGAAGACTTAACCACTTTTCTAATTCCTCTGCTTTAACTAACTGGTATTCCTCTATCCTTATTTTAATTCTGATGTTTCAATTTATGTTTTTTAAACAAGGCAACAGTCGTAGGAGAAAAAAAAAGAAACAGGAATAAGAAGAGAGAAATATATCCAAGCAACCAATTAACATCATGGCATCTAAAAGAAACATAGTGAGATCATAGCAATGAACTAAGACAGCGGCACTACAACGTGGTCTGCTGCTGCAGAATAATATTAGTTTTCAGTTATTCTGCTGTCACATATATGATCAATCAGGCAAATTACATGCATTTAAAAGACTTAACCTCTTAAATTAACCTCTAAAAAAACAGATAAAATGACAAAAATGGAGTCTATAAAAAACAAAAAGAGCCATGGCTGCAACACATAATTATCCCATTAGTTATCTCTGCTATCCTTGTCTCCACCCAACATTGTGAACAAAAAAGTCAGTAAGTCTATCCACAAACGCTAGAATCCAACAAATTTTGTGTGAGGAAAAAATCTAACATGTGTGGGAAAATCTAGTATTGGGAAAAAATAATAATAATAATGGTGTGCACATATACATACAGTTTTTCCAAAGTATTCTTTCTACTTTTTTGTTTTCCCATTTTTCTTTATTTGACTAACAAAAAGGTTTGGTTTGCTTTTTTTTTTTTTTTTGCTGTTCTCACAGTGTGCCTTGGATATATCCTAAATTGAAAGAAAATATATATTCTATTGAATATATGGTTTCACTGTACTGTTAAGTTGTAATTTTTAAATCTCATCTTAAATTGTCATTCAATCATTCAAGGTATTTTATACATGTGAGGAGTAGGTCAAGAGAGAACAAAAATCAAATTGACAATATTTTCACTGAAATGCACTTATTCACAGTTATGTGACTAGGTTCACTAAAAATAAAAGAAAATCAGCCTAGCAGGTCCTAAAAATGTCCTTGAGGATACCCTTTACTAAGGTTTTAATAAAGTTATCAAAAAATTTAAAAAAAGGAGGAAAGTTAGATTTAAAATGTTTTTCCTTCCTTTTAGTTTGAATTTCAACCTGTCCTACAGCCTGGAAATAAAAAGAAAAAAAGCACAGTCTCTTGATTTTCATCAGTATGTCAGTCTTTTAATCTGGTAACTCATTCTCTTTTTTTTAATTATATTTTTAAGGTGTTGACTTGATGTTCTCCAGATGGTTTTAATGAAGAAGAATTCAACACACCAAGGTTTCATCTTTTTCTTTGCAGGAATTCATACTGCCTGAAATTTAAGTGAAAATACATTTTCCTACAAATCCTCCCATCCTCAGATTTGGATATATAGATGTATAGATGAATGATATCCACATTCAGGGTTCTTTTCCAGTTGGGTTATTATCTGATCAAAGGGAAAACACATATGTGAGTGACTTACCTTGACTTTAGGAAGGGCTATCCCATGGAATATTTTTCATAATCATTCTAAGGAGGTATGGTCTGACTAAAACCATCATATATTGGACTCACAACTAACTGAAAATATAACACACATTCGTTTGCTATCCAAGTGGACCGGTAATTAAAGCGGGTTCTCTGAAGAGTGAGATTTATGACAAATCTCATAGAAAAAAAACAAAATGCAGTTATATCATCCAATAATGGAGCCTCAAAGGAAACACTCTGTCTGGTTTAGGGCATCACATTTCAAGATTTTGGATGACCTGGGTAGCATGCCTAGTAGCAGACAAAAAAATAGCTGAGAGAAGAAGATGAAAGAAATGGACTTGTAAAGTCTAAATATAAGAAGATTAAAGGGTGGGGACATGATAATAGTTTTCTAGTATCTAAATAACTTGCACAGAGACAACAGCAAAAGATTTTTTCCATGTCTGTGGGGGGTTGGATTAGAAGAAATCTATCTACTTTCCGTGTTTTCTTTTAAGAAAAATTCAGAGCACACATTAGAAAAAAATAAAGACTCTTTAGATGTCAGATGTTAATGGTAGAGATTATAACCTTCATAAAAGGTTATAAAAAAGAGGATAGATAAATATCTGCCAGAAAGGTCTAAGGGTACTTGGTACTACTTCATTGCACAGACATGGCTAAATTATATGTAATAGTCTCTTCCAGCTCTGATTTTCCTGACACTATAACCCAACAATTATCTAAATTATCAGAAAAATGTTCATTAAAGGGATACTAAACAGTGTTCACACACACACACAAAAAAGAGGTTTGTAACATTATAATCTGGGATGCTAATGATGCCTGTCAAAATCAGCCAATTTTTAACATCGTATGGCCTGTTTTCACTTTCTTATAATTTTGCTCATCTCTAACTAACGGCCTTTTCAACACTTCGGATGCTGTTTCAAAACAACAGCTAAAACGGTGCCATTTATAGATGAAGGCTAGGAGGTTTCCTCCATTCTGAAAACATTACAGCGATTTCTTTTTGCTGTTCGCAGAGATTTAGAAGCCCCCTATTTTGGGGGGGGGAAAAAACAGAAAGAGAGAGAGAAAAAGAAAAAAAAAAAAAGCAGTTAGGCAGACGTTCAGGTAATGGAGCCCGCTGTGAATTTTGAGCAGCTCTCCACAGCTCAGCGCTGCTGGGTGGTGAAACCCGGTTCGGCCCCGGCATCTCAAATGCCACGCGGGAACCGGCTCTGTCCTGAGCCGTTAGCGTCTTTCCCTCGCACCTTGATCGCTGCTTGGCTCCTGTAGGCGCACCCACCGCTTTCCCTTCCTCTCCCAAGCACGGCGGGGCAGGAAGCCCTCACATGCAAGAGGCGCCGCCGCGCCTCTGAGACGGTGCTATGAAGTAACGCGGCCTGTTGCGCCGGGACGAGGCCGGGAGGCCCGAGGGGGCGCCCGGGCAGCGTGATGGCAGCCCACAGAGCGGGGCGGTGGCAGCGCCATGGCAACGACCGGGCCCAGGCCGCGGCCTCCCTGCCGGGAGCGTGTCAGTGCCCGCCGCCAGCACCTTCATGGATTTTTATTTGAATTCCTATATCTGCGCTTTTTTTTTTTTTTTTTTGTGAGGCCATTTGTTATAAGGGGAACTTACAGATTTTGTGAAACTTGGCTTCTCCAAGTCTTTCAGTTTATTTTCTCAGATGATATTTGCACGTGGACACGGGGCTGAGGATGGGGGAAGCACAGCACAGAGAAGTAGTTTAACTGATAACCAGCCCTTGGCTTGTCTAAGTGAATCCCCATGATGTGGGGATCCTCACAATTCATTGATATATCCTCAGTATTTTAAAGGACTGAAAAAGAAACTTAAAAAAAAAAAAGAGAGAGAGAGAGAGCGCGATCACCCCCATATCATTTGCTCCCAAACTCTAAGACACTAGAGGCAGATCAAATGAAAATATTCAGAAAGAGGTTGTTTTTGCAAAATTCACAAATCAGTTGAGCAGACAAAATATTTCTTGGACTTCTATAACAAGGGACTAGCACAAATTTAGAATTCATTTCCATAATTTGTGTTACCGGATATGTTTCCACTTAATTCCACTAAATTTTGCCAAGAAGCTGATCCCACACATACAATTTATCTTTTGTTTCACATATTGAACTGCACTATTTATTTTCCTTTTCAGAATCTCTCTTTCTAAAGAAAAAATAATAATAATATATCAAGCAGCTTGTTGACTTCAAAATGACAAGTGGCTCAGAGCTGAAGAAAAGTGGTGACAAGCATTGATAGCACGAAGCTAACAGGCTGAAGTTAAAATATTTTACCCTGTTAGAAAATCTCAAAGGAATATGAGTTAAGTCTCAAAATCAATATGAAATTCACATTTTTCACCATTCCTATAGTTTCTGTGCAGCTATCGCATAAAATTCAGCTCCGTTTAGAGGCAGTTGATAGTAAGCATGGACTAAATGCAGTGAATTGAAAATTATCTGTATTGAAACAAAAAATTCTATTTATACAACCCTAAATCTATTTTTCAGTCCCCATTAATTACAGATACAGGGAAATGTCACTCCTTAACATAAAAAAATAAATCCAGACTGAAAGAATATGTTGGGATTCCACCACTCAAATATTTTTGATTTCTGTAGTGTATCTATTATAATACAATGAAACAAACAAACTAGAGAGATATTAAAATTATTAAGGTGTTATTAAAACATCTGTGGTAGTTTTCCAGGTAAAACAACCTTTGTTTTGTGAGATTAATAGTTAAAGTGACAAGTCTTTTCATATGCAGTAATTAAACTGATAGCTTTGCATTTATAAGTTTTTAAGGGTTAAAACTAGTTATTGAAGTAAACCTTGTTTTCCACCTTCCAGTAATTTGTTAATTAATAAATTAATTATTTATTTTGTTCTCTTTTAACCTAGCTGTTCAAGACAATTTAGATGTAAGATCCCTGTGAGGATCTGAATCTGAACATCTTAGTACTTGTATTTAGTCAGAAACAGTAGTTTAATATCTGCCCTTTAATGCATACTTGGCCTCTTTGCTGTCAAGCAGTGTTTCTTTGTCAGATGGGTTTGCCTGCTATTTTTTCTTTCTTCTCACAATGGCAACCAAAGAAAAAGGCATCTTTGTCAACCAAATAAGACTGGGGGAGGAAAAAAAAAGGCACAATTCAATGGGAAATTAAGCTAACAAAAAGGAAGCTTTTTCTACTGAGATCATACAAACTGAGTTTTAAAAGTGGAAATCAAGATACAGTAATATCTAAAGAGCAGCTAAAGTGTTTGGAGGCTGCAGGAAAGTTATGACATTCATGCAAATATGCAAAGAAAGTAACTAGAATGAGTCAGCATTAAAATGCCTTCCTAAAATGTTTTGCAAATGCTAAAGTGCTTTTCTTTTATAGCCCTGGTGGAGAACTCGTGTCCATCTTCCCACCACACTCCTCTTTAGAACAAGGACATTAGAAAGTACTCAGCCATGACCCTTACCTTATTCCAAATCTCCCACTGGTGGAAGTAGACCTCAAAAATCCTTACTTTATTTTGTTTCCCTTTAAATTACTAAGGAGTTCTAGCTTTTGTCAAAGAAGTAGACTTCATAATTAAAGTCTGCGGAGTTGATACTAACTAAAGAGATAGTTTTAATAAACATACTTCTAGTAATTATCAGTTGCCTAGAGTTCCTCACAGTTGATCTGTCTCACAAGATAAACACATCTGCTAACAGCTACTTATGAAACTGAGGTTGCCACACCTGATTCACTGACTATTGCATGATAACAGACTTTCAATTAAAAGTTTTTCACATGTAGACACAGCTGAGCTTCATAGCCATTTAGATCTAAACACAAATGTTGTGACTTAGGACACAGGTAACTGATCACAGACATTCAGAAAAATCTCAGCTTCATCCAACTGTTCTGCCTCCTGTTTCCTGCATCRTAGTTTGAATGATGCTTCTTTTTTTCTTTTTGCAGGCTATGTTATATTTTTAGACTTTAATCACATTTTGACAATTATTGCACACATACCTCCTGAATCACTCTCTTAATTTAATTTCTTTTTTTTGGGGGGGGGGGGAGGGAATTGTATTTAATAGATCTAATTTCCTATTTTGACATCTCTAATATTTTGTAGCTCTTACAGAAAGCTGTTTTTAACTGCCTGTTTTTATTTTAATGATTAATCCTTATCTCTCCAGCTTTTTATTTTAGATTGTTTTTAGAAAGTTATAAAGAGAAGTTTGTGCTACTCCTTATGACGTATATTTACTCTCAATATATGGATATTAATTAATTGCTTAGGTGTCTAACTACTGAATTGGTTGGAACTCTGGACAACCCTTGGCTATGTTTATACTTGTAAACTAAACATAGACAGCTCACAGTTCCAAATACTGTCACATGGACATCCATATTATTAATCTTTTAGCACTCTTCTTGGTTGAGTTTTGGTCTGGATTATCTAACACTCTCTCAGGTAGTGCTTGGGCATGGACAGTGCTTGGGCTTGGAGGACAACATGGGAAAGGAATCATGTCCACAATGTTTGGGTATAGTCTCCTTGTTCTGGGGAATAGAAGTGTATAGCTGTGCCACGACAGCTGGCCTCAGGTATAGCCCATTTCATTGACTGGTATAGATGTTGCCCATAAATCCATGTGGTGTCAGAGACAGGTAGATTTACTAGAATCAGTGGGGAAGGTTGTTTCTGCCCATTTTTTCTTCCTGGTGCAAGATAGAAAGATGACAGACAGACCGATAGATATAGTAATAGATATAGGTATATACAAATGTGTATATGTGTGGGATTATATGTGTGTGCATGCAGAAAAATAGCTGTACAAGCTTCTCACCCCTTCATTTTCTCATTACTGTTAAAGTTGTCTCTAGTTCTTTTGTCACCAATATGTTATCCATAAAATTATCTCGCATTAGTAGAAAAAAGTTCATAAGGAATTTGTGTTCCCTGTTTTGGGGGCTAAATATATTAAAAAGAAAAAAAAAATCATGCCAACAGAAGTTGTCAAACCAATTGAATCGGACCAACATGTAGCAGAATGAGACTCCATCATACTGGAGCTGTTTCTGTAGTCCAGGACCTAGGGAAGAAAATAGAAAGATGGGAAGAATTGTACTTTTGGGACTACAAATGCTTCATCTAGATTGCAGACTCCTGTTTCCTCAGCCTTCGCTACCCTGTGACTCTCCACCCTTAGGCACAGTTCTTTGCCCTATGGAACTTGATAATTCATTTGTGTCATCTCCTGAAACCTGGTGATCCTTCCCTCACACAGTGAAAGTTTACCACTGTCTTGCATCCAGTGACAATTCTATAAAAGATGCTAGTACAGGATTTGTTCCTAATTATGTGGGAGTTCTTATTCTTACAAATTATTCATGGTTAACAAAATATATGCTAATATTCTGTTTGAGGTTTTAAGCTAGCAAAAGGAATAAAAAAGTGGTTTTATATCCAGATATAGGTAACAGCGTGTTTATCTCAGTGTGTTCCATTTTGAATTTCAGCAGCAACTATTTATATATTTTTAGCAGTCCTTTGCAATAACCTGTGTTGGTCCTAATAGTGATCCTTCCAAAGACTAAGTGGACATGTACCTTCATATTGTGGTGTCAGGATGAATTTGTATAGATTAATGAGAACTGAAGAACATAACTTTTTTTTTTTTCAGATAACAAGTGTGATTTTGTCACACTTTCACTCACTAGGGAAAAGGTGTGGGATGGGCCTCAGTTCATATGCCACAATCATCCTCCACTCTCAAAAAATATATATATATATTTATTTGTTTTTAAATTACTGCAGTGGCTAAATAATAATGTTCTCCTGCTGTTATATTTTAATCAGTGTTCTCAGCTGTTGTATTTGGAGGCAGATAGATGTCTCTATGATAATTCATAAATATCAGTGGGGGAAATTTAAGGACAAGAAATTAACATAGATCTCAACAAATATGATTTAAGATAAAACACTTTCTTGTATGCTAGGCAACATTAAGGGGGTTAAAATAGAAACTGTAACCATCATGCATATGGGTGATAAATAGCATGTAACTGCATGTTATATTAAAAAAAAAAAAGCATATCACATTAAAGTTTTGTATGATTTCACCTAAGAATTATTTTCCAGACTATTATCAATGCTATAGTAAATTCTTGGATTAACTGAAAGAAACTCAGATAAACTTGGGTCAGCTGCTCAGTCTTGACTTCAGTGGTCAAGTGATTTGATGCTGTCTTCCTCCTCTAACCTTCCCTTTCCCCAACTTTCCGTAACTTGTTTTTCTTCCTTTCCCTTTGTTCCCTCACTTACCCACTTCTGGAAGAGGTGGTGGGTTATATCGTTTAGAATCACAAAATCATGGAATAAGGTAGGTTGGAAGGGACCTAGTTCAATTTCCTACTCAGAGCAAAGCTAGTTCCAATGTTAGATCAGTTTGCTCACAGCCATGACCAGTCAAGTTTTGAAAACCTCAAAGGATGGAGATTCCATAGGCAATCTGGGCAACCCACTCCTGTCCTCAGTGCTTCTCACAGTGAAGATTTTTTTTTTCCCCTTATGTCCAGCTGGAATTTCTCTCCTTGTGAGTTGTGACTGTTGCCTCTTATGCTTTAGCTCTGCATCTATGAGAGGAGTTTGGTTCCATCTTCTCTATAACACCCTTTTAGGTAATGGAAGACTGCAGTAAGATCCCTCCTTAGTTGTTTTTTTCTGTATGTTAAACAATGTTAGGACCCTTAGTTCTCCTTATATATCATATGCTAGAGCCCCCTAACTGTACTAATGGTTTAGTCTCCTGGACTCTTACCAGTTTTTCCCTCTCTCGCTCACATTGGGGATCCAAAACAGGGCACAGTATTGCACAAGCAATCTCACCATGACCAAATAGAAGGAAATAAACACTTCTTCTATTAGGATTACCCATGAGTTTCATGTTCCCATATTCATAGAGCATAGATGTTCATGAACATTTTAATTAGGCCTTGCAAAGATCCTGGAAAGAGGTGTGAAGCCAGTATTGCAATTTGAGTACAACATTAATAAATGGTGTACTAAATGGTGCACTAAAAATTGTGTATTAATAAATGGTGTACATAAATAAGTTCTCTGATGTCAGCCATATAGGATATTTATCAAAATTTATGATAATTCAAGTGTGGTCCAGCAGATAAAAGGATCTGTCCTAACTCCATTTACAATCAGTAAAAAATCATATATGAATCATAGGATCATAGGATAATTCAGTTTGGAATGACCTTGGGAGGCTATTTAGTCCCACCTTCTGCTCAAAGCAGGGTCAGCTATGAGGTCAGACCAGGTTACTTAGGTAACTTAAATAACAATTGTGTTGGACTTTTTTTTTTAGTTCTATTCCCCTCCTTCCCCAGAAGCCTTTCAAATGGGTTTGAGGAAAGAAGTTAATTTTCCATTTATTGATAGTAGTATTAGGGCTTTTTAAAGATAAATGAATCTGAATATTTTAACCTGATGCTGCTACTGTTTTAACCTAAAGTTAAAGTAAAGTAGCATTTGTAACACAAAATCAAATTCCACCTACAAGGAACATTTCTCCATAATGCTACATTTTCTAAAAACAGATTAATTTATTTCTCATTAATCTCCGTCATTTACTGAAGATTGCCAGAATTAATACACTAAGAATGTCTTTGTGAGTACTTACTTTAAGGATCACTTTTCTATCAGCCGTTTGCTGTTTCTACATTGCTTGAGATATGCTTTGATGGTCCTGTCTTTCTCTTAGGAATATTTTCACTTAAAAAAAAAAAAAAAGAAGAAGAAGTGCTAACTAAAGATATTTCAGAGAAGAAAGGAGCTCTAGAGGAGGAGAAAATCTCCACCTACTGTGGCACTTGGTGCGGGCAGTTAAAGAAGTGAAGGCCAGTGAACAATGCACAGTGCAAGGCTAATTCTGAGTATCTGCTGAGTTACATGAAATATTGCCAGAATCCTCTCACAGGCATGTGGCTCCATCCTCTAAATGCAATGTGTGTTGCTGTCAAGGACAACCAGACACACTGTATTTCTTGCAAATATGTATTTGTATTTGTAATGTGAAAAAAGTACTTATGTCAAGAAACTCTGATCCACAGAAGATCTTTTGATGTTACATATAATATTAACAAGAACAGAGTTTTAACTTGTGATATTTTCTTTTAACTATATAAAGTATGAAATATGATTTTATATATACTTGTTGTATTCTTGCATTTCTATTTGTATTGACCACACAATAGTAATGAATTATACAAATAGTAATTTTATAGCAAATAAGAGTATTACCTTTGTAGTATCTTCCAGCAAGCATAGTGGACATTTTCTTGCATCGTGCCATGATTAATACTGTCATAGAAATGAATTACTATTAAGCAAACCTATCAATTCTTTTAAAATGAGTTTATGCAAAGCAGAAAAATATTTTACAGAGACGAAGACGCACTGCAGAATAGTTGTGTCTAAGATCATGTCACAGAGAGGCATCCAAACTTATCAGTATAGTACTTGCATCCAGTAGTTTTACAGAACTACAGAGACAAACTTTTTAAAGTGGAATTTACCAAAGAAAATACTTCAAATACCTCATGAATTTTGGACTCTGTTCTGCTCTGTAGGTGACAAGGTGACATGACTTTCTGACTCAAAAACTTTGGTTTATCAGTAAATAATAAGTGGTTGCCTGTTTTAGAGAAATCGTGTTGCTCTGGCAAAGGTTTCTATAAAAAGCTTAGTCCTGATGCAAGTAGATTTAGGCAGATCTAATGGAGCCACTGAGTCAAACCAGGACACTGAGATTTTCAGCCTCATTCTTAGAATCACCAGCACTGTCTGATGAGTTCTCTGGCTGAAATATATTCAAGAAGGCTGTGTAGAAGCCAGAACTAAGTACAAAATTTGTTTTGGAGTAAACCTTTGAAAGTAAAAATTAAGAAAAGATGTGTCTTTATAGTCTTCCACTGGTCTTAGCCAAAAAGCAAAGGTTCATATTGGCAGACTACAAATACAAGCATTTTAACACAAGACATCACGTACAAATTGTCTGAGCTCTCTGTGAGTGATAGGAGCCTATTCAACAGTATCATGACTCTCTTGATATATCACAGATGCAGTATATTCATGAAATGTAAGAAGATTCAGGAACAACAAAATAATAAAACTGATAATATATTAGATACAGAAGGTACTTGATGATGTTAACAGCAGTTACAAAGATTATTTAAAATCGGTAACGTTCTTCAATGTAATAATATTCTATTTGATATGGAATAATATTTATTTGAATAATAATTGTCATAGGAAGGAAGAATAGCGTCATAGTACTGATTTTACAGCTTGAGTAAACTGAAGCAAAAGAAGGTTAAGTGATTTGCCCCAGATCACACTGCAAGTTACAGGCTGGATGAAGAAAAGAACCCAAGAATCACAAATCTAAGCTATGACTTCAACTGTATTATAGTCGATTGGCTTAACATAAAAGGAACGTTTTTAAGGTTGACAGAGGAAATAGGTCATTTTCTCTTGTCTCTGGAGAAAAAAAAAAAAACACAAAAAATCCTATGTCCTTTCTCCCCCTTAAGTTCTCATACAAAACCAACAAAAGCACAGAAACCCTGTGCTCAGTGTACAGAGATTGATCTCTTTGGGCAGCCACAAACTGCCTCCAAGAAGACAAAGTAGATTGAGGAAGAAACCAAATCAAACAATGACCAATCTTTTCCTACTTTTTCTTTCTTTGTACTCTCCCAGTCCTCTTACAGTGCTATCACTCTGTGCATAATATACAAAATGATATAGTGTGATTAACTCTGGATGATATGGAAGCCTGAGCAGGATTAAGTTCCACATATGAACTCCCCACACCATCTCCAAAGAAGGCTGAGGCCTAAATAGTACCATTTGTTCTCCTTAATAATCAGTAAAGCAATTCATTGTCTTCTTCCCATAAAGAAGGACAGAATCTGTCTTGATTTATGGTGATGCAAGATAGAATTTAACCAATAACTCAACCATGTTTAAAATAGAACTTTTTTTGACGGCCTCTAGCTCTGTCATATTAACCATTATCCTTGGTAGTTTTTACTGAACTCTTTTTTGTATTTAAAAATCCTACCCCAAATCATTCTTCTGGCAAACTCACATTTTTCCGCATCAAGCCACTTTCCAGTCGTCCTCAACTACCCACCAACCATCAAAGTTTACCATGAGAGGATCGTCTGACTGCTTACTAATCCACCTGCAAGAACAGACTTGCCAAACCCATAATCAGCTCTTTCCTCAAGGAAAATAATTAAGATTCAATTATCTTCTACTGATAGCACTCTTCAAAGTACAAACTCTCTCCTGGTATATCCCATATTTCTCAACTCACTACAGCAAAAACACATCTAAAAGGATAATAGAATGCTCTTAAGATTAGTGGCCAGTAAAAAAGAATTTAAGGTACAGCTTGAAAACAGACACAAGCAAATATTGATTTACCTTATAGACTATTCATACAGTGCCATTGGTAGCTGCATGAGACTATTGGCGTTTGTAGAACTTAGTGGCTCAAGCCAATTATATCCACATTATAGACATTACCTAATCCTCACTCATGCCATTTTTGTACACCCAGTATTTCAGCAGACATGAACTTTGGCTCCTCAGCTATCTTTCAGCTCCTTCTGCATCAGAATTTCTAATGCACAAACATTTACATGATTAACCACCATTTTGCACAGTTCTTGAGCTTCTAGACTCTTCTTTATAATGAACCCTCCTGCCTCAGGAACCACAATGAAATTATTCTGATTGTTGCTATTGCTGCCACCAGGTAGTGGCCTGAAACAAGTCCCATTAGGGCCCTTTCTTTTCTCCATAATAGGTCTAGACAACAATAGGAATTATGGGGAGAATTTGGGCTTAGGACAAACCCGTGGCTAGAGATGGTAATGGTGGGGTGAAGAGGCACATGGATAGATCCCTTCTAGAACAGATCAGTCATTGCATCATCAGGACCAGCCGTGTTATATAAATGTTGTGCTAATGATATTTCCTGCTGCGCTTCCATTCTGTGAGTGTTAACGTGTTGGTTGGTCAGCACAGATACACACCTGTGGCACAATGAAACATTAGACCCACTAAATTCAAGAGTCCCTTACAGAAGATGGGAAAGATGTAATTTCTTTGGGATATGTGCAGCCTCACTAATCAGAACAGGTTTCCCCCCACTCATATCCTTAGCCTAGAACTTTTGCTTCTCATGACATCTCATAAGTGATGAAGATACAGTTTGCTGAGGAGGCATGAATGCCACGAACAATGTGTCTTAATGGTTCTTATGTCCTAGAGGCCACATCCCACAAACCAGTCATTATCTCATAAAGCATTTCTCCTACCAAGAGCTGATACATCTATATCTATTCTTCTACAAATGTCAGAATGATCATGCACAGCAATGTGTTTATGTGGGCCATGAGAGAAGTGAACATGGTCCTGAAGGATGTCTTGAGGATGTCTTCTGAAACCTTAGCCTCTTGAAATTTTGCTCTTCTGGGACTTCAGGCTGGGTGAAAGGCTCTTCTTTTCATTCTTTGAATTCTGGTAATCCCATTCACTGAGTATTCATCTGGAACTTAAAGTTGCCTGAGATCTGAGATGTCTCAGTTGTAGATTCCCTGCCATTCACTTTGTGTAGTCACAGATACAGTAGAACATGGCAGAAAATAAACCTTCCTGAATTTAAAATAAAATTCTATATGGCTCCCCTGTTGGTTTAGGCACAGGATCCTAGGAGATCCTAGGAGATAGCCTTCATTTGCTGCCACAAAATTTCATCCCAGTAATGCTGTGCTCTCAGCTATGGATGCATTCAGAGCAGGAATGAGGACCTTGGTTTTCTCTGTGGTAGAAATTATCACCCTCCTTACATAAGACATGGTAGGCAGGGACCTTCCCCAGAAATGAAAGGGCTGCCTTGCAGCCCATCATGTATGGACTTCTGCAGAAAGAAGCCAAGGTCGAGGCAAACATGGACAATTTGGCAAAAAGTTTGAGCTTCAGGGAATGGCAAGACATGAGAGGAGCTCTGTGAATTGGCTTTAAGTAGTATAGTTCTGGTCATCATACATAGGATCTGCTGGGACAGGACTTGAATGCAATCCCTAGTTTCCCTGCCAGCTGGCTCACTAAAGAGTTGAAGCTGAACGTCAGCTGACATAATCACAGTATGGATGACTGGAGTTTGGACCTGAAGAAAAAATGGAGCCCACAGTAGTATAAATGTATAGCAGCTGTTCATCCAGCTGTAGAGTAGGCTCAATCCACCATAAATTTGCAGTTGTGTGTTTTTTTGCAGTCAGATTATTTTGACTATGAATTTCTTTTCCCTCTTTCATATACTAAAAGAAGAAAAGGTCTGAAGAATACCCCAAAATGCAAACTCCCAAAACAACTGCCTAAACTGAAAGACAGGCTTCACTGGTTAGAAAATGAAAATAATTTGGATATGACTAGTGCTTTCAAGGTAAATTGCAGAGATTTTCTTTGTGGAGGACAAAGATAAAAGATAATTATTGAAATAAAATTAATATAATTAAGCTCCTAAAAAAATAGTGGTATGCAGAATACTGTTGAAATAAAAGTTCAGATGTAATCAATGAAAGAAAAACGTGTTATGTTTCTACAGTTTGGAGTTTGTCTAGTGGAGAAGATTAGAATTATATCATTTTGCTTCAGAAGCTCAGCAGAAATTTGGGAATAGCTGTGTGAAAAAAAAAAAAAGAAAAAAGATTCCTCTCTTTGGCTACTTAACCTAAAAAATTGTTTAAAATGATTCCTCAAGTTGCACATACGCATTTCTAATCCGTGCACAAACATTCATAAATTGCAGACACTGGGTAAAAATAGCACAGAAGAACTCTCTTGTGCTTTAAAGGAAGAAGTTCAATGGGATTTTGGGAAGTTGACAAGCAATTATCCTATCACAGCCCCCCAAAATATTCAACAGGCCGCATCATAAAAAGATTTTCCTGCCCTCCCTCTCCCCACAAGCACTGAGAGCAACTTTCATCACATTGTATCCCTAGGAGTACCAAATCCCTCTGAACTTAGGTCTTATCCTCTAAATATCAGAAATCTTTACAAGTTTCACCAACCTTACAGCTAGCAAATGAGTCACTGTTATATAGAAATTCTTATTTATGGATTAAGATATTATTTCAAAAAAAACTAGACTGGATAATTTCATGAAAACTACAGTACTGGGACCAATCTTATCTTGGCAGGAATATGGGATGGATAGCTCAGTAGTGCTTGTAAATATTTTGACCGACTATTCTCCATAGCTGCCGATGCAGTGAAATGTTGCAAATTTGAAGAGGGCTACTGAATGAATTTGTAAAAAGAAAATACAGGGAAAAAACACACAAACAAACTCCATTAATATAGGTTATTAATGTTGTTGATGGCTCAGTTTGAATTGTTACTAGTTAAAGAGTTTCTCCAATGAAGCTGACGTATTCTAGAGGGATGTCAGTTCAAATGGGAAAGAAACAAATAGAAAAGGATTGCAGTGGTATGCTCTTGCAAGGCAACTCCGTAAACTCTGTGAGCTGTAAGCCAAATCAGACAATTTAACACCACTCACTAAGAGCAGCTCTTAGCACCTAACTCCAAATCTGTCAGTTGTCAAATGAACTGTTTGTAGCCTAATCTTCCTCCTCTGTATTATTTTCCAATGCCTAGTCCTCCACCTCTAATAAAAAAGATCCATCTCCAAACAAAGCACAAGCGATGACTAAGCCTAGTATTACTGCCAGTGACAGTGACTCATCTCCAAAGTTGGATCCAGAGACAGAAAAGGGCAGTAGGGGTCTTCAAAACTCAAAGGAATAGGACTGTATTGCAGCAGGAGGGGGTGAGTGAAGGAGTGACTGTATTCTTGGGCATTATTACCAGGTCTTGCAGAGAAGCAGTGTGGCCCCCCTGACATAGAACCTAGGATGTTTATTCTGGTCCTAATTCTGCCCTGAGGTGATCACGATGCTTTACAACAACTGTTTTCCCTCTTTTTTTCTGCCATGCCTTTTAGCTTATCACTTCTTTGTTGAGCAAGATATACTGATCTCATTTGGGATACCTAGGTGACAACTGTAATAGGAAAAATATATATTACTAATAGATTGAAATAAATTAGTTGCTAGTTTAGAAATTTAGGAAGTAAAAATCAAGTATCTGGGTTAATATTAATCTCATATTCTCAGATACCAAATCCAACACATATTTCTAATGAAAATGAAATGCATATGATGTTCATTGGCAATAACATCACTGTAATGCACTTTTTATTTTGTCTTCCAGTACTTTGGCCACTAGATTGTTAAAATTGCATCAAAGTTTACTGTCAAACTTTTGTAAAACACACAGGCAAGCTGTTTCTGTTCCAAGATCATGGGATTTCCTTAACCTTCATGAGAAGGATCTGGTGCTGGCTACATTTGTGAATGATACACTGGATTAGACAGACTTTCATTCTGACCAAATATGACAATTACTGTGTGTTTCATCCCAGCAGGGTGACTAGAGTTGCTAAATAAGTGGCAATTCACTGAAATGAAGTGATGGCCCCTTATAAAATAATTTAACATTGTCAAAAATAGTGACATCTATCACTAATAGATTAAAAATAGCTATGTCTAAGTTTTGGGTTTTGTTCACATTGTTGGAAAATGGCACCTTTAGATGTTCTTATTTTGATTTGCTAGGAGAAGACTGTTTACTACTAGCTGATGTTACAGTAACTATGCTACATTTGTCAAACCCAACCTTGATCTCTTCTTCACTAGTTATTCCAGAACACTGCCATATGTCTTGCAGTGAATTGATGCAAATCTGATCTGTGACACTGAGAATTAATGTGAAGCAAATGACTATAAGCTCACTTCAAATACATTACCTGTAAAGAATGATAAGAGAAAATAAGTAATTCACAGGTGGTTAGCATGTCAATCTATAGTAAATGAAGAGCCAGAGAAGTAGCGCTGTTAATCTCAAATTTTTGCAAATACTTTCAAATTTTGTCTGCAAAGAGGTTAATGATGAACAATACACCTACTGCTTTTTAGCATAGGCTTCAGTAGACTCTTTGAGCTCACTGTCATTATGCAGTTGCATTGGTATGTGTACAGTACACCTTCAAGATATGACACTCCACCGCTATAAAATCTGCTTCCACTGACACTGCTTCCAATGCACCATCATTTTACAGGATGTTGCATCTGGACGTGGACAGTGCACTGTTTGAAGATGCAAGTTCTGTTTCTGAATCTGTCACTGGCTTATTGCACAACAAGGGACATGTTATTCTTTCTCTGTGACTCTACTTCCCCTTCTTAAAATACAGAGAAAGACAATAGCCTCCCTGGAAAAAAAACAAATAACTGAAAAGAGTAATATAAGTATCGATTGCTATTTTGAGGAAGTATCTAGAATTGTGTCCACAAGATTAGCATATGCAAAACAAATGAAAACTCTGCTCTAATAGGGAGCTGTGATGATTTCACCGTCTAGTTCAAAAGACATTCATATTTTTCTTGTTGTAGCTCTAAAGCCCAAGAAGATATTTTGCTGTTAAAATCCTTTCAGTCTCGTTGGCTGCCATGAGCTAGAGAACAACATATTTTGTCCCTAGAGAAGACCCTGCCTGCAGTGTTATATATTGCACAGTGCAGAAAACATTGTTGGCAATAAATGCTCATAATAAAGGCATTTGACTTCTGAATATGGCAGTTAAATGGGTAAAAGACTGACTCCAATGGGAAAAGGAGAATTGGCAATTTCCAAAATGTGCTACTCATGATGTGTGTTAAGCTTTCTGGCTGTGTAGGCTGAGTGGACTGCAGATCCCACGCAGGCTTGTGCCAGAAGGCAGTGATGAATGAGAGTTTGGGAGCATGCTTGAGGGGGAAAGAATGAAGCATTTCCAAAAGTATTCCAGATGACTGAGAATCTGCATGACAAGTCCTGCTGAAAGTCAGAGTAGTCAACTGAAATCCCCCACAAACCTCTTACTGCTGAAGACACAGATACATGTGAATATATACATATTCACTCCTCATCTTGAGTATTACTGATCATTGTTCTTCTCACTGAGAAGTGGATTTCCCTTAGTATTATCCATATTAATGTGTTGAGACACAGCTATATTAAAGAATGAGTTTTGATTTGAAAACTGACAGCTGTGCTCTTCTGGGACAATACAAATTCCAGAGCCAAGAGCAAAGAGCACAAAGTTAGGAATGAAAAGTTCCTGGGAAAAAGCTCCCTAGGAAAAAAAGCTACAAAAATCTGAATGGCAGATTGCATGATCTGACCCACTTTACATACACCTTTCTAAAGAACCTTCCAGCTATAGGCAGAACAACGTTTATAACACTGATGCCCCATCTCTCCTCCTAGAGTTACCCTCAAAAGAAATTTTAAAGGAATATATAAAAAATAAAGCAACTGAACAACAACAACTCTGAAAAGCTTTTTCCTTGAAAAGTGAAAAAAAACCCTATGAAAATCACTAAGGAGTTGTTATTATTATTGATTTCTTATGAAAGACACTCAGGCCTAGTGAAAATGGAAATTAGAGGTGAAACAAGTACTTAAGCATCTAAAAGCTAGATCTCTGAGTCTGAGCTAATGACTCTTGATTTCCTTAGTTAGTAGCAAAAAATAGACGATTAGAATTATTTGTCCCTTCTTAAATTAAAATGAATGTCATCCTGAGTAGCAAGTTATTTTTTGGTATTGTTGATAAAGAGAGGCAGAGGGAGCAACTAAGATTTACTTAAGTTTGGAGGACCCAGACCAAGCTAGATGAATCTCACCCCACAGCTGTAAATTCATGTGAAGAACAAGACCTCAGTTACAACAGTAGTGGTTGACAAAAAAAGCCAAAGGCTATGAAAACATGAATTGAGAGGCAAAGCTCAAAGCATAAACCTGGAAAAAAGATACATAGTAAGAGGAGCATACAAACAAGAAATCAATGCACTTGGAAAAAAGGCAGTTGAAACATGACAGGTTTAGTCTGGATTTGTTTTGAGTTAAATTTGTCGCTTTTGAAGTAAGGCTTTTAATGGTTGCTCTGCATGTTTGTTTTCATTCTGGACAATGTGGTTTGTTGTGTGTTAACCTAATTCACTGGTCCATTTGCAAAACTAGAGAAGTTCTGCTCTTTTCTGTGTGTGCAAATTGCCCTAGTTTTCTTAACATCAACAGATTCCCACACAGTTCTTCTGAGGATCTATCTACAACCTTAAAATAGGAGGAATGAAGATAAAGGAAGAAAAAAAGGCAATATTCAAATGCAAGATTAAGGGCAAAAAAAAAACACTATTCACAGTCAAAACCCCATAAGAAAGGGATGTTATGGATTTATTGTAAAGAAATTATTCTAGAAATTTGAAAGGGAGTGGAATTGACAGAGTTGTGGAGAAGGGTCTATTTACATGGAAATTCAATTTTTATTTTTATTTGATACACAATTGCTATCAACATTTCACGAAAGGACTACTTTTCAAAAGTTGAATCAAACTCGAATAATTCTTACCAACTCTAAAGAATCTTTACATGCTACAGAAATGCATATGAAGGTGCACAATGGAAAAGTGCTTGGTGGAAAATTTGAGTAGCCAGCAAAGAAGTCTACCTTTGTAGGCAGAGCAGAGGCAAGAGCCTATAGCAGACACACATTTGTGAGTGTTTGTCTGTGTGAATGTTTGAAAGGAAAGCATAATCTAACACTGGATATGCCCTACTAAATCGCTTATTAACTCTCCCAGGTAGCAACAACTTTAATGTTTCACATGAGTGGGTACCTCTTCAGACTCATGCAGGGAAACAGGCTCTCCTGCATCCTGTCATCTATCACAATCCATGTCTATCAGATGATAGATTGCTCCCACCAAAAGAGCCTCTGCTGTTGATGGAATGTGTGATGTGCATGTTTCAGCAGTTCAAAGTATTTAAAGCTGAAGTTTTGTAAATATTTGTGCTTTCTCCCCTCATTCTCTTTGGAAATAATGAATATATTCTTGAAGTGATTTTTTTTTTTTTGCCTTCATTTTGAATCCTGAAAGATACTGTGCCACTTTCTCTAGTCAGTTACATTATAGTATCAAATTGAGGTTGCTGTCACAGTGACACGAGGACAGAAATCTAGTAAAGAGTAGGAAGCTATCTTTCAAAAGTCAAAAGGTCCCATGATTTATACCAATATAAGATATGCCCTTATGGAAACCAACTTTGTTTTTCAGGTGCCTTTTTCTAACAAGATGAAGCTAAAAACCATAAAGGTGAAAGTGAGTTAAAAATGAATTCTTTATGCAAATGCCACATTTTACTTTCAAATTCCTAAGTACAATTATCCATCATGTTACAGAAAAACGGTGATAACTAAAAAAGCAGATAATGGATAAGTACTATAGCACACCAATTATAGGGAATGCTAAAAATTACTTCTTTACAAACTCATTCTCATCCCCTTCTGTTCTTTTGATTTATGTGTCACATGACTTTTTAATCTCTAGATTTTATCCGTTTTTTGAGATACCCCACTAAGCCGCTTATATTTAAGGGAGAGTGGGAAATAGAATTGGCTTCCTTTCTGTACAACACAGATTTTATCTTCCCCAAAGACTTTTTTATGGTAGTTCTTTTCAAAAGATATTGCTTTTGTTCTGTGGATACCTGCAGTGTTTGCCCAAATTACACTTGATGTTATACAAGAAGATTCTCATTAAAGGTATAGATAATAGCTGTTTGTTTGCTTTTTCCTCCAAAGATGATGTCAACAGCACACCAAATCAAAACTTTCTAGCAAAATTGTGATGTCTGTGTGAAAGGAAGAGGAGACAAGGGGATGAAGAAAAGTTTCTATTTGAAAGAATGGTAGCTCTCTAAACTTGCTAGAACTTATTTTAATACAGAACTTACAGGACTGTATCAAGCTATCACTGTGTACCAAGATCCAATACTGAGGTCAAAAGGTTGTGCTACAATCAAGTTTAAAAAGCTGACCATACAAAACAAGACTCTGCATATCTTTGCAAATATGTCTTTCCACAGTATTTACTGATACATCTTACAAAGTTCTAGAGAATTTCTTTTTCTTTTGTAGGTATAGTTAAGTAACGAAAATTTAGAATTAGTACTTAATGCATGGATATTTGATCTGATTCCCATTAAAAAGCAAGAAAAATATTCCCGGGTGATTAATTGGAGGTGGATTATGTCCTGTATATTTTACCAAGTTATTTTCTCATATAACCCAAAAGATAATGGGAAAAGTGTTTTCATTCAGATTCCCAATTCAGCTTCTAGCATTAATAAGAATAACCTTGCATGTCTGTACTTTATGACTACCTATAACACTTCCCAAGGCTACAGTATTAAAACAAGATTGCAGAAAAGAGGTCAGGCTTCAGATCAGTGCCTTCTGGGTCTATCATCAATACCTTACAAATGTAGGCGGGTGCTTGATCTTATTCCTGTGACATGTCCTGTCTGCTACATCAGCAGTTATTACTGCAGCAGTTATTACAACTTTTCTAATGTATTCATGAAACCACTGGATCAATTATTGAGGATTCACCAAGAGGTAAACCATTTCATGAAAACATAACAGAAAATTATCACTGTTTTCTGTATAATGTCTGTTTTCTTTCTGATCACCAGCAATGGCTGATATATGGAAGCTCTATGAAAAAAACCCGAAACTCTATAGTTACATAAGAATTATTTCATTTAGCAGACAATTCTGTAATGTTCTTTCCATTCCTTAATGGAGCTATAAGCGATAAACCTCAAAACACTTCCATCAAGAAGAGTGCAAGCGGTAAGTTTCAGTGATTCTAGTTCATTGGAGACCTGAAACAGGTATGTTTTGCACCGGTCAAAAGCTAAGATGAATATTTGCTAGCAAAATTGAATTCTTAAAACAAATAAAACAACAACAACAACAACAAAACAAAAATAACCCCTCTTATTAAACCCTGATGAACTGATGGAATTAATTCATAACTAAGTGGTGGTGGAGAACTCTTTAACATTCAAGTGGCAACTTTCTAATTATCCACAGGAGAGGATATTAACTTGGTCAAGGCCAAATCATGCAAGTTGCCTGATGTCACTACAGCATTCGACCTTTCTATCTTAATGCTCTTTGCCCAGTTCTTGGAATGAATCTGGAGTTTTCTGTTCTTTCCTTTTGCAAGTTTTTACTTGCTAGAAATATACAGATACAGGCAGCATCTGATTTAGAAAAAACTGGTATAATAGTTGCTATATACTGTAAAGGGATGATTTCAAAGGCAGAAGAACAAACACAAAAAAGTCCAGGACAGAAAAGTTATAGCGAGAGAGAAAAAACTACATTTGGTGCAATATTCTGCATACACAGTGCAGTACTCGCTGATATTTTCAGTGCTGAAAAGATTTGCCCTAACTGCAAAGGCTCCTCCTTCACATAGCCTAGGATCGCAATATATATTGGAAAAACTCAGTGCAAAAAAACCAATTTTCTTTATGTCTAAAATATTTTGAGTGCTGTAGAGTTGTAACATGAGACAGGGTATATCTGTATTTATATTATGACTGTTTTTCTACTTTCTTAGAATTACTTTGATTAGCAACAAATTTTTGCTTAATATTTAAACAGGTTGGGGAAAACAACAACAAAAAATGCATGCAACTATTTTTTAACATTACAGAAATGTCTTTGTTTTACATTATCTAAAAAACTGTTTTTCAATCCAGATATTCAGTATTTTGTATCTTTTTTGCTTTTTCTCCATCTTATTACTGAAAGTATGCAAGTAGTGAGAAAGAAAAAAGGGAGGTAAAAATTAAAACCAATAAAACAAAAATGAATACATGATTCTTTAACTCTTCTGTTTCTTACTGAGATAAATTTTCAGAATTAAGACCAATTCCTTCAATTAATTGTTTAATTTAATGTCTTCTATCAGGTCTGTCAATTATTTAGCCTTATATCCTACTTTTCAGAAATATAAATACAACAGGTCCTTTGGTCAAGAAGCTCACAATCAGGCATATATTAAATGTACAGCAGCTGTTCTGGCTACCCTAGAATCCGCTAACCAGGGAGACCTAAGCATTAGACTGCACTGAAGATGGGAGAAGGCAGAATAATCATTGGCATTTGACTGGGTTAGAGATTCTGTCAAAATGCTGCCCCTGGGAACCAAACCAACCACATTAGGCCAAGGCTTCAAGACCTACACCTGGATCAATCTGGATGTGCACAAAGAGAGTCTCTGTGAAACCATAAGGGCTCTGCCCAGTCAAAAGGTTTCCCTGGAAGAGCCATCAGGGCTCTATTAAACAGGAATCTGACATAGGCAGAGGGGATATAATGAAAACATAGGTGAATTAATTTCAGKTTTTTTTTTTCCATTTTGCTTTTGCTCCTGACAGCTTTGTTTCAGAAGGTTTTCAGGTAACACCATCTTGTATATACAATATTTAAACAGTATGAAGGAAAGGGAAAAAATGAAGAAGTAGCTCATGACCTTCTCACAGCACTTAAAGCTGCTACAAATGAAGAAGATGAACTAGTTCCAGATAGAAAGAAAAATGCTTCCTACTGTTCTGTCATACAAAAGCACTATTTTTTTGCAACAAATCAGCTGGGAACTAAACTTTTTTTTTTTTTCCTCAGATAAATAGCAGAAGCCTTCTAGTAAAGGGGCACTGTGGGGAGAAAGGATCACCTTTGTCAATCATTGTTTGAATAGGGTCATTGAGTTAAGCTGTTATCTTGGTTTGCTAATGGTTGATAAGTCAATTCTGTGATACTCACAGAAGAGAAATAGAAAATGAGATAATTGACTTCTGACCCCACCCCCTTATCTAAACTCTTGAAAAGAAAGCTGAGTTTTAAAGGTATGATTGCTTGTTTGTTCTTCTGTGGGATACAATAGAAAAGGATGGAGAGAGACAAAAAAGCATGCAAAAATCTAGACAAAGGGGAGCTGTCATTATCAAATTGTGATAGAAATGGCCTGCTGTATTTGAGCCTAGGATTAATCTCTACAAGTGTTTTTAATCCATGTTAAACTATCAGCTGTTTGCAATATAGATTATGCACTGATATTATTAGGAAGCCTCAGCATTGCCCCTATTTAATTCAAAAAGACTCTTACTGTTTTCCACTTAGACTCTCTCCTGAATTGATAGATCTGTTTATAACAGTGGAGTTTATGGAGAGTTTTTCATATTATTTGCATGTCATCAATTCTGTTTTTTTCTTCCATTTTTGTAAGTCAAGTTAGTCCTAGACATACTAATTTACAAAGCTGAGGTCTGAAAACAGGGCCTGTTAGTCTTAAGCAATCTGAACTCTTTTTCCAGTCAAACAGTAGTGCTCAACTTCAGGTACCAGTGCCTTTTTCTACCAACAACTCCAGCACATTTATACAAACTAACGTTTCAAAATAATATGGACAGATACAGTATTGAACCTTTGTTCTGTGGGCCTTATGCAATAGAGCATGATACAGAAAATCCTCAAGCGAAATGCTTACCAATCTGGTTCATCCACCCAGTGCTACCTAGAGAATAATCATCTGGATCCTTCCGGCAAAAGAGAGTTTTATCACATCACTGTTCCTGAGCTAGAGCCATCTGCCTTACAGTGCTGATGGGGAACGCTCCCCTTCCACTTTCCCTTCTTCCTGGTATAATCTGCTTCCTAAGTAGGACAAAAATTAATATGCTTCTCTGAGAATTGATAAGTCTTCCCAATTAGCACTTATCATTGCAGATGGCAGTACAGGGGGAGGTAAAGGTTATACATCTTGGGGCCCACAATTTTTCATTTTGAAGATAACGGTGATAAATACTTAACAAAAATTTGGTTTTGAGTAAAAGCCCAATGGTTGTATTTACTGTTATGTGAGTGATTTCATAGAATTCAGTGGGAATCTGTGTTGGTGAATGGATATTAATCACATTGAAAGTTCAGGACTTCACATATAAGCAAAAAATAAAAAATAAAAAAAAAACAAGAGCAAATGAGAGTTGATGTGGAGCAACATTTTTGGTTCAGTCTTTTCTGGTTTTAACGCCATAAATCATTTATTCTTTGAAGCAGAGGAGTCTGAATTTATGACTTCCTAAACACAGTGGATACTACAAAATATTAGAGATACTTTAATAATTTTAGCATTCATAATGAGTAGAATCTTCTGCATTAACCTTTCCCCGTCATTTGCTTGAAAAGCTCTCTAAACTAGGCCAGGGCAAGAAGTATAGAGCTTGGCAATGTTCAAATCTCTGGTGAACTATTTCAGGGAGTGCTAATTACAATGCAATAGTGAGAGCAGGAGCTGCTCATCACTGCTGAAGCACAAGTCAGCATTTGTAAATGGTTTGCTCTGACAGCTGCCTGCTATCTGCGCTCCAAAGATCTCCCTTTTAATGTACTAAAGCCTATTTGATTGCAAATCCTTTTCCTGTTCCCCACATTAACTGTTAAATGCATGTAGCCTTCTTTGTTTTGTCCAGGCAGCTAGCTGAAAACATAGTCCCTATACTTCTCATCATAGCTGCATGCATACTTACTTAATTCATCAATGTGCAAGAGAAACCCCCAAACTAAAGCTTCTGCAGACATCAAGGAATACTCTATCCCTACAGCTTCATTAATCATATCATTAGGCTGGTCCAGATTTCTGTTTCCTTTCCTTCTATGCCCCTATTTTTATGTCTCTCATATATATTCTTGATTCATGTTAAAAGACAAAATACTTTCTTTTATACATGGTGTGCTCCCAAGAAAGAAAAGTATTCTTCAACTTTTTTTAAAGCTAGCTGAAAAAGTTAACAGTGGAGTCAAAGTTGAAACAGGCTTAGTTAAAAGGGCAACTAATTACTGAGGATTTTGCAGTTAATGGGGATAACAAGAAAAGTGTCATCTTAGAGGAGCTGCAAGAGGAAAAAAACTTTCTAATCTTTAGGCAGTATCACTCAATAACTAAGTGGTGTTTGATATTCAGTAAATGCAGTGGTAACTCATAATCTTTAACTGATTAATTATTAAACTTACATCAAAGTGTTAGATTAAATTTGGGATGACTGGGAAAACTTTTAACCAGAGGCAAGCCAAATCACTAGAAAGTAAATTGAATGATCTTGGGGAGGGGGCAGGGGGAGGCTGGAATTACTTTTATGATCATTATTCAGATTTCTTTAATCTCTGTGTTCTTGGTTTTGTTTTGAATACACACCTTATTTTTTCTGACAAAATCTGATATATTAAATAACAGATCATCCTGTCATCTGTAAAATACTATGAAAAGGAAGGAGGAATGCAAAATTTCTTCCACTGTTGCTTTCGTTAGCTACCAGGCAGAAATGAACAATCTCAGTTGTCTTCTTGAAAATCATTGGTCACCACAGATATAGAAACAAGCTTTGTGTGTTTCTTTTATATATGTCCCAAGTCACCAGGCAAACGTATGGAGTTCTTTATAAGGAGGAATAACTGCAGTGTTTTGATTGTCATGGTTATTAGGTTCTCAGTACAACTTTCTCCTGGGAAATGGAAGAAGAGGCCCCTAGATATGTCTGCCAAACTTCAATATAGGTTTACAGCATGTAGCATAACATAATTCATAACATTAAAGAAGCAAAAAAAAAAAAGAAAAGGAAGGGGAGCTAGTGCGCAAGACGACAGAAGGAAAAAGAAGTTTAAAGGTATACATGCCTTAAAAGTGAGAAGAAAAAAGAACTAAGAATAAAATTGAGATTTGAGAAGTTCCTGATTTTGACCTAACTCTATTTCCATCAGATCCTTTGTTGCAATAGAATTAGACCAGTGCTGAGTACTCAAGACTATAGCATGATGAGTGGGCATGGAGAAAACAGTAAGCAGGCAACAAGTATCTTCTAATCAAAGATCCAGGGGCATTAAGTTAAACTGTTGGATTGCAGGTTCAAAATACAAAAAGGGTATTATTTCTTCACACAATGAATATGTAAGCTGTGTTTTTCGACAGGATGTCGTGGAAGCAAACTGTTTATGACTGGACAAACTCAAGGCAGAAAATCCATCAGGACTGTTAAACACAAAGACAATAACTCTCCCTTTGAACACTCTCATTCCTGTTGCAAATTGCTGGAGTCTGAGAGAATATCTTGGCAAAATATTATCATCTGATTGCCCTGATCTATATCACTCTTTATCACACTCTTTTTGGAGTATTTAGTGTTTTAGTCACTGTTGGTGACAGAAGACTGAGCAGTATGGACCTTCAGCCTGATTTATGCACTATTCATCATATGCTTCTGAAAACCTCACCCAAGAAATTTGACTACCTGAAGCTGGTGCCTTTCTCAGATGAAAAAATGTCTCATTAAAAGCAATCGGACATTTAGGAAGGAATGCATCTTAGAAACTTCTATTGTGTTGTTATAGTGTGTTTTGCTAAATCATGGTAACTAGAATTACTTTCAATCATATTTTTAGAGATGGTGAACTTGGTATGAGAATCAAAGACAAATTGAGTTGTCAAAGTCAGATAGATGAAGGAACAGCTACTTCATATGCACATAATATTGCAGGTTGCTCAAAGAATTAGGAAGGAAAGGAAAAGAAACATGACCTTATCCCTTTCCCTTCAAGATAAGGTGCTCTGGAATGCAGCAGGTTTCTCTGGCCTGAAAGATCAAGCTTTCCATTTAAGCTTTAAAGGTACTTATCATTCAGAAAGTAGCTCTGTTTCAGACATGTAATAATAATGTAATTAAAATGGCTAGTGCCATTGTAATACACATCAGACAATTTGCATGTTTTCACTTTTTGATCCAAATCCTTGTCTGACGTAAACTCACAAAGGGAATAGAATTACACTGTGAATACCATTACCAGAAAAATCTTTGGGCTTGCAACAAGAAGAATGGCTTAGAGGTGCTCTTGCTAGGAGACATAAAAGAAGCCTGGGGAACTAATAGGCACAGATGAATTAAATAAAGTGCATATTGTGAGAAGTTGTACCATGATGATGTAACTATGGATAAACAACTAATTTCAGATTTCACTGAAGTTTTTCAGTTGGTAAGGAGTCAAAGAGAAAACATAAAAGTTTGGCTGGTTTGGGTTTTCTGATGAATCAGAGTTTTTTAATTTAAAACATTTCCTCAAAACAATATCAATTTTGAAAATGTTCTGATGGGGTACAGGTGAATTGATTCAAAGACGTTCCTGGTTTCATGCCAGGTCATGTGCCACACCACCAAACACGTAGACATATTGACTCTGTCTATACTCCTAAATAGATGAGGACCATGGACTGATTGATCCATGGGCTGCTTTCCATCCATGATTCTTAAAGCTAGTCTTCTGTAAAGCAAACTGATGATGTATGTATTGCGAAACACTCTGCTTTGGATCTTCTCTGGGCTTTTTGTTATCTGTGTTACTTTTTTTTTTGTTTGCTTGAGTGTACAAAACTGTTGAGATAATGCTGGAGGACTGTTTAAAACAGAAAAAGCCAAGACTGGTGCTATTTTGTCCATACTGCTTTTAACATCTGTGTCAGGTCCCTGAGTGCACCATCCAGCTCTGCCGCCTCTCCCCACTCCTTGGGATCTGGCTGCCTGTGCTGCAACTAGCCCTGCTGCTGCCTGGCTGGGTAACCTGGGATCTCCCCGCGGGGAGCTGAGGCAGAAAGTCTGTGGAGACGCCTTGCCGGGGAGCTGTCCCCCCATGGGCTCAGGAGCTGCATTTGAGCTCAGGCCCTTGCCCTTGTTGCTGGCCTGAGCTACGCTGTAGACATGATTGTGCCCGGCCTTGTACTTTGCTGACCCTGCTTCTGACCCACCGATTTGACTTCCTTTGACCTTGGACCTGCCTCCTCACCGTGGACCTGTTCAGCGATTGCTGGACAGTGGCTGACCCTGGTTATCATTGCTGACCCTGCTCTGTTTTTCTTGCTTGGGTACTGTGGGACTGGTCCCTTGTTGCTGGGGCCACTATCCTGCCTGCCTTGTGGTCACCCTCTGCTCCCCACTCACTTTCCCCTGCTGAGCAGTGGCCCTCACTGCTCTCTGATGGAGATCCCCAGAGGGAACCCTCACAGAACTGCAACTAGGAATTGTACTAGTGAGAGCTAGTTGAAGCAGGCCAAAACAGAAACAGGAAATAAATTAACAGCTGAGTAGTGTGGATAATCAGCATTCATGTAATCAAGCTCATTCCCTGGCCCTCTTTTGTACAGCAAGCCTTCATGGTGTGTGACTCTGCCTTGCTTCATGTCAGAGAGCCTTTTGAGAGCTCCATTGGGAGCTCTCTGCAGCACAGTCAGGACTGGCAGCTGGAAACTTCTCACTGTGCTGGCTCCAGCCACAGCAGTTTCCATCTCCACAGCAGATAGCCTAGAAATGCTGGTCCTGTGCCTTGAACACACACGAGAGAGGTGTCACTCCAGACCTTGCCACAAGTCCTCTGGAGCAGAGACCTGGCCTGAATGTGGCAGCTCCTTTCTAGACCAGACTTTCTGAGAAAAACAGAGCACAGGAATAAAGGAGTGAATAGTGTGGATTAAATCTCACCTTGACATGGAGTTAGGATGCAGCTAGTCCTGGCTATTTCTGGCACTTTCAAGGTATCAGTTCCTGGATGTACAGCAAGAAACCTAGAAGTTGTGAGAGCCCAAATCTGAATTAGGGCTATCAGGACTTCTAATTTTTGTCACTAAGTTGGAGACCTGTGTGTGTCGATTCCCAAGGGTGTAAGGTTTTCCAAGTGATTTTGGATCCCAGAACTATTTGTCTCCCAGCGCTTCTTCTCATTTTGCTAGTGCTGACATTGAGATAGGAGTCTGGAAGGTTGTGAATAGACTGAAAACTACTCTGAGAGCTTCCCTGGTAGTCAGGGAATGCTTTCTTGTAATACAGAAGGGTCGTACACAGAAAAATGCTGGATGAATGTCGCTCATCAGTGTATCCTATCATCATACATAATTGCTAGATAGGTAAAATTGGGTTTGACTGTACAGGGCTGTAGATGATCTTTTTAGAAAGATTTCCTTCTTTTTGGCTAATAGGCATTTTTCTTCAGATAAGAATAATTCTGGTTTGAAAACCAAAAAAAAAAAAAAAAGCATTCCATAAAGATGGATAGGAAGAGTTTAACAGCTCACAGGGTCTCAAATTAAAATATATTTTAAAGTTGAAATCCAAAATCTGTTTTTGCTTCCCCAATAACAGAGTAAGAGAAAGCATTTCATAACACATCTTTGAGGACCTTTGCATTATTTAATGTTTAATTTACAGAATTTGTAGAAATGTTTAGCATTGTATTTCTGTTTTTAAGTATGGTTGGTTTTGCATCCTAAAATTACTAATTGTCTCACTATAACCTTTCTTAATTAGCCTGTAAGTAACACTTTAATAATAGTAATTTAATTTAAAATGGCATTTTCAAACAGTTAGCAAAAGTCACCCCATTATTCAAAGAAACATTTTAAAAGCCTGACTTATGTAATTCCAGCTACAGTAAAGAAGTAATTGGCTAATGAGCTAATACTAGCAACCTTCATGGTGAATAATCTTGAGTGTCCTGAATATATGCTGAAATAATATGCTGTGTAAAGATATCTGTAGTTTAACCAGGTAACTAAGCTCATTGAATGTTTCTGGGTTTGATACTGGCATGATTACGGGTGCAGTCTGATGATAATGAAGGCTTAATCTTGATTTTTCTATCAGTCCAAAAGAATACTGAAGATCAAAACATGAGGAACAGCATTCACTTACAAGTTCAGTAGATGGTGAGGTTTATGCAAGAGTTTTGCTGTTGCTGATGACAACTTTTAGTGGGGTCGATTGCTGGGCATCAGGGTTATCAGGAGTTTGACTGATAGTGCTTTTAAGGGCTTTCCAAGATGCATCAATCAGAATGCTCTATGATCCTTATTATATGGAGGTCTATATATTTTTTGTTTTATTTGCGATACACACGAAAACAAAGATTTACAAGACATTAGGCCGGTTACCCCTCTGAACTCAGAATACACCATCTCTATTTCCATTTTTAGGCAATAAAATAAAAAACAGTGGTGAAAATAAGAGGGAATTATTACATTCCAGGCACCTTAGCATTGTTAAAAGCCGTATGGTGATGGATAATGTTTACAATTTGTGAAAAGTGCTTGAAATTTAACAAAGGAAGAATGGAAGTGCTACCTTTCAGCCTTGGATCAGGCTACAGCTTTTTGTAGAATGAACCTCTTTGCTTAGTGCTAGTTCTCACTCAATATTTTATTCCCCTGCAGTTTCATTAGCTGGCTATAGATGTTGTATGCTCTGGTCTAAATAAACCTCTAGAAAATGGATGGAGGGGAATCTATCGTTCTCAACTCTGGAGGCCAAGGATGGCTTCATTATTTCACTGTATATCTTTGATTCCTTTTCCTGTGAATCATGCATGACAGCAAAGGATATCTGGTTTGTTTAAGAACAACTGACCAGATGGTATGAAGACTTTTGCCCTGTCCATGAACATTTTTGCACACATGGCTAATATCGCAGCACTTGGGGAAAGGCGAGGAAGTAGGGTCCTTTTTTGACACATAATGTTTTATTTATGGCTGAAACAATGCTTCATTATCACATAAGAAAAAACCTTTATAGATGAAAATTTCAGGGCCTTCTGCATCCTACCAAAGAATTGTGAAAAACTCCTAGCAGGTTATAGATATTTTAGGACTAGCATCACATCAGCATCACTTCAGTAGCTGGACTGAAACAGGAAAAATGTTTGGCTACTGCCATATTTAATTGATGAGGTAGAAGAGATGGACTATGATGTTGGCAGTTAGTATGAGGTTAATTAACAAAAGATTTCTTTCTGTTCTTTGCCTTTATGTAGCATATTTGTCTCCTGTCCTTCAAAAATTACTGTTTAAATTAACAGGGCAACTTTTATTAGATGGCCTGGGGCAATAAATATAACTTAGTACAGAAAGTGGTAGTTTCCTTGTCAGTTAAAGAAGAGGGTTTGCAGATACAAGACATTAAAGTTTTCTTCTGGAGGGCCTGGTTTTTGTTTTCTTGTTTTACCTTTTCATAGAAAAAGGAATAACATTCTCTATGTTAGGAATTACAGAGGAATCCATAAGGAAAAAAATGGAGGAAGTAATGTGAAAAAAATGTTTTCTTCCGTTCCTCTCTTTTCAGAACCCCTACTGGAAGTAATGAATTGTCCAGAGTATTGCCCAGGAGATTTGTGGTGCCTCAAACTAAGATTTCCCTTTGTCAACACACACACACACACACACACACACACACACACACAAACACACACACAAACAAACAAACAAAAAACAGGTAAATATATGGGAAGGAGGAGATTAAAGAGGGGAAGAGTATTTGCATGTTTGCATGTGTATGTATGTGTAATGGTCTTCCCCAATAATAGCTGAAATCATAGTTCTTTCAGATGAAATTGGAAAAAAGTAAGAAGTCTCAGAGGTATTAATTTCCTTTCAGTTTCATTAAAATAGACAAAGGGCAAAAGATCTGTTACTGGCAGCACTGAGGGAAAGGCTCCAGGAAAAGCATAATAATTTCCAGGTACGGGAGAATCTTTGCCTTGGGGGAGACCTCAAATACAGATCCACAGAAATCAAGTGTCTTAGTTCTGCTGCTTACAGACTGTTTTAGTGGATGAAACCTTTCTAAAAAATTCTACGCAATACAAAGACAGAAATGATTTGACAATCCAAATATGATCTACATATAAATAAGGAACAATAGATTATAAGATTATATAATGAACTATTATTCCCTCATCAAATACAGACACTTCAACACAATTTGTAGTCCAGTTGCAAAAGATCCAAAGACAACGTAGCTTAGCTTCTCTTCTGTCAGCCAAAAGGATCACTAGCGGCAATGAAAGACCCTATCAGTATTTAAGAAGGGAAGCAGAAGAATGTGACACTATACTTGGCATGCCATGGAAAGCTTCCAAGATGGGAGGGCTGAAAGCATATGGATGCTTTTGGGGTGCAACATTTTATATCTGCCTGGTCTAAGTTTAGATCTAGTTAACTGTGGATTATATGTGTCAGTTGGTGAAAATCCTTAAAGTGGAGATAAAATGTTATGAAAGTGATTTGCTTCACAAAAAGGTCTATGTGGACACCATAAATGCTGACACCCTGAACACTGACAGCCTTAAGTAATTAGTGGCAGAGAGCAGCGAAAACATAATACTTGCAATTGAACAAATCTAGCTAGACTTGCAGTTTCCAAATGATGGTGAAAGTATGAATGTGTGTGTTAATTATACCAACAAACTGCTTAGAAAATTGGACAATATGTCAGGCAATCTAAAGCAAGTAGCTTGAGAAAGAGGGGAACCTGGGTTTATAGTCTCCAGACTTCCAAGTGCTCACAGCTATGTCTCACACGTTGCTGTCTACCCAGCATCACTCGCCAGACTAAGAAAAAAGGCAACCTGAGTGACAATTCTTGTACCAAATCAAGTTCACAGCTAGTGATCTTCGGGTCAGTGTCCTCTTTGGTGTGTGAGGGAAACTTGCAAGAAGAGAAATTAGACAGGAAATAAAGAGAAGCAAAACAACACTCTAAAGTAAAAAGTCACTGAGGACATAACCTGAAGACTATTGGAGTATACAATTACAGGTAGTCTAGTCAGGTTCCCCTAAATGAAGAAGTCATAATATACTAAAACAAGCCACCTCAAATTAAGATTTTACTTTGAAAGAGCTAATTTCTCAGAAAGTGATGGGCATATGCACCAGGATTTCTCTTTACTGTGTGATATATAAACTTTTCCAGTCTCCTCAAAATTGACAGATTCAAAGTAATTTGTCTCTTGGTTAAAGGTTTCAAATGGAGAGCATGTAAAAATGCAATACAAGGAACTTTTGTACTGCTGTTCATACTGGTAATTAAACATAGTTTCAAGATTCATGAACAGTTTTCCAACCCTATTGATTTCTGGTTCCCTCTCAGTGGAGATGTAGACAATTTCAGAAGTTTTATATGTAGACTGCATCCCATTTATGAATTTGCTTTTCTCAGTCACCTTTCATGGAATCCTTTGAAAGAGTCTGTACAAACCCTAGATTTAAAACCACTGAATATTAAGCCAATATTCACTGAAGGCAACAGTAATGTACTCAGTAAACAAATCTTTTTACAGATTTTGCTGTTATCCTTAGAATGTGAGCTTTCATGTAAAAAAAAAAAAAAAATCTCACACCCTCTGGCTGTGGAAATAGCCTTCGGTCCCTAAATCAATAGATTCCTGTCTTGTTCGCTCTGCAATCAAGACAGACCAAACAATATAACATCTGGAGAGGTGTGAGTGTCTTTCATCTGAATGGGATTTTAACTTCAAAGTCAGTCTTTGGCTCTTTAAATGCTTAGAGCTTTGTTACAAACGTGGAAACAGCTTGTGACTAAGTCACAGTTTAGTTTCCCATTACCCCTGTTCCAGCAGGAGTGAACCTGGTTGCTTCCAACTGTACTTGTAGGGGACCACAGGTTACATGTAGTCTTTGCTGACTGGCCACCTCAATGAGCAATGGCCTCTGGGAGCAGCTTTCTGCACAGCTTGTTCTGCAACTTCAGTGTGGACAGCCTGCCAGGGGAAAAAGCAGGTTGCTCCCACCTCTTTGCTGTACAAGGCTATGGAGGGTATTACAGCCTTGCCCCAAGGTACACAAGGCAGTTTAACAAATACGGCCATTCTGCAAACCTGCATTTTTTCACAGGATATCTGACACATACATGGGATATTATGCAGTCTCTCTTGGGGGAACAAATGGCAGAATGTCTTTTGTTGCTTTACGCAGGTAAGTAAATGAAAACCAAACCAAACTGAACTGCATGCAGACAAGTTTTGTCCCTTGTTATGTGAAGTCCTTAAGTCCCAGACATAATTACAAACATTTTTATAGTGTTAAGGACTCGCTGACTTCTTATGGAAAATATTGACAAAAGTTCAATACTGGGAAACAATCTGCCCCCTCATGAATTACAACACCAAACAGTCTTCACTCTGCCCTCATGGAAATACTGAGCAAAACAATTTTGCTTATGTTTCACACTTAGGAAAAAAATCATTTGTATGGATTTTCTTGTAAAAGAAGAGAGGTTGTACTGACAGACACATGAGTGTATCTAATATTATTGGAAGATGTTGAAAGCAGATTAGGCACTTAAAATTTTTAATGTAAAAACCATTTGAGAGAAAACTAAATGTAGTACTAAAATTATAAAGAAACTTTCTGAAAACACTGCAAAAGAAAATAAAGGTGAGGTTATCTTTTGGATTCCTAGTGATTCATGTTAAATATCTCAAGTGTGATCCAGAACCCCAAAACTTAGTGTACACCGGTATATAAGTGCTTAGGCCCCACTTATTCCTTTTCCATTGCTCATGTCTTGTGGCACCTATTCTTTCAACACCTCCCATTTAACCTGAAAATAACCTGAACTAGTCATCCAGGCAGATTCAGAGGATCACTCCTGCTCTGAGGAGACAGGCATGTACCTCCTTATTGCACTACTCATATGGGTCAAATTTGCTGAAGTCTCTCAGAGAAGCCCGAGAGGTTAGATGCAGTGGTACTTTCACATAGGATATGAGCAATCTGAGCACTAGATTTTGCTCAGCCTGAGGAGGACTGAACATGTATTTCCAAAGGACCACTAGACTATGGGTTATCCTTGGCAAGGATGGCAAGAGTGACTTTTTGGTCAAGATAGGCATTTATGTAACTGTGAAATGTGGTATTTAACTTTTTCACCCTTTATACAACAAAAGCTGTATGAGCAATGGAAGAACCATAATGATAAAGTAGGACTAAAACACTTTTAAAAAATATCTAACTTAAATAAACATGCATATTTAACATATCATATTTCTGAGTGGCTTCCAAAAACTACCTCTTAAACATCACTAGAAGCCTTACAAAGTCCTCAAAAGGATAGCATCTATTAATCAAATTCACCTGTTTGATTAAATGTGATTAGCAACCATTTCATGCAGGTTTCCATATCAGACAGTATGTACAGAATAGGACAATAAGGCTGTATGAATACAGTCTGATACTCAAAAAGTATCAGCTTAAACCTACATCAAGAAATGAATACTCCAAAATTTCATGCCTGTGATTTGATCACTGTGGTTGAAATAGCGCTCTTCTAATTAGCAATTTGAACAGCTTGAGCATTTTATATATAAAAATTCATATAAAATAATGTGATCCATAATAGTAGTAGAACTAGTCTTCACAGAAGATGATGCTTTCAACTAAATGAAGGTATTTTTGTTTCAATAATTTCATAGCAGGTGTGTGCTTTTTTGAAAATCTAATTTTTGTTACAAAAAAACTGACACCTCCTTCCCAAAAATATAATCTAGTTTTCAACTAACATTTTCACTTATTCAGTAAAAAAGATTCCAAGAAAGAAGTGAGCTGTTTCTACATTACAATGAAACTTTCCTCCCCTCCTTGTGTTTTAATGCTCACAAGATTGCTGTTTTATTTCTCCATTTGCCAAAAAAGCAGATGTTTTCCTGTCTCTGATTAAAAGGAGCATAAAATCATAGCTTTAAAAACCTATGAGTTCTAATTGTATTCTGCAACCATTTCTAGTTAACTCACTGGCTAAAAAGGTAAGGTACGTATAAATAAAGGATACAGCCTTTTTGTTGTTGTTTTCTTAATTAGAGGTCAGAAATCTTTGGAATAGTAACAGATCAGAATCTGATGTACAGGACTTTTACAGTCAAGGTGCACAAAGCATAAAATTGATAGCCATTGGATCTTATGGGTGTCAAAAATCTACATGAATTTAGAAAAATGAATTCATAGAAGAAAAGGCTATTAGAGGCTATTAGAAACAAGGATCCCGTTTCTGGCTGTATCAGCAGATAACACAATTCTAGTAGCACATAACTCCTTTTCTCTAAGTACAAGAACAAATAATAGCTTAAGACAGAACAAAATGGAAGAGCACCCTCCCTTTCCCTCCCTTGACAAGCAATTAACTCTGTTATCTCCAGGGTAGATTAACTATGGTGCTGGTTTGTTTATTCCTGTGACACCTGTAACTCCAAAAGTGACCCATCTTTGTAACTCCATAACTCTGGTACACACTGTGTTGCTATTTGAGCAATTAGTACAACTAATCTCAGTGTGATTCCAAAAATAACTCTGTTCTTAAGAATGGGAAGAAGGAAGAGCAATAGATAAGGAACAGAAAAGCAGGGACTGGTGGAGGAAGAGTTTAAAAATGACAGTCACATGTAAAAAAAAATCACCCTTCTGTCTTTTCCTGTGCCTGACAGTGCATTTCAGACAGTGTATTCAGAGGTGAAGAGCTACAGCAGTTGACCTTGAAGACCTAAAGAAAAGTCATATCAGTTTTCCCTTCAACCATGTGTCAGATAGGATCAGTTCCTAATGCCAGAGTAGGTGAGGAAGTTTTTTTAGCTACAGTATATGCAGAGAGTCAGTTATTTGGGAGGAGATAGTGTCATTTGTTCTTTATTTTTAGAGTGTCTGGAAGACTGCACAAAAGAGCCCTAGTCTATTGCTGCAGCCCCTTCAGTAATAATGCAGCTAATTAATAGCAGTCTATTATATCGTTTATACTATATAAAACTTAACTTTTCTTTCAGGAACCAGATGCACTGTTCAGTAATCACTCAGCAAAAGGGTTTTACACTTTTAAACCTCAATGGCTAAGTTCTAGCTGATCAGCATTGTATAACTTCAACATCTGTGCGCTCCAATTGGTTCTAAATGCATCATGAAAAAGCCTTTTTAAAAAGGTTGGCTTTTTTTAACTGTGTTTATTTGATTGGACTTGTTGAGGCAATTTAGCAGCAACATTATGCTGCTATTTTTAGTCCCACTTTAGATTAAAACTAACCTCCTTGCTCATTCAAGCAAAACTACATCACTAGATTGATTATAAATTGGGTTGGTGACAGTAGCCACTGTTTTACTGGCAATGCTGAATAACTAGGAAGGCACAAAGGGCAAGATTTACAAAGTGGACTTGAACATGCAGTTGTCTTGTTAGGTGCCACTGGCAGTTACAAAATCCAACTTATCTGTCACCTGCAATCCTAAATTTCTGTTCACACAGTGAATAATACTGAACAAAATTCATGCTTAGCTTAGAGCTAAGTTTGAAAGTGATTTACAAAACCATCCTTATTTTACTTACATACATAACCTGATTCAGTAGGTACACTCAGAGTTTCTGACTCTGCATAAATAATGACAAGAAAATACTTCTTGATAAGTAATTAGGGTTTGAATCTGAAATATGGAAGATCAGATGACATTCCTTGCTATACTCTGGAGTAGTAATTCATACTTTGATCTCCCACTTGCAAAGAACTCCTCTTCCTTGTAGGCAGGACAGCACAGACAGCAGGTTCCTTATTTCTTCTTCTTAATCCAGTTTTCTTTATGCATGCTAAAATACTTGCTTCACCAGAAAATAACAATGACTCTGTAGACAGATAATTAGGACAATCACCAGGCTCCAGTTCCTCATTAACATCCTCCTTACTGCAGAGAAGCTTAACAAGAGACTTGCCCACAGTGTAATATACCTCAAAGAGATGTCTAGAGTCAGCTCAAGCATAAAAGCATGCTTTGCACAACTCAAGTGAGGGTTAAATTAACAGACTATGGGAAAAAAAAATATTTAGGAGAAAGATCTGGCTTGGCTATCTAGCTTCAGGAGCAGGAATACTGTTATGCTGTCAGAAAGACTTCTGTCTAAAAGTTAGATGTCTAGCTATTTAAGTAATCAGACTTTGTCCCTGGTATTTCTTAGTTGTTAGCTTAGATGACTTCCTAGTAAGCACATTGAGCACATACTTGAGCCTTATATTAGGTGTCTACTTCCTCCCATGCTCATGAAGCATATATCCCTATACACTTAGGGACCTTATACATACATCCTTATACATATACATCAGGGCCCTGAGGGCACTAATAGGCCTTACTGTCCCTGCCCACCTCCCTGGTTGTGGGGCCTGGGCCACCCCTGCTCAGCCCCAGCCCCATCTCAGCCCAGCCTGGGGCTGCCAGTCCCTGCCCCACGATGCTACTGCAGTGCCAGCTGCAGCCCCACTGCAGCCCTGGCCCTTAGGGGGACCTCGGCCCTACGCTGTTGGCAGATTGTCTCCTGGATGAGCTTTAGACAATTTGCTGTAGCGCATCTCCAGTCCTGTTCCTGGTCGCCTCCTCTTGCTCCCGGCTGGAGCCCCTGGAGAGATACCGGACCCAGCTCATCACTCAAGGTGCTGGGGACCTTTGACAGACCCCACTACCAGCCCCGGCTCTGCCACCGCCTGCAGACCCTGGAGGACGGCACCCTGTTGGCAAGGGCACATCCTGCGCTGGGGGCACCCTCGGCTCCTGACTCCCCGTCCTTGGGGAGCAGCCGGCCCTTGCTGCACCCTGACATCCAGAGTCTGTGAGCTTAATTCACGACTGTGTATTTCACTAAGTGCATGAGCATGGTGCTATGACACTTAATAATCTTAGACTAAATTCCTGTTGGAAATATAGACCCAATCACCCACAGAGCAGTAAGTACACTGAAGTTCCTCAGAGAGGGCAGAAGAAACCAGAGTAAACCCAGGCCTTGGGAAAGAGAGTAGCAGGAAGAAGATGTTTGATATCTGAAATGAGATTCTTACGAGCTTATGGGAACAATTCACCAACACGGAGTATGTCAGTGAATCCTCACCTGGAGAAAAACAAGACAGAATATTCCTCAGTCCTGAATTGACAGAAAAAAGCTTGGTATCCAAAGAGAATTGTTTGCATACTTCTGAAACATATTTCTAAAAGGCAGAAAGTTCTAGGCCACTTTCAGTATATATAAACTTGTCTATTGTATTTCCTCATTTCTTAGGTACCTGAGTGTTTTAAAGCTATCATTGACTTATCCCCAAATTGCCTCTTGCCTACACTTTTCTGACTGAAAAGAGCATTTTGGGGAAAAATGTTCACGTGTGAACATTAGTCTTCAGCTGCATTTGGGATGTGTTGTCAGCTAGCAATAGCCAGGACTCAGGGGTTCTGCACGCTGTGTTCACCTGAAGAACCACTGTGGGCTTCCTTGTCTTTGGATAACTGTTGCTGAAGCTTGGCAGCCAACTCTGAAAACATTTTGTTTTATATTCTCCCAGGATCTGATAGTCAATCATACACTTCAAACAACCTGTTTTTGTTTTTATATGTGTCATTAAAATGGTTCTTTTAGCATAATGACTTGGATTGACCATTCTGGTTTTCTAAGCGTATATTTCATGAAAAGTGCATTTTTCTACAGTAAAGGCAACAGAATTGGCTGTTAAAAAAGCAGCCATTTCCACTGTAAAGTATTTGGTTGTCCCCTGAATAAATGACTTAAATCAACATATTCACTGAGAAAGGCACCAGTCTCCCTTACAAACTATGTAGCAATCTCACTCATGTCCCTAGAAGTAACAAAAAGCACCAAGTTAGAGAAAATATCCCCCATGGGCTAGAATTTCAGAAGTACTCAGATACGTGCCCATCTGCGTAAGTATCAAGTTTCTACTATGATCCCTAAAATTCATTCCACTTCTACCTTAAGTCATGTTTCTGCTGCTGGACATACAGAGAACTAGTGCTGCTTTCAAGTCAGCAAGCTGCTCAGAGCCCTACTCCAACCTGAGGCTGAATCTATAACACTGAATACCACTAAGAACCTTTCTAAAGGACTGCTGGACATCTGTTTACTGTACCCCAGAAAAGTTATATCGTTTAAAACAGTCTAAATATTTTGTGGGGAATCTTCAACTGTAATTGTAAAACACAAGGGCAGAGAAAGGCTTCCGTCTATGCTGATCTAGATGTGTGAGACATGTTCTTTCCCCTGCCATTGAACCCTGACTTGCCTAAGGCAGTTCCCTCTTCAGTTGTGTTCTGAAAATGCTTTGCTAAGGTATACATCTCATGGCAGCAATACACCTAGGAACTAGGCATTTCAAAACCAAAATGCTTTTAAGGACTTGGACCTGTGAGGTTATTTCCTTTAAATTTTTTATCTTCTTTAGATATGCATTTCAGTGTCCCCTGATGGATTTCTGAGCTTCAGTTGGGAGCACACAAAATTTCCATTCTCAGTGACTTTTTGGACATACCTTTTATCCAATATGCACCACAATGTTTTTCATAAATACTATCTATGCCCTCCATTGGTCATAAATTGCACTCCAACTGACAAATGGAATAGCTACTTATTCTAAATGTTTTAAAAGTCTCTATCATTCTACTTGTTTTGCAATTTGAGCAGGCCTGTAGATCTATGTTTTGGTTCAGAGCTATTCCCCTTCTCCTCAGATACAAAACTTGATAAGTATTTTCTGATGCTAAAGCATCAGAAGGTAGGTTAATATGCTGTTGTGTGAAAGGGAGGGACGGAAGGCCCTTCCTTATCTTTATAATTTACGTTTGCCTGCCAGAGCCCCCCTGTTTGAGGACTTTCCCTGAGACAGTTTCGCAAAGTAAAAGAGAATAAGATTTTATTAAAGCGACAGATACAACAGGTTCAGAATTGCCGTTGATAAATGCACTTGCTGCTACAGCTTTTCTTTCTATGAGCTCAAACTAACAATTAAGCGCTTTCAATAATGATATATTTTCCCGGGTAACGTCCGACGTTTGTCGGAGGCGCAAGTCTTACCAAAGAGGCGTCCCTGTTTGGGGGAGGGAGAAGGAGGCTCGCTCGTCAGCAATCTCCAGTGAACAGGTCGGGGGTTCAGTTTTCTTCCCTTCCAAAAACTTTAGTGAGCTAYCCTCTGTTTTATAGTTGCTGACGGTGGGATGTGGAAGCGCGGCAGACACACTTCATTGGCCAGATTGCCATTTGCGCGGTTGTTGGGGGTATGCCCCCCCCCTATTTACATAGCGTTATGCAGCAAAGGGCGTGATTTTTAATATGGTAAKCAGGGATAATGAGGCTGGGGGTACTATAGGGCAACAGTTAGTCTGTGAGCAGCAATTATTTTTTGGGATGCAACCCTTTGTGGTCAGGGGAGGACCGTGATACTTCCGTATCGCTCCCTCCTCCGCCGTGCAGCTGGAACAAACTGTCTGGCCTCCACCAGCTAGTTCGTTACTCATGTYGCAAAAGGGTGGTGTGCTTTGGCTGCCACGTACTGTTTTTCCCGTGTGCCCCCTTATCTTTCTCCCTGAGTTCTCTCTTGCTCCCACATGATGGAGGAATGGTTATGGGAATGGTGAAGTGAGAGAGGGCATGCTCTGATTGGGATGAGCAATCCCGTCTTCGGGGTAGAGGAAGGAATCTAGGCCAAGGCAAGCGAGCCTGCTGAAGCCTGCTGAAAGTGGCCGTATAGCGGCCTTGAGCACTACAAAAGAAGGCATTCACAAAACTGGTAAACAAGTCTGGACGGAACTAGGTTCCATAAATGTCGACGGAGCGTGGACAGCAACCTTGCACCAATCATGTATCCGCTTTATGCGCGTGGACAGAAACTGTAACCAATCATGTAACTATTGCTAGCGCATGCGTATTGCTTATCCATATATATACTTTGTGTAAACTCTAATAAAGGGGAGAACGATCATACTCATATTGAGACTCCATCGTTACTCTGGGCCTGCCTCCCACTCCGGCGTCCTCCGACACCCACATATGCCACTCCACTAAGGTAAAGAGAAGAGTGGTCCTATTTCACATCTATTGCTATTTCTTTGAAAGTCTTCTGGCATTTTACAGGCAATAAAGAGAGCAATGAAGCTTCTTTTCTGACAGGTCTGCAATTTTAGAGGCTTTGTTTGTTTAAAACAAAGGTTTGTCCTTTGAAGAAGAAATTATAATCATACTCCTTTTTTACTCTCTTCTGGCTGTTGATTCCAATATGTACAGTGAAGAATACAGACCCTTGGCAGAATCTTGCAAGCTACTAAAATTTTTCTTTACCTTTAAACCTTGCGTTTTAATAGATCTCTCCTTGATGAAACTCAGGAACTGCTGGCCAATTCATAAATCCATCATATCAAGCATCACTGTAGAGAACAGGAAAAGTTTTAGGAAATGCTATACACTATTATGGGACAAGTTTCCAAAATGGATCTGGACCAGAAAAAAAATGCTGTTTTCCAAGAAGTTAAAATAGTTAGTCTTAATTTTTCTTCCAGATGTCCTCCAAGATTCCTGGATATTTAAACTCCTTTAGGAACAAAGGTTTGTTCAACAGGGAACTGATTACATTAGAGTGTAGAAAGCTCTTGATTTACTAACAATCTGATGATCATATCTCATCTGATTAACCACGGCTGTTTCTGAGTTCTGACTGCCATCTTCAGTGTATGATATGATCGGAGAATTCCTTCTTTCAAAAATTATTTGGAAAACTGACCATCACAAATTGGAAAATACTTTGCCTCAAAACTGGATGAAAATTTATTTGCTTAAAAAGACAGAGAATATCAGAAGAGGGAGTGGAGGAGTGACAAAGTTGACCAGGCACAGTTCAGTTTTGATGCTGTGTTAAATAGCATTCTCAGCGATTAAATTCTGGCAACCAAAGTATCTACATTTAAGTCAGTTGTGATCTTTAGCATTAGCAAATATAAATGGGGAAAGATCTAAGTTCAAAAGTAGATCATTACTCTTTACCTGGAGCCAGCAGAAAATGGCACCAATAAATTTTATACTTCAGTTGACTTAGCATGATGGCTTTCTTTGTGTCAAAATGAAATAAATCTGTGCGCTACTTGGGTTTCAAGGTATTTGAACATAAGTTTTTTTTTTCCTGTCGTTGTTTTGTCCTAAGAAAGGAGTTTTATTGTGTGTGTGTGAGTGTCTCCATATGAATTTAGTCAGGCAGAAAGAACAAGCCAGTGACTCTGAAACAGCAGCAGCCTCTCTTGAAAATGACAGGACCTGGGGGCATATAGGTTTCTAAAGACACACAGTCATCTTTAAGCACTGCACAGAATTCTTTAATGATTGTTCACTGCACTTATATACTTGATATGATTACTCAAAAGAATGAGTTGGTGAATGGAAGAATAGACTTACTCAATAGAATGATAACATCAAAAAATCATAAGAAGTTCCAAGGCAGCATATCTAAAACGGACTAGAGAGTTATTTGGCATGCTTTCTAGTACCATACACTCATGTCGGTTATTAAAGAAATTAAAACAGGGAGGATAATTCATAAAATAGATTGCAAGTTAAAAAAATCACAGAGTGGCTGGGATGCTTGGCATTGTGGAATCAAAGTAAACAGTTTCAGCACAAGAACTGCCCCACACCTCTCAAACTCTGGCTTTTTTGTGGGTGTTCCCAAAGCATTCAGTGAGATTTTCCTCTCCCAGTAAATTGGAATGTTATCAGAGCTGCACTAATTATCTTCATGCTTTCACTTGCACATCATGATACTCTTATAAGCAAAATAGCAAAACGGACACTTTGCTGTGTCAAGATAATAAAGTCTTTATTGCACTCAACTCTAGTCTAATTTTTCTTCTTCTTCCTCTTTTTTTTTTTTTTAATGGGGAAAGCTATAGCAATCTTTGCTAATCTTAATAGGTAGCTGAGAGACTTAAAATGAGCATGTAGCCTACAGATATGCATTAAAGAACAAGCTCATGCATTTTTTTACCTTGGAGGAGGTGTTAAGTTTCTGGGTCACTGATTCAGTGAGATTGAGATAGAAGCAGATGATTGCAACACTGACTCTTGCAATAGCTGGAGAGATAGGTTAAAGGCAAGCTGGTTAACCTTTACAACACTAACTACTATATACAATATACAAATTGCTTTAACAAAACTCTGTTTCCTATTGCTAATGGCATTCAGTGCCTCTCCCATACCAGGGCATTCTCCTTCCCTGAAAAGCTGGAATTTGGTCTCTAGCAATGGCTCAGACCTATTTCTTTTTTCCCTGACTGAAGGCTGGTTGAAAAGGCTAACAAGAGGGAAAAACCGCCACAGCACTTCCAAGAATACTAATTGACTTCCCAAGGCTGCAGCAAGCAGTGAAGCCTTCATGTCCCAGGCATGTTTCCCACACCTATCCATTGTTCCTAGAGGAAAGTGTGGGGTTTTATTCACAAATGTTTCCAGGACTTCTTCAGATTCCAGTGAGGATAATGTTCTTATTGACCCTTTTAAGTCAAGTTGCCTTTCCATTTTGGAAATTGGCATTTCTTCCCTTGTCCATTAACTTCCTCAGGTTTCTGAAAAGCTGCTGGTGGAAATATGACCATAAGCTCTTGTCCCATTCCCTTATGGCCTCATATGATATGTAAGAAACGTGGTTGGTCTTGTGAGATATTCCTTCCTTAAAAACTCTGCTTTGGGGACAGGCAGCCAATAAAGAAAATTCAAAGCTATCTATAGCTGTTGTAGGTTCCTGGAGCCTTTAAATCAAGATATGTAATGATCTGGACAATGCTTTTTAATAAAGTAAAAGTTGGCTACTTACTCGTTATAATCTTCATTTTTTCAAAGGGGAAAAATGGCAGGAAAATGAAGCAAAATCTTGCTGTCATTTTCTGATCTTGTCATCATACTATGGGTGGTGATAACTTACCTCTTCCATAGTAAAAAGCAATAATGGAGGTAGCATTTGAGATGTCAGTTCTCAAAGGTATTGAAAATCTCTTTGAAGAATTAATAGGACTGAGACTCTGAAGCTCTTAAGAACAGTGATCAGCAACTTGTTGACAGGGTTTATACTGGAAAAGGTGAAACTCTGCTGGTTATGAAGAATTCAAGCAGTAGTTCTGGATGACTATAAGATGAAAGGGAAAAAAAATAAATATTGGAACAGTTTGTTAGGGTCATTCCAAAATACAGAGTTCATTCATGTAGGAGTTAAATTATGCTGATAAACAGAAATATCCCTAGAAAATCTAGTTAGGCAATCTAGTCTCATCTACCCAACTTGCCTAATTCAAAACATGTCTTTTGATCAAGTTTTCTCACTGTCTCATTTTAATATTAGGCTGTAAATAATTTTATATGAAGTAAATCAGTTTCAAAATAAGAGATGGCAAACAACTCAGTATCTCCTATAACCCAGCTGATAGTTGCTGTAGGGAAGGAGGAGGCTTCAGAGGTTGAGTCAGAAATGTAGGATTTGTACTGGGTCTCCCATATCCCATTCTATTATTGTAACCACTTGGTTGAAGGTGGAAAGGTAGATCAGCTGGTATTTCTGGACTATCATGGAAGTCTACAGCATGAAAACTTAACCATGTGGACCTAACCTTTTGCTTTTGCTATAAATGCCTGAAAAAGAAATGTGTAGCAAAACACTAGTTTTTAAATGAGATGAAAATTAAGAAACAGTTTGGAGTGAACCTGAATTGGCCTTTTTTTTTTTTCTTTCATTCTCTTTGGGACTTCTTGAAAATTTTTTACCACGAAAGTAATTTATATCACCAATAGTCTCCATTCTGGTTTTTGAGAGGAAAGGTTTACATAATTTTCCTTTAGAAAATTAACATATTTTAAATCTGATATTTTTATATTGCTTTTACTTAAGCATTGATATACCTTGAACTTCTTCCACCGTAGGGAAGCTCAGAGCACTGGGCTTTGCATTTGGACTAGACAGTGGTCAACCTTACGGTCTTTCTCAATTCTTTCAAGCAGTGAATTCTATTATCTCATTCTAAGCTCCAAAAATGTGATGTCTCACTGCCTTTATCGTGGAGACAGGTAGTTACATTCTGAAGGTCATAATAATCCAGGCCCTGCTCAATCAGTGGCTGGAAAATAATAAGTGAAACATTAAATGTGACTCAGTGTGCTATAAGGAGCTAGTGCAGATAGCAGAACAGTGGGTGTAGGTATTTACTGTATTCAGGCGTCAGTAAGCTTCATCATGATAATTAATTCATGAGGTAAGGAGGGTATATATGATTAAGGTCATTTCATCACCAAACAAATAGTGAGAAGTCTTTTAGTCCTGGTGTTGTTGTATAGGTTGCTATTTTTAAGTCCAAGTTCAGAGAGGAGTCTAGAAACTATAAGCTGTTCTGATGATTTGTGCGACGTCTTCAAATGAAGAGGAGAATATGATGGAAAGCTCCCCCGGGGTTTTCTTCTGCCTGCAGGCATAACCTCTGTCTTACCTGGATTCAGTTTCAATTAACTCCTCATCAGCTATGTGCTGATCTCAGTCAGGCACCAGACCAATCAGCGACCCTGATAAGTTGCAACAAATAAACAGACTTGTATATAATCTGTATAATGTTCCTGAGTCCATCATAGCCTTTCTTGGATGTTTGGTAGCTAACTGTAATATCCTGATTCATCATTACTCTGAATTCTTTCCACAGTTTTTTATACATCCATATAGTGGCTGTAAAAAGCTACCTTTTCTGATATCATATTTTGCATCTTTTTTTGTAGTGGCAATGAATGGATCTCTAGACATTTTGTTTATATGTGTTTATGGCCTATATTGTTTTATTTTTTACCTTTCTTTAGATTTCCCAAGTAACATCTAAAGCAGTTTATCTCCAAGACGTGTAAATCACTTATTACCTGTATAGTCAGCAACTACATCTATAGTTATTATTGTAAAAAGGCTTGACCCAGGTGAGTAATTTAAATGCTACCATAAAAAAAATGTTTATCCGAAACAAGCTACATCTTAGAATGCATTTGAAAACTGCATGCAAGCTGACCTGACAAAAGGAACTTCTTTAAATGTTACCTTTGGTCATGAACTGGTATTAAAATACACTTTATTTACTACTACTTGAAAGCCATCTTCTGCTTTACTTTCTTAGAGTTGTTTGGTATGTCAGAAACTGTGATAAAAGATACTGCCTAGTTAGAAGCTGTCTGACAAAAAAATTTCAGTATATCATTCAGGAGGAGCGTGATGCCAAGATAAACCTAAAAAAATAAGGCCAACACACTAATCAGGTGGGCACCTTGGTAATCCAGACTGATTCCAGCTGCTTAATGAAGTAGGAACCTAGAAAGGGATTCATAGTACAGGAAAGAGTTCTATCTCTGAAATTTTTTCAGAAGTCCTTGAATGTACCTAGCATATTGTCCATTCATAAATGTTGCATAATCTCCCATAAACCTAGATGAAATCATTACAGAATCCCTAAGTAAATGTAGGCCTGTTTTTCTTTTACTGTGCAACACCTGGGAAAATCATAAGGAAATTAAGTGGTGTCCGGTTTCTGCTTACTTATGGAATATGATGCAGGGAAGCTGCTGAGATAGTTGCAGAGGCCTATCGTACAAAAGAACCCAGTTCTTCTCAGGAAAATCAGAATGGGAGATAAGAATGATATCTCTCCATCCAACAACACCTTATTTTGGTAAGTAATCTAAGATAACTCTTTCCTCCAATTAGTATATCTTTCTTGCTATACTCATTACAGAAGTTAATATCAACCTAGTATTGTAATATTGCTAACAATCTCTATATAGGAAAAACAATCTCCATACAGGAAAAACATTAAGTGTGCTTGTTAATGCTACAACGGACATTCTGCACCTTCCTAGGTTTTACAAAAGAACGCAAAAGAGTGAGGGCTGAGGTCTTTGTTAGCTTTTGTCTAGCACAGCACTGAGGATATAACCTGATGAAATGTGGTTTAGGAAGTAGGTAAAGCAAGCACTGAATGTTTTGGCTTCTCTTGGAGAATCCATACAGATGAGGGGACATCCCATGTGCCTGGAGAAAGCTCCGAGCCTAAAAGGAAGATTCCCCATTGATATTCCCAGACGATGATTGCATGGTCAGTTTCTACGCACTGTGTCTCAATTTAATTCACTTGTGTGACAAGTCAAAAGAAAGAAGAAGTAAAAGCTACAAGTTATATCTTTTCCTTGTTGTTGTTATTGTTACCATTATAGTATTCTCCTAAGCAAAGGGCAAAATATTTAGATGAAATTAACTAAAACCAAACACTGTATCTACTAAAATATCAGTAAATATCAGTAGCCAACTGGCAGCGCAGGATCTAGCTACTGCAGGACTACAATATACTTCCTTTTCTACGTCTGGTAGTGTTTAGTATTTCCATTAATAACCAGGATAGTGGAATAAAGTGATAAGAAATCTTAAAAATAACATCAACCAGGAAGGGGACTCCGACCATTTGGAAGACAGGGTAAGGATTCAAAATAATCTCTGCAATTTACAATGATCATCAGTTGCAGTTGGATAAATGGCAGATGCAGAGTCTTGATATTAATGATAATACAAAATGGACAAAATTTACTAGGTAGCCAAGCAAATGAAAAGACAGTAAGGTTGTATTAAGAGGTAGCTAATGAGCACAAGTGGCAATGGAAAGGCCTCTGCTGAGTACTATACATTGATTTCACAATGGTACTTAGGAAAAATCTAGACTAGTTAGAAAAAATCCAAATGAGACCGTCAAAATAGCTAAAAATTTCAGAAAACTTGAATGTGAAGACAGACTAAAGGAATTTGCCTCTGATTAGTTTAGAAAAGATGGAGATTGAATATAATAATCTTCCAATATATAAAAGGTTGCTATTAATGAGTGTGATCATTGTTCTTTATGTCCCCTGAGTGCAGTACATTAAGTATTCAGCTTAATTTACTGCAAGGGAAATTTAGGATAGATCAGAAAACACACTTCTAACTGTAAGGATAATTAAAAGTTGGAACAGGTTTTTCAGAAGCACCATAATTCCAAACTTTAAAACAAGTCATACAAGCTTCTGTTAGGGTCTGGATGTATTTGAATTGTCTCAAAACAAGGAGATAAACAGTATCTGTTTTTTTTTTTTCAACTTTCCATTTCTATGCCTCTCTTATTTAAGTAGGTTTGTACATAACAGATAAAATTTACTTTTCTGTTTAAGGTTGTTTTTCCCTTGAGTCGGTAATGATTTTTACGTTCAAAACACCACATCCAGTTTTATCAAGCAATCTGGGAGCTATTAAGCTTACAGAAAATTCCTCATATCTTGCTTAGCTGTTCTTGACACAGAAGTAATCATGATTCATGAATATGTTAAACCAGGTTTCTGCTAGATTAGCTACTGGTAATCACTAATACATAGAAAGATTCTAAATAAAAATAGTAAAATAGGCCAGATGATAAAGAGAAATAAATTGTAGAAGTGGAGAGAGCAGTTACCTATTACAACAATTATCAATCATTCAGAGTTATAGGTAAAACTAAAAAGGATGAATGGATAAAGTACAACTTTACATTCTTAGAAGTATTAAAGTGAATCTTAATGTAAAGATAATGTAGGATTAAGTGCAAAAAAAGATAGAAAACTATTAAAAAAAAAAAAACTATAACAACAGAATGAAAGATGTCAGCCTTTAAGACATTACTTGACAAGGAATTATGATGTAGCCAGAAAACCATTTAGCCAGAAGGGTATCAATGAAAGTTAAAGGACATATCCAAGAAGGAAATGAACAAGTTTTAGAACTGCATGCAATTCTTGCTTGAATGATGAGTCATGCTGAAACTAGCAGAGACACAGGAAGAAGATGCAGAGAGGGAAGAAAATATGCTAGAGTCCTGAGTTCATTCGCTTCCATGATGAAAGGAATGAAACAACCCAGTTTCAGCGAAGAAAAAAAGAGGTCCTACAAAGGTAGGAGTCCAGCAGAAGACAAATGACTTAGAAAGATGCCCTGAGATAGATCAGGAGAGCGGTGATGCACAGAAAAAGAACATATCATATCCACCTGCAAATATTGAAAATTGTTTATTAATATGTTGCTTACACTGAGCCAAACAGTAGTTGAGCAATAAAAGCCATTTGCTTCATTATATCAGCTTGGTCACATAGTAAGATAACGCAGCTCATCTTTTTTGTTCAAATGAAGAGTCATTAACATTGTCCCAGAAAATTTTCCTGATACCTCTTTTTAAGTTTCTACCTATCAAAAAAGAGCATAATTAGATTACAGTTACTTTGCTAATATTCATAAAATATTTTCTATAGCAATCTGAATGTTCCTTTAGACAGATTCCAATATATTTATAATACAAGGATAATGAAAAAGTTTGCATTCTATTGCTCTGATTTCTATACCATTGACTTACTCCAAAAGAGGTATAGTGCAACTAGTAGTGTATTTGTTGCATAAAACTAGACTGCTGAATTAAAAGATAGGTGCAATGACCATCAAAAGGTAAGAGATGAAAGAAATTATCATAAACTCAAGAGAAAAAAGAATAGAAAATTTAGAAGATCTCTGTAGTAAATGGCTGTCACAAGAACTCTGCAGTAGTGAGATTAGAATCGTCTAGTATTTCTACCTCAGTTACTTCAGATAGGAACGTACATTCAGATTACAGGAAAGGAAGACTTGTCAACATAACGAAAAAAAGAAACTATTCAGGTGACATCACTAAGTATGAGACTTATGGAATTCATCATTATAATAATTGCAAGCTAAAAACATCACAAGCAAATACATGTTCTCTCAAATGTGAGAGGATCAACAGAAAATCACAAATCTAGGGAAGAATGTTAATGTGTTCCATTGGTATATGAACTATAATATTTTCCACAGTCTATCGAAAGCACAGAAAATAATATGAAGTATTCACTTATACACTGCATAAATTGAAGTCAGTGGCACTTCTCCCCTCTCCTCTTACAAAAGACTATTAAAGCCTCATGTGGAATATAGTACTCAATTTCCATTTTCCTGCATTAAAAATGATGGTGATATTCTGCAGTTAAAGCATCCTGAATGATTAAGACATTCTAAGAGCTTATATTCTAAGAGCTTACTCACACCGAGAGTTCAGAGAAATTGGGCTGGAATTCTATGAGATTGAAAAATGACCTAAATGTGTTATAGGGTTAAAAAAAAAAAAAAAAAGTCCGGAACAGAAATCTCTGTATTTGGAAAGTCAGGACCTGAATAAATTTGGGAAGAATGCTTACATCATGTGGAACACTGCTGAAAACACCAGCATTCAGAGAAATGAGTGAAACAATACTGAAAGAAGGCAAGTACAAGTGCTTCGAGTTCAACAGAACTCTGAATCCTAGACAGGGTAGGCTGACAGGTGTTATTATGGCTATGATAATTTGTAAGACCACTTTAAATGTTTTACCTTATCACATTGGCAAGTATAATTATAAGGAAATAGATAGTCCATACCATGATCCACCTCTGATTAAGTAATTTCTTTTAATATCACAGTTTTGACTCATTGGATAAGAATTTTTAAAATCTATTTGAATTTGTTTCCCAGGTGCATACTGCTCACAATTCATATTTTGGAATAAAAACACCCTGAAACAACAGAAACTGAACTGATACTGCTTCTGTCTCTGATTTACTTAACTACATTTTGTTGAAATACAGTCTTTGTGGCATTTTCTCCTCTGATGGGGAACTTCTTGTTGAAGTTCACAGACTCAACTTTTATTTTGTCACAAATAGTACATTTTAAGGAACTGTGCCTGTGTGTTAACATCTATCATTCTTCTATTGTTTTGGAAAATAAACTATATAGAGAGCCTAAATTTTCAGTTGGGCAGAAAGAACTAATTAGTACAAACTCAATAAAGAAACAAGATCTTCTGAGACAATTGCTGCAAACTGCAGAAGGGAAGGAAATTAAGAAAAAAACTGTCAGTGAATTTTGGTTATCCAAACTGAGAAAACTGCAGTATGTTGCTAATAAGAAAAGTGCATGGCACTTTCTGGAACACCCTTTAAAAATGTCTTCAGTTGGGCATCAAAAAGGACTAATTGCTTCTGAGTTTTGGAAAAAAAAACTTACACTTCTCCCTATCAAGTTTAAACACGTTTTTTAAGAAGTCCTTACAGGCGCTCATCTACAGCAGCACAGCATTTCATCTATACAAGCTAAGTTCATCAGTTTAGCTTGATTTCAGAAGAGCTTCATCAAATTGCACAAGCTCAGATCCAGACAATAATTTAAATACACTTAAAACGAACAACCCAAAATCTTGCATTTTTTAAATTCTACTTTAAAACCTCATTTTTAAAAAATTTATTCTACCTATTACTAAAACTAGATCACCACTGTTACTCCCCTAACAAGCTATACTAGTATAAACTGGAAATGTTTAATAGCAAATCAATCCCATTGTTGCTTTTTCATACAGGTATTCTGTCAATATGAATTGCAATCTTTCCATGTTCTCAATCTTGTCATTTCATCACTTAATATCACTGAAATTCAATATGTAAATGAAAGGTTTTAGCCAGAGGAGGAAAGACAAAATCAGCCAAAGATGGGCTTAGAGCTTCAGGGAAAGAACCGGAAAAAATGCACTTCATGCGTCTATAGGGCCTTACATGGTCAAAGTGCTGTATGAACATTCATTAGTGAAAAATGTCTCCTTTCATCCTCCCATGCTAATTACTGATAGAAGTAGCAAAATGTTAGCAGTGTTAATGTGCACATGCCATGCACAAGGTAGTACTCTACCATGTATTAATTAGCATGAGAGACACAAAGGAAACCATTACTGCAAATATTCCAGGAAAGCAGAAGCAGCAGGAGAGGAAAAAATGTTCCCTAGTCTGTGAAGGTAACATGAGATAAAAGGCAAAGAAAATAAGTAAATCTGAAGAAAATAGCTAGCTATGATGGGTTCTTTTAATTGTCATAGTGAAAAAGGAAGTATGTTTTTTAATGATGAATCTCCATTCATTCTCATTCAACTTGCTGCCTGCATTCAGAGAAAACAGTAACTGTCTGCTGACTGAACCTCAATTAAATATTATTAGTAAGTCATTTTCCAGTATAATCCTGTTTGTTCCCCATAGTGAGCTTGTAAATCACACAAGTTGAGCACTGTGCAGGGTGAGGACTGTGATCTCTGAAACATTTCTCGGAATTTTTCTCTTCCCCCTGGCAGTCCCTAACTGGAAGGCTAATGTGGTATTCCACTGGTTGGTTTTATTTTACAATAAAATCTGTGGTAACCTTTTATTTTTATTTAAATCATTTTTTTCACACTAATTTTCTTTTTCAGTGAGAAATGCAAATCTTTTTAATACTTTTAAGAATAACATCTGTTCATTTCCATGGGGAAAATCTTATTTTCTCTGTTATTTTCTCATTTCCATTGGTAACTTGGGAGTAAGAAAAATGGAACTACCTTCTGGGGGGGAAGGGGAATAAGTATGATTTTTTTCCTATAAGTATCACTTAAAAAATTATATAATTGTTTCAAATTCTATTAGAAAAATTGTATTTCAATACTTCTGTAAAAAATGAAACTATGGCTGTTCAAAGAAAATAATCTAATTACTGCCAAATACTTTGTTTAAAAACAAACATTTTTATTAACAAAAAATATCCATTTCTGTTCATCAGCCTTATGTCCTTCAAAGACACACGTAGAAGACACAACTAAATTTTTCAATAAATTCATACTCAGTCCAGTAGGAGGTGGCTTTTCCCTCACCACTTTCTTTGAGGCTTGAAATCTTCATGGTATGGTATACTACTAAAAATGTAACTCGCGTGCAGCTTCTGAATTTTTTACTCACATGAAGAAACACAGAATATCCTAGCAAAAGTCAGAATTGATTAAGATAAGAATGCAGCCATATGAAAAAGTCTTATTCCCACATGTGATTTTAAAACACAGATGAGGACTTAACAAAATGGTCTGTTAATTTGGTGTTTGATCACCCCCAGGCGCAAGGGTATGCCTAACATTACAAACTGACCCTTTTCATTCGGTGAACTAATATACCATGGACATTAGTAATGCACATTCCTTCTTACTGATTTGTCAGAATGCTTCCTCCCTGACAAAGAAACTCCCTCTTTTTTTTTTTCTCTCTCTTTTTTCCCAACAGAGTAATTCCACTTCAACCTCCTTCATGTCTTTGCTAGGAAAAGGGTTATTTGCTGCCGACTGGTCTGGTATATTTTTTTCCATAAGTACTTCATGCTCAGTCTCTTATGGGCTATCCTGTCATCACAAATATATGGTATATATTTGACACCTCAAGAGGTAACAAGCACAGTTAGTTCTCTCTAAAGCACCATACACATCTATGATATTACATAGACAACTGATAAAAAAGCAAATATCACTAATAAATGGTGCTGACTCCTAATCAATATCGCAATGGGTTTCAAGTGGCTGCATTTATGATGAAGGACTCTGTGTTCTGTAATGAATCTCCAGAGCATGGAGATAGCTATGGTCGTTTTGCTGTTTGTTTTCCCTGCCAATTATCTGTCTTTCCTGAGGGAACCAAAAATTCATTACCATTATATAAAAATATCAGATTGAATAGCAAATAATATGATGAATTTATAATTTAATTTTAAGCTCTCCATCACATAAGTCCATACACATTTTGCCTTCACTAATTGGTAAAAGAAGAGTTCCATTAAGCATACTTATAGCATTGCAGGTGGCAAATACTGAATTATATCTGAATGCAGAACAAAAATCTCAATCAAAAAAAAAAAATCAGTTATGTTTCTTTTTTTCCATGTAGGTACTTGAAATTGTGATTCAGAATCTTTCTGTATTTTACTCTGAGAGATTAAAAAATAATTACATCCTTCTAAAATCTCAATTTTGTAATCTCCCGTCTTCTGCTTGCTAAATGTACTGGCATACTGCACTGAGTTCTCCTACTGTAGCAGAGTCGTGTTTTGCATGCAAGTGAAATTATTTACAACATTTCAGTCACTTTGTCAACAGTGAACCTAATTAAGAGCTTGGAATTCAGCAAAAGAAACAAATAAATGGAAATATTTACAGGATAAAATCTTCTGGTTTGATACCACATATCACATAATCACTTGTATCTTATCTATGCTGCTAGTATGACCAGGCTCAAATCATTTTCTTGCCTGGAAGAGGACATTAAAATGTGTTGGTCGTAAATTTGGTGAAACACTAAGGATTTCTTTCTTGTTCATGATATATTCAAATAAGAGGACTATGCAATGCAATTCAGCTAAAACAACAAATCTTTTCTTCTTTTATGAAACAAAACCTGTTGTGGATTTTTTTGTTTTCCTTTTTTACTACAAGAATATTATTGCAAAAAAAAATACTAATGGAATAGTAAAATAGGCAGATACATTTTATTCTCTGGCATTTTTGGAGAGGTTTATTTAAAAATATGTGTATACTGTGAGAATATGGATATTATTTTAAAAAGAAAATTCAAGAGACACATTTAGGACCTTATGCTACTATCAGTCTTACTGCCTGAAGTATTAAACATTGGGTGATTTTACTTTTATCGTTTCCACACTGAATTTCTTGGACTACAGCACTTACTTATTCTATATGGAGGAGTCTCCAAAATACCACTGTTTTAACAAAACATATGAGGCATGGATAAACAGATACAACAGGTGCCATCTAAAACAAGTATCACCCATAAGAAATTGTGTGACAAGATATGTATTGGAAACTCATATAACAAAAATCCACAGAAATTATATCACAAAGCCACTGAGATCTTGTGTGCACCATCCTTGGGATCCAAGCATTTGGAATAAAGGCAGTGAAAAAAAACACAGACCCAAATATCATTGGTGTGTTTTCTATTGCTGGAGACATTAGCTAGCTGTAACTTTGCTATAGCTCTGTGCAGTGCATGGTGCCAGAGTTTCTTTGCTCTGCCAAGCTGGCTACACAGGCAATGCTGACTGCGGCATTGCAATTCTGTTTGCAGTCAGAATTTGGTTGTTCCCTTCAAAAAAGCAACAGTGGGAAAGTGGCAGCACACTGATCATCTCTCAACAACTCTCCATCTAAACTTCCACAAGAAATGCAAGGCGGGAAGGGGACTTTTCAGCTAATAGCCAGTCGTGAATGCACCATCAAACCTGAAAAACAGGCTTTGGTTCAGTTTAGTTCTCATCATCACCTTTTAACCTGGGGGTCTTCTGGGTCAAATGTGATGAGGTGACTAGGAAGCAGTGGCAATGGAAAGCAGCCTGTGCAGTGGAGAGGTGGGGCCTCAAAACAACAAGCAGGCCAGGGTCCTCGAAACAAAACCCTCCATATCTTTATATCATGCATCTGGGCAGAGGACTAATGTGTTGCTCAGAATCCACTCAATCCACTACAGGCAGGAGCAGTAGCATATTTAGATTTGCAGAAAACATGTGAAAAAAGATACTGGAAGATCATCTAGTCCATTTCCTGGCCAGAAGGCAAGGGAAAGGATTCAGCAGGTCTTACCTAAAGCTGATGCTAGCTTTAGGTGCAGTCAGCCCAACGTGTCAATAGCTGCTTTGATACAAAGAACTGAGACATCAAGGCCTAACCAACAACAAAAAAAAACATTCCTGATTTTCCTATGATCTGCTCCTTCTTCAGAAGTCCAGTCCCTTAGCATATCAGTGAAACTCATCCTCACAGCAGTTTATCACTAGTTACATCTGTACTAATAAATGAAGTCTGGCTAAGGCATATACTCAAGTATGAGCATGTGAGTGTCCATGCTGTTCATCCACCCATCCTATTCAGTGGTTAGCCTGCTTTCAGGCATGGCTGTGATTTCTGCCAAATAACCCTCTCCCAAACACTGTTCAAGGGAGAGCGCAAGCCAGGGTCTCTTCCCAACAGACAAACGGAAGACCCTTTGGAGAAACGAGAGTTTAGTTGCACAAACATAAGCTGTTCTGTGTGAGGGCCCAAGAAGAGGATGAGACTTTTTTTTTTAATATATATTAGTACAGTTCTAGTCATTAGAAAAAGGAGCCACAAATCTAATTTACCTTCAGCTTTTCTTACTCTTGATAGTCTGGGATCAATCACTTCATTCTTTTGGCTCAGATCTCCATTTCCCAATGCAGGAGCAAGCATATATATTTGTCCATCTGCAAACTCGTATTTCCAGCATCAAATAATTCAGCATTCATGGATTTTCAGTATTGAGACTACATACAGAGGAAGTCTACAGCAGAACCTGAAACTGGGTCCATATTTTTGGAATTCTATCCTAATAACTGCATCTCAGGACTCTCCTTCTCTATGCTACCTGTCAGGTGTTTACTGCTTGACCCTATTTTCATGGCATGACCTGGATCTTGCATTCATGTCCCACATCCTTAGTGCATTCTGAATTGTGTCAAATCAATCACGTTTCCACATTCATGGCACTTTACAACCTACTCAAGGCAGATTGTCTGCATGAATTATGTATCAAAAAGGCACAATACCACAACGTGAATACAATAACATTCCCAAGATTGCTTGAGACAATTAGAGGCAAGTATAGAAAGGTGTTTATTTCTTTTTCAGGAATTGCTCAAGGAGCTTGTGCATTACATTTAGTTGTGCAATGACTAAATTCTGCAGCCATTACTAACCATTTCTATTCTGTTCTGAGCAGTTCTATATCATGCTTGAAAATTTCCTTTAAAGTCTGCCAAAGGCTCTCAGAATACTTCATAATGTTGACTTCTTCCCACTCAATAATCACATGAACCATCCCACTGTCAATTTGCAATTACATAACATTCCTATGGCAACCACAGCGACTGCTTACATGGAAAATTAATATTAGGAGAGTAACATATTTTTAGCTGTCTTTTAATATAATTTTGCAGCTGGAAACCTCAGGGGAAAGGCATTACTATGAGATAGCGCAGCTCCTTGTGGAATATCAAGGAGTGCTCCTTGAAACTGCTCTTTGAGAACTGCTGTGTTAAGTGGCCACTTGGAGCCTAATTAACATTTTGATTTAGTACTGTTCTCCTAATCTCAGAGCCCGGTCAGATTTGTATTCCAAGGCATTGGTTCCAGAACAATATATCTAAATGAAATATTCCTTGGACATCATCCAATGAGCTGCTAACTGCTAGTTAGCCTCCAAAAAGTAGAAATCCATATTAGGCAATTCTCAATGGAGAAAACACACACACACACACACACACACACACACACACACACACACACAATAAAGCACAACCTATGTTCTGTGAGTATATTGTCTCTATTCATCTTCATTCACCCATCTGCCTTACTTTATCAGATCATTTGCAAATGTTCTAAATCACTGCAGAAGGACTAGATACAGCTGAAGAGCCCCAGTAATGTTAATCGAAAAATTCACTATTTTTTTCCAGTGATTTCAAGACCTTAGTCCCTACAAAAAGTACTGTCAGAGCAAAAGGTTAGATTCTCTAGATGCTGATTGGGTTGTGTTAGGTCATTTTACACCAACTGATATTTGGTACATTATATTTTGTAAACTTTAGTTGCAAAGTTTTGGTGAACATTAGCCCTAGCTTTGATGAGGCAAATATGTGGTCCATATGACAAAATTGTTGTCTGCCTGCATTTTTTCTTTCTTACCTATTAGCTTGGTAGGTCAAAAACTGAAGCATCCACTCTATCATTTCAGAACAACTTCTGAATTTGCTACAGTCCCTAGAGGATTTTGGGTCTTCTAAACTAATTAAAGATTTTATGAGACATAAATACAATATTATGTCTGTGACAAGTGAATTTTTTTCCCTAGTAATGATCCTTCTGGCCAGTCTAAGAACTGAAGAATCCTGTTGGATGAAAAACAGATGTTCCCTGAAGGAGTTATACCAGAGAGAGAAATGAGAGAAGATCATCTCCATAAGTGGTCATACAAATGTAAAATATACATGTGTTTAAATATAATGCATGTGATTGTGATGGTTTGTTTGTTTTAAATATTATTTGGATTTTAATGAATATTACAGCATTTTATATTCAGTAACTTCCTGTTAACTGCATAGAATTCCACGCTGTGCAGAACATGTAAGGAAACAATTAAGAACTTAAATAAATAAAAAAAAGTAGAGCTCCATTGGCATGAACAGAATTGCAGTGGTTTATATAAACTGAGAATCTAGAATCTACCGCAAAATTGAGATCTGGCTAATGGTTGTAAAGTGCACTTCTTTTTGTAAATCGTGGAAGACAAAAGTGAGGTATTTTTAGGAGCGATATTGTAAGAGACAACTTATGCATACATGACATTAATGGCATAAGATGTTAAGCTCCAAATTATTGCTTTTCTTTGTTTCTGTACCACTGCATTTTTTTTATATTTAACTGATATCTCAGATGGGTATCTGTTCTTTCATCTCCGTTATTTATGTAAGACATTTTCTCCTTTTTCTCTTTTTCACACATTTTATTTGTTTGCCTTGATATTTTTAGGGTTTGTGAATTTATTCTGGGAATAGTTTTTGTTTGTCAGGATGAGTCATGCCCACCTTCTTTCCCTCATACATACAAACACACAAGCAGACACTGAAATGTCCCTCATTTCTTCAGAGCAGGAAGCCATTCTCTTGATAGCATGTAATTTGTTTCATCTAATAGACCTCTTATCACAGGTATACAATAAGCAAAAGCTACTTTTGACTCCCTTACAGGTGAAGTTTTTTTTTTTAATCCCATTGGAGATTGCATTGCTATATTCACATTTCTTTTATGACCTGTAGGCTAATGCAAAAGCAGTAAAGCAGTGGAATCTTTACTGTTTAGTAAAAATAAGTAAGTACATCTTTTACTGTTTCGTAAATATAATTTTACATAATTTTTCCTCGCTTCTCAGACTGACTGAGTCTTAATATTCAGTTCATGACCATACATTGCTTTATAGACAGTGTGTTATATGTGGGAAGTTTATCTTTAAGTATTTCTGTAATACCACAGAAGTTTTTAGTACTATTGAGCATTTATTGTGGATGCAAGTAATAGTCTGTTCAGCTTTATCTCTTTGTATAAGAATTTGAACTGAAATGTATGCCTGATTGCTATCAGATATCATAACTGTAATCCCTCATGTACTTATAACAATGCTGCTTTTGCTTCCTTGACACATACACATGTGATTCACACATGTAAGTAACTGGACAGGAAAGTGGCAATGCCTAAAAACAATACATTGGATATGCATCTGGTTTTATAAGTACATGCAACTGTCTCAATTAGCATTTTTCACTTTTCTTATACATAAACCTCAGGTTAAAACTGTAGCTATTGACTAGAAATGGAAAGTAGATTTCTTTGGATAATTAAATCAGCTAGCCACAGTAAGCATAACTTACTATATTTTTCTATTTCAGTCTTGGTCACAATATGTAAGATAGCCTTTTTGTTCCAGTTTCAACTCCCATGCTTCACTCAATTTTTCTTCTTAAATTGGATTAGAATCTCCTGAGTAGAAGCAATTACCTTGATTCCTTAAATTCTCTGTCAAAGAAAGGAGGTCTCTGAAACAGAGGAGAAGGAACCATTTTCAGGTTTATCTGTCCTTTGTAGTGAAATCTGCCAATCATTTTCCAGAGAGGACGTGAAAGAAAAGAGGAGGAGGAGATGAGGAGGGAAACAAAAAACATGTTAGAGAAAATACATACACTTTTATCTGTATTTTACTTTTTAGCTTCATAGTCACAAGACCAAAACTGTAATTATTTTAAATTGGTGTAATTTGCAATCTTTTAGTCCTTGCAGTTTGTCTGCACTGCTGTTTGAGACAGACTCACAAGGACACATCTTCAGCTAGCGTAAATCATTGCAGCCCCATAGTGGATCTATGGAGATTGAAATCCATTGTATTTTTAAACCTTCAGAGTCACAGGCATATGCTGAAATCACAGGCATACACTGAAACGTAACCTGCAGCCTTCTAATCGTCTCCAGACTTGTCAATTGATTCTAACTGAACTTGAGAGACTAAGCTTGCATAAATTACATGTGGAAGGATCAAGAGAGAGAAATGTAGAAGGAAAAGAAAATGTATAATGCATATGCATCAGTTCAATGCACAAAAGTGATCTGATGAATACTTTATAAGGGTACTTTATAAGAGTATCCTGACACCCTTAGTGCATATTGTTTAAATTCAAAGTTTGTATATCTTGTATGGCATATTCAGATTGGATCAACACTTCTGAATAATTTCTCTCATTCCTAGCACTGGAATGTTTTTCTTGTACACTTGTTGAAGAGTAAAATCAGCCCAGATGCTAAAGTATACAAAAAAGAACTTTGTTTCTATGATCTTAAAAGCATGTTGGCTCATTTCCTTCAATTCTTCTCATTTTTTAAAAGCCTAATACATACAAGAATTTTTTGTTAGCTTACTTACAATTTTACTTTCAATTACTTGGTGAAAAAGAGAAAGTTGCAGTTCTCATGCACAGCTGATGTAGGTCAAGATAGAGCAACTCAGTTATGAGAATTACATCAGTGGATCTATTACAATTAACATCTCTGTTGCCTTCTTGAATTGATGTTCCCTGAAAAGTAAGCAGAAGGATGGAGCTGAGTTACTTTCGCTAAGAAATGACAGTGAGTACCTCTGTCTGTATTGCAGAGCGACACTGCCAAAAGCATGCCATCAAAATAGCTTCCTTGGAAATGGTACCTTCTAAACACAGAGGAAGAGATACTTCCTCATTCACAGATTACCTAAACAAAAGTGCATAAATAGTGCCTAAAAGCTTACAGATACCAAACCTTCTGTGGACATGAAATTCTTTACTGAATCAGTTGAATTAATTTTCGGGTTGAAAAGAATTAACTATATGTTGAGAAGGATCCTTGGCTTCTCAAATGATAGCTAGCTGATTCCTAGCTACCATTTTCACAAATGCAGGAAATGTATAAAGTTAAGGATATAAAATATTATGAGCCATTCCTGCAAGTCTATGGAACTGCATATGTTTGCCCAATTTCTGATTTTAGCTCTAGGCATATGGTGAAGGGAAAAAGAACCATAAAAACGAAGAGACTATCATTAAAGATTAGTATGTATGCAAAAACATGTATTGTGATATGTATCATTAATGAAACAAATCTGAAAGAACTACCAAGAGAAGTTATTCCTTTTTTGTGTTGAAAAATATTTTTCTTTCCCAAATCTTTTTCACATCTAATATACTCTTATAAATTATTTTAGATTTACATTTTTTTTCTTCTCTCAGCTTGGATATATTGAAAAACTAATTTCATTTAGGTTTCTAGTCAAATTACTTTAACAAGTTTTCATGCCTTAGCACTGTTAAGTTTTTGCTGAAAATTCTGTGAAGAAATTTTTATCTTAAGAAAACCCCAAACCCCAGTTTATCTTTTTTAGCTTATTAAAATAACTTTTACAGCATTTTTTTTTCTTTTCCCTGGCAATATCTAAGTTTGCAATGAAATTTGGTTTTATAGTCTCTTCTTTAAAGAGACACTGAACAATGTAATGCTTAATGTCCACAGTACTRCAAAGAATTATGTAAAATCAAGCTCATATAATTACAATAAGGTATATTTGATTGCAAATCTGTATTGTCTCCATCATGAAGCACCTGGATAATTGTCCAGAAAAAATAATTAGAATGAGGCTGCTAACATTCATGAATCACTTAAAGAGTACAAAATTATGATAGCTATACCAGCTGCTATATCTTATAAACGTAACATTGGTCTTCTATGGCCATTTCTTCCCTTTTAAAAAATGAATAGTATTGCAGTAAAGGGATATGTGGTTGCTTAGGAAATGTGACATGAGGCTCTGGTACAATGATTTGAATCGCTGAAGCTCTGTCTAACTGCTGGAGATTTAACTGAAGATTTAATTAAATTAGAAGGATTAGGATCTACATCCTTCAGCAAGGGTGAATCTAGTGGCAGTGTAACGATGGTGCTTTAAGAATATAAGCAAAGTAGTGTTTGTAGGGAAAAAGAATAACAAACAAGGCAAATGTAAGGAAATTTGCTACCAAATAAACACAACTTATTTAGAGAGAGATTTGATGATACACTTTAGACATTTTTTGTATAGTAGGGAGAAAGAAATAAATCCAGAGCACCAAGCCTGGCAAAGCTCCTACCCAGTAAAGGTGTTGTGTGGATCCTTGTGCCTGTGTAGGGTAGCTTCCATGACTGTCAGCACAGAGCTTCAGATCTCACCTCTGTATTTCTCAGCTTAGGGACTTGCCTGCAATGAAGACCCTGTAACTGTTTCAGATCTATGAAAATTCAAAGTAAGTACACGTTCAAGCATCTAAAAAAATTGTTCTTGTAGATCTTAGCACATGCACTACAGAGGATTACATTTTCAGCTTATACTATTAAGGTGAGGAACAATGCTTTCTATTCTATTGAGATGAGGAGAAAAATCCCTCTGTAGACTCCTTTGGATTTCTTAGCCTTTTGGAGGAGAATGACTTTTTCTGTGGAATAACTGTGCTACAGTATTAGCAGAACATACAGATTAAAATACACAAGGAAGGTACATACTCAAGGATGTAATATATGCATGATGGAATAAAAGAGAAAAGTCACTGTAGCACAAAGGAGTTAGTAGAGGTGATTCTCATAAAATCCGTCAGATCTGGGGGTGGGAAGGAAGTCTTCTTTAATATCAAAAGGTCAATTCGGTCTAGCAGTCTACACCTATTTTGCTAGGCAACCTGTTTTGCCCTCTATATTTCTTCTGTTCTTTCAAGTCAATGTCTTTAGTACTCAAAAACAGGTAGAAGGTAATGTTTACTTTGGAATGTTAACAGAATGGGTTTTCATTCTTTTTCTAACCCCCCCAAAAGTAAAAATAGATATAGTATGAACACACAAATGTATATAATATGTATATATGGATATAGCATTTCTCATATCAAATTATGAACTAGTTAAAATGATGATATATTAACTTGATTATTTTGCATATGACATGGTGAGCTTGATAAAGTTTAGAAATGGCAGTCCATTCATCACACTTTTATATATTATCACATATGAGCTAGAGAAAATATTTTCCCCTACTTATAAACTGTAGTTTGAGTATGAAATGCCTTTTTTAAATTATACCTAGTTTAATAGAAAAAAGAAAAGCTTAGGGTGATTTTTTAAAACAAAATAAGAAAATTATCCCTTGAATCCTTGGGATTTTTTCCCCCTTCTAGGTCACACTTTTCTTTTTTTGCTAGTATTCTATTAAAAGCAACTGCAAAAAGATTAATATTTTAATGGAGCTTTTACATCGGTGCCTCTGTGAGATCACTATGGGGGTGACCCTTTGATTTACCTTATGATTTCCTTCTTTAAACTGAAAAAAAAAAATAGTTTGTTTTTCCTGAAGGAAGCAAAGTTGATGGCTATATTGCTACTACTACTTTCAGCATTCTTGTGAGCAGAGGCATTTCTGAAATTCCTATTAGGTCAAAAAAAAGAAGAAAACCCTTGGCATATCTTTCTGGAGGCATCTCCTGAGATACTGTATTCTACATGTTATACTTTTCTACCCTAAGAGTTTTAAAACTGAATCTCATTTGGAAAATGGAGATTTTATTTTAAAGGGAAAAGTTCACAATACAGTCAAATGTCTCTAATGCTATAAAGAACAATGGCTGGTCAGCTATGCACTTTTTTTTTTTTTAATTTCTGAATTGCTCTTGAGATTAATTGGCATATCTGATACTAAATATGCATGAAAGAATATATCTGTCTGTTTTTTGTTACTGATTTCACTTAGCAGAGATTGCCATGAATTAAAAGGATATTTCAACTCAATGTTTCAATGGGTTGAAAAACTAGGTAAAATTTTCATCAAGGAATAAGTAGCTCTTAAAAACATTTTTACAGATTATAAGGTAGAGTAAAATTTTTGTGATCTTCAGATCTGATCTTCTGCTTCACAGAGAATGAAAAATTTCCCTGAACTAGTTCTTGCACGAATTACAGCATATGTTTTACGGAAAATAAATCTATTTATTTCTGATTTCAACACTTCAAGAAATTGTGGGTCCAATACTTTAGCAACATGCTATTCCAAACATGCCTCATTTATAATCTTTATTTGTCTAGCTTCAAGTTTTAGACTTTTATCTTATAAAAACCCTGCCTAAGTGAAGAGCCTCTCAAAGTTTCCTTTCTCATTTTTGCATTTTTGACTATGGTCAGGTACTGATTTTAACCACCCGTTTATTAAAGTGAGAAAGTTCTTTTAAGCTTTTACTAAAAAGACATGTTTTCCAGTACCTTTATCAGCTCCTTCGTTTTTCAGCTATGCTCCTTGGGCTGTAGGCATCAGAATTGGACACAGTACTGCAGTTGCAGTTGCACCAGTACCAAATCCAGATGCTATTTTATACCCCTGCTCTTGCTTGATATTTCTCTGGGTGTGCATACAAGGCTGGCTCTCATCTTTCTTTGCACAGCGGCTCTGCCTCTTGCACAAGGCAGAGGTGCATAGGGGTATCCCCAGCAGTACGGCAGCACCGGTGCCTTTCTGGAGGGCAGAAGAGGGCATGGCAATGCCAAGTGCTGCATGTCCCTTCAGCCTGTGCCAAGGCTGCCTCTCCACGGAAATGAGGGCACGTGGGACAGTGTGTGCCTGGGTCCCACTCTAAAACAGAAGGGTTGGCTGGGTCCCGAAGTTTAGATATGCCCAACACTGCACTGGAAACCCATTTGCTGCTGACCCAGCCAATATGATCCCAGGCCTTTTCAGAGCCGTGGCTCACCAGAACAGCGTTCTTCATCCCGTAGGAGTGAACTGCATCCATAAACATTTTGTAGAGAGGCCTAACTAGTAACTTGTGGAGATTTTTCTGAACCAGTATCCAGCCACTGTCATTCTTCTGCTTTCCTTCCTTCTGCAATTTGTGTATTATTTGAAGATTGTATCAGTAATTATTTTTCCCCAAGTCATTCATAAACATGTTAAATAGCTTACAGCCAGAAAATGATCCCTGTGAATCAACCTCCATAGCCACATAACAATGAGTCCTTCTTATAATTACACTGGGCTATGATTTAGATAACTTTTAATTGACTTTATGTATGCCATGTTCCAGGTTATTTATCAAGATGATGTGCAGTACCAGGACAGTATAGAAATCCAAGAATATTACAACAACAATACCATTATAAGTCAAATTTGTAATATTAAGAAAACACCCCAGTTACGTCGACAAGATCTCTTTTCCAGAAAAAACGTGTTGATTTGCATTAAATTACTCTCCTTAATTCTTTATGAAATGAGTCCCATATTAAATGTTTCATTATTTTTCCTCAGACTGATTTCAAGATGATAGGCTTATAATTAAATGGATTATTCTATTTATTCTTTTTTAAATATTGGCACAACATTCATTTTTCTTCCAGATGTTTCCTGAATGTCTTCCATGTTGCAAGACTTTTGGAAATCAATCCTGACAGTTTACAGAACTCCTCTGACACTTCTGTTATAACTCTTTGATGCAAATTACATAGACTTGCTGATAGTATATACAAGTGAGTGGGAAAAGGAGCTGATTCTTCACATCCTTCAGAGTAACTTTTTTAATGGAAATTTTGTTATCATCAACTATGACAGGATTATATGATAATTGTTTTTCCCCAGAAGAGAACAGAAATACTGAAAGAACACTTTTACTTTGTCCAATGATAATTATTGTGAATTCATTATAATTCATTTTGTTCAATGTTCGAACACAAGGAGGCCCTCCCACAACATAACTGGCCACATCATACTTTTTTTTGTTGTTTGGCTAACCTGGAAACTATCCACAGTGTGCAAAGACAGCTCAACTGCTTTGATTACAGTTACTCTGGCTTTTTGTAGGCAAAGTAATACTTTTTATTATTCAGAGATGCTAACTTCTTACTGTGTTGATCACAATAAGTACACATAACAATCCAGGGCGATTAAACTCCATATTTGAATGGATGCCTTTCCAAAACAAAAGGGCAGCTAGGGATTTATGTGCATTCTAGATTTAGGAGCCATCTCTTCTTTGCTAGCTTCTGATCTTAATCAGAATTTTGTAAAATTTACAGCTGTAATTGAAAGATGAAATAAATTATTCTGAATTTAGGTAAAGTACAGCATTTGTCTAAATCTAACATTTTCCTTTCAAAGGTCATTAAGTTATGCAGTTATAGTTACAACATACCTGAGAATAGTGGTCTTAATAATAACTAATAAACTAATTAAAAATTGTTTACAAAAATATTATATAATAATATTCAAGCAAATTTCCTCTCAAAAAAACCAAACCTGTCCCTACAGTTTTCCCAATATTTCAAATACCTGTTTGCATTCTTGTTTATAAGCATTTAACTTTTATGAATGTGGAATTATATATTTCTTGGTTTTGTGGTTAATTGTATCTGCAAAGCTCATGTCTGCTGATTGTTTACATCTGTAATCAGTTATGCAGTCAGACAACTAAAGGAGTTCAATAACTCAACTAGTTTATATGCATATCCAAAAAATTGCAAGTACAAGAGGAAAAAAAGATCATGCTATCATAAACAAATTATTACCAAAGAGTTCACAGTTACGCTTTGGACTTACTGTTTGAAATGGGAAGAGATAATTCTGTAATGGCAACAACTTTTACTTCTATCATTTTGGATACTGAAACATTTGTGCTTTTCTAGGGCATGGAGTTCTATGCACTGTCAGTGGCTATTGATACCAAAGAGGGTTCAGAGAGGTCTGAATTGCCATCTGATCATGATGTTGAATGTTTGATCACAGATTATATGCACATTTTGCTCACAGTTGTTGATACCTTTTTCCTGTCTTTCCTTTAAGAGAGCATGATAATGACAGGGTTTTTTTGTATCATGTAGGAGTTTTTCTAGGATGTGATAGTCCAGTTATTCACACTGGCTGCATATGGTATGTGTGGCCCACACAATGAGTTGCTTTGTATTTCCATCAGTCCAAGAGTACTAATTTTAATCTTCAAAATCAAAAGTGATTTGGGTTCAGAACCTGGGGATAACTGTGTCACCATGCTGTGCTGTAAACAGAGAAATCTGAGGATGAGAAGCATTGTAAAACAAAGAACTAGGTGGTATTTCCCAGAAAGACACTGTGATGTGGTGACAGATTTTACCTCTTGACTAACAAGGCTCAGGTTCTTTTCCTTTTAACTAACAGAATGCATTTTTTCCCTTTTCACATTTGAAATGACTTGTGTCCTCTGTGGGTATTTTTAAGTCAGAACCTGATATCAAAGATAAGATCTCTGTCTAATGCATACATGCAAACAACTGTGGTTACTTGGAGTTCTTTAAGTTTTGAATGGGTTGTCTGAAGTTCTATCAGATATTACTTTGGACATTTTACACACCAAATGAACACAACAGATAAAGACAATAAATTTTTACTTTTTATATTGTTACAAACTTCAAATATAAAAATAATTTAATTTGGCAAGAGCTAATCAAAGTTTTCTAAAAATTATGAAGGCATGTAGGATATTTAATTAGATGGACATCCACACATCTGAAGACAGCACTTACTTTATACTTCTGATTTAATCCTAACAGAACTGAAAAATACTGTACCAAGGATGATACTTCAGCTGTGGAACCCATAAGGGAAGATGACATTTGAACACTTGTATAAGAGTCATGTATATATTGACATTTTCTTCCCTGCTAATGAAGAATTCATATGGGCCATAATGTTCAATCAAGTCAAAAGTATTGATCTACTGTTAGGAATTTAAAACTTATATTTTAAACCCTGCATTTAACTTTCAGCACTTTTAAAACAAATATGTGTATATGGCAGGGGGTGGGTAAGAAGAAGTTAAAGGAAGAGAATGAGAGATGGGCTAGAAAGGAAATTGCCTGCATATACTTGTTTGATATATAACCCATTTAATAGAGGATTTTATGAGCTGCAATTACCAGTACTTCTCATGAGAGATATTTTTCTTTCATTCTAGCCATCACAGTCAAACAAGAAATGTGGCACCCTTTTAGTCTTATTACTACCACTGAATCAGGTAGGAAGATGGTATCATGATTTGTCATAAATCATCATAGTCTGAAGTACTCTTTTTACATTTTCTATAAGATTGCAGGAACAATGATATATTACATGTTAATTTACATCAATTAAATGCTGATGAAATTTACCTAGCTTCATGGCATGAGGTGAATTGGACATTTAGCTTTAGAACAAATTCAGTGCAAGCAATATCAGAAGTCTTTCCAGGATAACCTAATCCGCCTGGAGTTAGAGGCTTGCTTAGTCTCTAGTGTTCATTTACTCCTAACCAGATCTTAGAAACAGTTTATCTGAGCCAATATACTTTACTGGCATTTCTCTGAAGCTACTACTTTGATCTACAGCTACTTAGCTTTTATTAAAAAAAAAAAAAAGCGCCTTCAACAGCTATTATTGTGAAAAAGACATTTGTAATAAGAACCAACTGGCCAATACTGGGGTAGTAAGCACAGATGGGTTAATGGAAGGAAGGTTCTAAGCAGAAAAGATTTGTAAACTAATGAATTAAGAATGCAGGGAATTTTATAAAAGGTCACAGATAGCCTAGAACAAATATCTCTGGTAATCTCAGATGGATGGTCTCAGTCAGCTTTTTGAGAGCACAGCTCAGATACTCAGCATGTAATCACTCACAGATACACTCTTTCAAGTGCGCAGTCTTTATTGTGGTCATAATACCAATTAGAAGTTGATATAATGCATAGAATAACTAGACTGGGTACCGCTACTACCATGGAACCATAGAGGTAAATGTAGCTATAAAGCGTAGACTAGGAACTAGGTAAATATTAATGTCGTTACCTTACTCTGAAAAAAAAAAAAAAAGCTGCTACATATTAGGCAGTTACTTGTTAAACCTCAGGCTAGGTAGTTTACATATAGTCCAGTATCTTCAGAAAAGGGAATGTAAACCAGGTGCTCAAACTAAGTATTTAGTCCTTTAAACCATCTTTCTCTTTAAAGCAGAATTCTAAAGAAGAATTTATGGTGATTAGGTCTTACTTCATTTCCTCGGGTAGGTTGGTAATCTAAGTAAATGTCATTTGAGAAAAGTCCTGTATTTCTAAAGCCCTTGGATTCTTAGCACTGAAGGAGAAGAGACAAACAGATCTCATAATCATATATGTCTTTCATGTTCAAAGTGATGGTTTGCTTGACTGAGAAGGCTTGGAGTTAACTTGGTGGGCAGGGCAGAGTTCCACTGCTCTTTTTTCTTTCTTCTTCATGTTGACCTCTGGATCTATAATATTCTACTTTTTCATTTTTGTGCCCTCTACAAATATCAGACAAAATTAGAGTTAAAGAAAACTCAAAGCAACACATTCTTGCTTGCTCCAGGATCTCAATGATTAGCAGGTGATGTTACAAAACCACTGCCACCTCCCTTTCTGTAAGATTTCTGTAAGAGCTAGAGTCACAGTTGCCCTTTGAATTGATCATATAAGCAGGCATACTTCTTCCCTCACCTCTACAGTCCTCTGGAATAGATAGACTTAGCAGACTTTGAAAAGTACAGGGGTAACTAGTTTCTCATTAGCTAAAAGCTTTGTAATATAGTGCTAAAACATGCTTAAGAAACACAGGAGTTACACATCCACATGAGCTTTAGTGGATAGGACACATATCCTGGAGTCCTGGATCCATCTTTCTTCATGCAGTTATGTTTAGCAATGGGTACGGCTAGATACTATACTCTAATGAATAGAAGTAAAATATAGCTGCAGTGACTGGGAACGATATATGGGTTTCCTTGCCACTTGAATGCATCAGAAACTATACCTTACCTCTCTGGCAGTATGTCCAATACCAGGGATGAATTCAGCTCAAGCCTATCGCTTTGAACACCTTGGTGAAAAGTAGTCATTGCAGTCTCCCCACTGATAAACAGAATTTCTAGGAGCAAGGAGTCAGAGCCAATATCCCAACTGACACAATATACTCAGTCTTTAGAGAGATTAAAAGGAGATCTCCAATCTGCTTTCTTTCAGACATGGGTCATAATAGATGAAGGTAGTAAGGAGCAGCTTTATGAGATTGACATATTGATACAATACAATATTATAAACCTGCAATCTCTCATGATTTTAATTAACAGAACAGTACTGAAGTCAGAGGGAACAAGACAGGATACTGAGCTTTTTAAACCCGTGCAGTAAGGGTGATGGAAGTGGGTGCTGTTTGTCTCGTAGGGCCCATAGTTTTAGCTGTTCGGTTTTCCCCAGCAAGATTTCATACAGGTGCGAACTTCACTAAAGATAAAGCAATCTYGTCTGAGTTTGTAAGGAGGAGTATTTCACATCAAATACAGCAATAGTTTTAAGAAGTGCATAGAAAACACTTAGATTTCAAGGAGTCCTTATAAGAAGGGCTTGTAAGCTGTTCTTAATAAGGTTGAGTCTTTACTAGAAAATCAGAACTGAAAGGACTTTTATGTTGCATACACAGTTTCACAAACCATCTCCCTTCAACCATACCCACAAAAAAAGTATCAATAACTTGATAAGATAGCCATAGATTTAGTATATTACAGATAAATAAATGCACTTCCTGCCAAAAATTTCAAAGTTATCATATATGCCCTATAATTTTGTAAAATAACTATTAACAAAAATTACATAGGCTAAGGACATATGCCAGGATGAAATTATATGATTAACAAATTTCCTTAAAGCCAAATGCGATTCAGAGATGGGAAAAAAAAGCACAATGTTTTCCTGCCTCATATTGCATTGAAAAAATAAAGTTACTTTCCTGATGTGTTTGGTCTGAAAAAGTGAATGTCATGGGTTTTACAACGTTTAGGATGCAGCCATCAATAAGAACAATGTTGAGGGCCATAATCAATAACTTTACAAGCCTGCAGACATAGGCCACCATGAAATCCATTTTGATTTAATCAGCTTTCCTATTTTTCGGGTAAAATATAGCACTTCTGGATTATATCCAAGCAGTGAAGATACAGCAACAAAATGGTTCAATACAGCTTGCACAGTCTTCACATTTTTTAAATCAAGATGGTATTTTAGCGAACATTAACATTTAGTTTTCTCATTTTTCTCCCCCATCTTGTGTATCCCCCTTGTCCCTCCTTTTTTTTGATACTGCAGTGAAAATTGTGCTCTCCCTAATTAAAACTGGCGTATGAAATCCATGACTATATAGCCAGTATGCAGCAGGTTAAACATGAAATATTCCTACATGCTAAAACTACTTTTTGCTGAATTTACATTCTGCTACAGCAGGAAGACATTTCACAAGGTACAATGAAGTTCTGAATTGAATACCTTTAGCATTTTCTGAAAAGGAGAAACATTCTTTCATTTTTTGCCTAGTGTAGCACTTACCTTCTCTTTCTTGAGCTTAACAACCATGGTCCAGTGCTTGAGGTGCTGAGTGTCTTAACTGGGTAATTAAAGAACATGAGAAGCTGCAATTGGGGCAACCACTGAGAACTGGAATCAGGCTTTTGTATGTTTTGCTAGGTGTCAAACAGATGCTTGTTTGCATTTCTGGCAATGTATAAAGAGAGTTCTCTGCAAGTGAAGGCTAACTGTATTTGAGATATTTTTGTTTACCTTAAAAGTCTGCATGCAATAGATAAAGCTGTGAGAATAGAGATAAAATTTGTGCATCTGAAATACTCGGGAAATTTGTTCTGCCAAAGCAATACTTTGGCCAATAGCTAGAACAACTCTTCCTCTCCTTCCCTTGGTCTCTTGCACCTCCTCCTGGCGAGTCAAAGGAGGCTCAGCATGATTGATCCATATGTCTCTTCCTCCTGCCTGTCCACATTCCTGCCCTGCTTTGGAAAAAGTCATTAGGATTAAAACTATTCTGTGAAACTAACATATTACATTCTTTGTATTCTTACATTACATCTTTGTATGAGGATCCCATGGTGAGTGTACTTTTAAGACAAGCAATTGTAGGACTACACGATCCCCTATAAACACTTCCTAATAGAAGGATCACAGTTCACAGGAGGATAAATTGGACAATGAACCACTAGTTTGAAGTTCCTAAATCTTTGAATTTTTAATATTTGAGGGTAATTTAGCAGTTTTATCTACCTGCAGTCATTCATTGATTTAGATTGGATAATGCTACTGTTTAAACACCTTCCTCACTCTCCAGGTACATAAGCTAGTGAAAACAATTAAATGACCACTTTAGTAAGGAGAGATTAAACCCCCAATTTATGAACGATCTGCCAAAGGGAAAGTTAACATAATGTGAGGATGACAGTCATATTTTCCTTGGGAAAGAGGAGTGTTCTGAGAGAGCTCCTTTTCCTCCACTCCAGTATTTCTATTTATTTCTACCAATTTGGCACAAACCTGTTCTATCCTCTCAATGTCAAAACACAAGAAGTTCATTGAAATTTCAAAGTGGTAAATTAGAAACAAATAAATGGAAATATTTTTTATATAGCTTATGGAATTGTAGAATCTACGGCCCAGGGAATGTTCTTGGTGTTCAAATTTATCAAGATTAAAAAAAAAAATAAATGAACTTCTGTATGGACAACCAATATCTAGAGCTCGTAATAAAGCGGTATGTCTTAAGCTTCAGTTAAGCCAATCTCTAATTATTAAAGATAAGAATAAATCTTAATGCAGTGGAAAATTAGTTCATGCCTTCTTACTATGAAGTTTCTTGCATTTTTTTCTGATTTATCTAGTTTGGCTTCTGCTAAAGACAATTTTTTGAATATTTGGCCTGTGAGCTTGATTCTGGGCAGAAGTTTCTATGGTTTAACTATAGCATTCTTTAGAAAGACATCTAATCTAAATGAGAATGAACATCTACAGCTTTTTCTGATTTTATTTGTGAATGCAAATGCCAAGCTTCACAGAAGTCAGATTATGTTTTGAAATTATTCCTGTTCCAGTGCTATGTATTTTCTTCTAAATACATTCAATGAAGCTCCTGTTTAAACTCATCTTTGCAACCTAGAATGACAGTCCTGAAAATTTTGTCATGATGAATCCCAGTAGAGTTCCAGTAAATGGAGAACCTAATTCACTTGTGAGGCAGGAGAAAGTTTAAATTCCAGTACAACACTTTATATATCACTGACCTGCTTTTTTAACTACGTGTCTGAATTTGGCTCCATCTTGTTGCACATATCCTATTTTCTGTACTCCAATGACAAAAACGTGGCCACAAAGTTTTGCCTTTTGTCTGTGAAGGCTGGAATTTATTTATTTAATTTTACAAAGGTAAACAGCCAAACAGCTGTGTAATGTTCAATTAGCACAATACAGGAGATATTTGACAATGGCAAAGAAATATAGAGCATCACTAAGATCAAATAATGATGTGTGCAATGGCTACCATTTACCTGTCATAACTCTTTTCTTGTTTTATTTGTTTGTTTGATACAGAAGCAGAATTGTCCTACACCCATAATCTGAGAATATGACTTTCTGGCCGTAGCATTAAGTTCTATATTCTAGAGAACTCTTCTTTTCTGGACATGACTGAAGCACATGCTTTATTTTAAATCAAATAAAACTAAATGTATCCTTAAAACTAAGCATGCGCTTATTTGATATGCTTAATAAAAAAAGACCTTACCATGTGCTTAAGTACTCTTCTGAATTGAAGCCTGCTTGCTGAGTTAGAGAGTATAGATTTTTTAGATTACTTTTTGGATTACAGTCCTCTTCACAGAAACACAGATGGAGCATTCAAATGTCCTGATTGCTCAGATGTCCTGACGATCTGTAGCCAGGATCTGGTATGGATTTTTTTAGGCCAATCAAAACAGGACTTCATCTGGAGGGTAGCAGATGGAAGGAAGGCAAAGGATCCAAATTTTTGATCTTTTTTTGTCCAAACAGATGTTGTTGAGATGACTGAGCTACAGAGCCACAAATTCAACCAAAAAAAGGGGTAAAGAAATATATACTAACATATGCTGATATTTGGTATATAGTTAATCAGGCAGACTACAGTCACCTAAGGCTGCCATGAATATCCACCTCTCATCTGGTGGAGATGACAAGATTTTTCAGATTATTATAACTGAGTAATTTTATTTTGTTTAATTTTTTGACTTCTCATTCAGTCAAGAGAAGAGCTAACCACAGTACAATATTTGCTTTAGTAAGAGTCAATTGAGACATGACCAGGAAGTAAGTAACAACAAGCAGTAAAATAGTGGAATGGCATTTTACTAAAAGGAGGTGAAGGATATATCATATGGCTCTGTTTGACAGATTCCAGTTTGGGGCAATAATCTCACTGAAAACTGTTAGTTGTGATATTAAATGCAGGAAAGAATACCTGTGTGGGACAGGATTTACTGTGGAGTTAAATGAAAGTTTTCTGACTCTTAATTCTTAGCAAAAGATGAGATTATTAAATTAGAATGGAAGGGTACACTGATCACATGATTGTCATGATAAAATAACTCTGATATTGTCAGTGATATTTGCTATTAGTGTCTCCGCATCTTTAAAAAGCAAATGCAAGACTTTGATGGTGGTTCCTTGAAAGCACACTGTAAATGAGACGTGCTTCATTTTTATTTTTTTGTAAAACTCCCAAGTTAAAGTAAATATATGCCAAACTTTGAAAAAGTTACTAATTACAACTTACTAGAGCTTGTTCTACCTAGTAACTTCCCTGCTGGAATTCAGTAATTACAAACGAAGGGGATTCCAACAGGCACCTGTTTTACACTTGAAAGCTCAGAATTATTGCTCTACAGTAGCACTTTGTGTTACGTTACATAAGTCAAGGAAGAAATTACGTAGCAACATATCTTGACTGGAAAAAACAGAAATGGAATTTATAGCGGATGGGATGTTTTTCTACCGCTGTATGAATACTGGGACTACAACCTCCATGGACTTAAAGAAATTATATAATATACAAAATAACTACACAGAAACAATATTTACACTTTCAAAAAAAAATGCTGTCAGATTTTTGGATAAAAAGCATTAAACTGCAAACTATTATATTGTACATGCTAAAAATCTTCTCATACCATATAGATCATATTCGGCTGACAGGAGGGAATAAAATTTTCTTAATTTTTTGAGGTAGGAATAGACTACAATAACAGAAAACAGTAACAGTCTACTTCTAAGATGAAAAAGTAATTTTTTTTTTATTTATTCTTGGAGGAAAAAATACCACAAGGAAACTCATCCAGAATATTGAAGCATCTAAGATTCATTTATTTTTGCTCCTGATTGAAACAACCTTCCACCTAAAATAGTAAACACCAGAAATGCCTGAAAATGATTTTACCTGGAAATTAAAGAATTAATGGAGTTATTATATGGTATCTTACAGTAGCTCGATCTTAAAAAGCATGGATACCGGCCACTTGACCCTTCTCATACATAATTTATCTCTTGTGAGGATGACCACAGATAAACACACAATATTAAAAAAAAAACTACAAAGAGTTCAGAGAAGTCTTCTCACAATAAATAGAAAATCTCTTATTTGACATAACATCACACTCATTATGGAGGCAGATATTTTACTGCAATTTTGGTGTACCTTGTAGCCACTCAATTAGAAATTTAGCTTTTAAATGTTGAATGTTTCCATTAATTTTATACAACTGACATAAACTCTGCACAGTATAGCTTTTTTAGATCTAAGGATTGAGGTAAAATCGTCAGGGATATCCAAGTGACAAAAAAAAAGTAAAACATTATTTTCACCATACAATACATATATATATATATATATATGTGGATTCCACCAAAATCTATCAACGTCTAGTATTTTCTAAAAAGACCCTCACCCTTGTCCTGATGAGCTGCCAGAAACAGACAGAGGTAAGAAAGAAAGGTTACAAAATAAAATTTTTGTGGAAATTATGGTAGCTGGGCAAAATAAATTTAAGGAATTTAAATAAACTATAATTCTTGCTAAAAACAGACAGCAAAACTGTCTATAGGGAATTTTGCATGAAAAAGGCTTGAGAAAATGATAAGAATGAAATACTAAGGATGACCCAGAAAAGGAACTTGAATGTCAGGGAGTTAAAGCTTTATCAGAAACTTCATCAGAATGAAAACAGGGAGACAAGATGGATTCATTTCACAGGAATGAAATGCAACATGGCAAAATGGAAAATAAGAACACAAAGAGAGCACAGAATGCAAAGTACTTTGGGTAAAGTGTAGGATCGCATAACCTTGTATAGCTCCTTGCAGGCATTCACCATGTCACAAAAAATAAGCACAGAATTACAGAATAATGTAGGTTTTAAGGGGCCTCTGGAAGTCACCTCGTTCAACCCCCAACAAGAAAATGAAACAAGAAAACACAGAAAGTACAACAACAACAACAAAATAATTGCAAAAAAAAAAAAAAAAAGAGAGAAGGGGATACAAGAGGGAATACATGGTCAAGTATAGGAAGAGGAAAAGGATAAACATGTTGATAGCAATAACTGGATCAAAAACTATGTAATGGGACAACAGCCAGCCCAGAACAGATTTCTGGTTAAGAGCTAAACAACAAGTCATTCAAGTGGAAACAGAACAGGAAGCTTCAAGTGCAGTTTCAATAAATTGTCTAAATAGTTTCATAGCATTCCGAGAAAACATTATGACGTGCATAGAACAAAGCTGGATTCACTTCACAAGAAGAAATGCTGCTTTAACTTAGCATTCATCATGGAGGACAAATGATAAACATTCCAGTCAACTTTAACAGTAGTGTGGAAGACTTGGTGTTAACAGTATTTCTGTGCTCTAGTTTTGAGGACTGGAAGGAAAGGTTCAAAACAATCATAAAATCTTAACAAGATTTCATTCCACTTTCCCGATCTCCAGTCAACTGCATGTTCATAGACTTTAGGCATTAATCATATGGTGGTAAACCGAACAGTTCTGGTTTGAAGTCCTCCATAGAGTTCAGCACTAGAGTTGCTTCCTTTTTAAGATCTGGATTTAAATTTTCATCTGGAATCATAACCACTTGCATTCCTGCTGCCAGTGCTCCTTTGACTCCAAGTGGTGAATCTTCAAACACAAGACACTGGGAAACAAGGAGGTGAGGGGAATGAAGAGAAAGAAGAATAGTGTTACTACAAACTTTTTATTGTTTGTTTTACCAAAGAGAGAATGATCCTGCATACAACTTAGCAGGAGAACTAAATTCAATTCCTGGCTCAGACACCCCTAATTAGAACAAGCGTAAACCTCTCAATTTGAACATCTGCATGGTAATTAACCTTAAATTCATTTCACTTCAAAAAAGCATCTACCCATATATTTAAATCCCAACAACTGGTTACCCAGATGCTCCTAAGTGATTTGTTTTATCCGGATGGGTTTAAGCACAAGCTTAAAATAAAGTTAAGCATGTGCTTAAATACCTTGATAAGAAGGCAATTTAACCCTTCCAGACCAATTTTACAACTTGTAAAATGGCAAAAGCAGTGCCTTCACTTAAGGTGTGACATTTCTTATATACATTAGAGGGAACAAGACTACAATATCTAGGTCAATATTAGGATTTAGGGAGAATGTAGAAAGTAAGACAGAAGTTAATTGTCAGAATAGTGCTGTTAAATTCATGTACTGCTTGCTTAATTTCTTCCAAAGTAATGGGGACAAAGAAAATCAAAAAAGAAAATCAAAAGCAATTACACCGCAAGGCTACTCTTAGAGATAAGACAGTTTAGTCAGTAAAAATTCCATGTCCTACATAGTCATAATCATTCGAAATCTCAGTTTGGAAGCAGGTTTTTTTTTTTTTAATTAATGTAGTATTTATGTGAATTTTGTAGTTTAACATTATAATATAGAATAATAAATATACAACATAGTATTTTGAAAATTAAATGGCTATACTATTTTGTTAAAAATTCCATTCTTTTTCAGTCTTTCAGCATTTAATACTAATGTGGATAAATTATCGTAGTTTTTGATTACAGAATTAGAAATTGTTTTTCTGACACAAAGAGTTAAAATTAATAATCTATTTAAAAGTCTTTATGTAAAGATACTTTCACTATTCTGGTTTGATGACAATGGTAAATGTAAAAATTGAAATGTTATAAATCAAACCAAAATAGCGGAGGTGTGTTATCCTACCACTTTATACCTATATGGTACACACTATTTGTGTAGGTATACATTTATAACAAATACACAAAGGCTGGAAAAACTTTGACAAAAATAATCAAAGGTATACTTAGGTATCTTTTAGGGCTACAAATTCCACATATTTACACGAAAAAACTATTTATGGATGCTTTAGGGAAACAATCATGAGCTCAGTCAACTACTTAATAAACTTTAGCAGATACAATAGGAAACATTTATTATACCAAAGGTAACCTATACCAAAGGTAAGGTTACAATCCCACCTTTAGTATATGTTTGATTTGCCTAATTCCTGGTGAGTTTAGGAAATCTGAAAAGCTCCTTTTAACATCTGGCTTACAGTTAGACTTGACCCATACTGCTTCTTTATCCTGCCCACTGCTGGAATATTTTATAGTGTAGCTAAGTGTTCAGATCTCAAAAATATAGAGAGACATGAACAACTAAAACGCTGAGAAAGTTCGTCTGTTTACCACCTCTCACCTTTTATGTATATATCTGCATAATACTTGGGCTTCTGCAATTGGGCTGTGTACCATTTTACAGAACTTAACTTTTCCATTTTTCTGTAGCTAAGGTACATTTCAGTAAAATACAAACATTTTCAAAATATTAAGTAGATTAACTTTATCGCATTGTAGAATAACATCCTAAGAATGCTTCCAAGGCTGTTATGCATTACCAGGGGAATACACTTAAGCAAACTACAAAGTACAGGCAGGTTTTGCCAATGGTATTTGAAATTAAGTTAACTTTTAAAAATTATTATTATTATTATTAAATGTTGGTAGCTAAGGCAAAAAAATCAAAAAATGAAATGACTTATTTAGTACCTCGGTACTTTTACAAAGATGTGACTGATGTAAGTGTTCTCTGTAAGGAGAAGGATAAAGAAATATAATGGAATTTTCTAATTTGCATATTTCAGATTGTGCTACAGTGGTAGAGTGAACTTTTTTTTTTTTTTAAATGGTCAGTAACCAGTAATGTTGAAGATAAAATTTTGCTTTTCAACATAAAGAGTAAGAAAGACATCATCAAACATGCATGGTAAGAAAATATAACATTGCTGAGGCAGCACAAGCTGAGGATCAAAGTAAATAAATGAAATAGGCCAAACAACCGAAGACAGCCACACATTGAAAACACAAGTTCCTAGAAATTTTACAAACACAAACAAATTTCAACTGGATTTTCAGCAACTTATACAAAATCAGGCAGACCATCTAGTCTGATCTTTTATTATAATATGAGATGAATCTTATGGAATTCATTCCTGTAGAAAATAAAGCATCTCTTCCTGACATTACACAGTCTGAAGTTTGAATTTTTGGTCATGTATAATCTGGAGCAACCTTTGGCATTGCCAAGCATCTGAAAATTCTGACCCACACTAAGTGGCTTCAAACACCTCTGCAGTTTTGACTGCAATTATTATCATTTTTATTAGCTGTGCTACTACGATTAATATTAAAATTATTAACACAAGTCATTTTGATAATTCAAAGCAGGTTTGAGATGGTTTGTACAATTTTCCCCCCACACTTCAGACAGTGCAACTTGGCTCTGCCTTATCACATGCCTCTCTCTTACACATTACGCCCTTTGCTACCGTCATTACTGATGTGTCAAATCCCTTCCTCCATACTCAAGATGAGTTTTCTTGTCCTTTTCTTCACAACACAATAGACATGGCAACTAATAGCCATGAGGGTAACAGCAATGAATTGCTAAACTTTGTTTAACTTTTGACTGAATCCCGATGTGAAGCAGTGGGAGAATATACAGCAGAATACTGCATCTTTTAGGTTCCCTAACACACAACTCTCACCAGGAAAGATTAGTGATGCACAAAGTTTACCTGCTTTGGCTGTGCTCTAAGAGAACCATGTTGCAACCTGTCAAAACTTTATTTCATTCAAAGAAAACATTTTGGCAAGACATATTTAATGGCTGCACTATGTACACATATTTATATTGCAGACTGTAGAACAGAAAGAAGGAATGTATCCTTTCTCCCTGTCTTCTTTTCTTTTTAAAATGTCCGTCAAGATCTCAACCTGGAGTCAGTCAAGGGAAAGTAAGAGGTGCCTTCTACCTTGCATTTAATAAAGTAAACCTTAATTAGTGATTTTTAGAGAGCAATGGAAGAAACTAATCTCTCTGGTGCTAATTTCCTTTATTCAGTCACTAAATTCCATTCCCCCCCCCCCCCAGTTTGAACACTGGCATTTTCAATCTGTTGAATATTATCACTGCTACCAACTACAAGGACACATCCAGCTGATCCAGCTATCTGAACTGAAGCAGGGCCCTGCCTATTGGTTTTGTTCTTAACAACGCGTTGCTTTGTGACCTAAATCCCTAGTCTCTAGGCTCTCTGTGCATGCCGAAACCGTGAATGAAACCCCGACACGCTCTGCCTTTTAAAGAGTAAGCTTAAACGTTGCACAAACAGCATTATCAAGGCTTTTCAGAAACTTTTTCTAATCCACCTCGTACAAAGAAGTGTACTTCACCGTTCTGCCTCGGAAGACCTGACTGACTCCCGTGATGTCACCAAGCCTGCTGCAGGAGAGAAGCCAATGATTACGGAAGGCAATATGCATAATGAAAAGCTTAACTAATTCCCTGGAACTAGAAGCAATTAAAACTCTTAATTACCAAAGAAGCCAGGCAAATGACCCATAATTACAGTGGCTTTAATGTTACAGGAAATCAGTGTACTAGGTCTTCCTCCAGTCTTTCTTGCTACTGACACTTAATTGTCAACAGCACAGCAACATTTTTAATGGATGACAAAAGGTTTACAAAGGTCACATACAAAATGGATTTATTAACTTGGCTGCATAGAGATGTTAGAAACTGTCCACTGCCCTGGCCCACCCACATACTAAATTTAGAGATATGAAAGCAGCCAAGTTCTTCCCTGTTTTGCATAAATATTGCAACATCAGCATCACTCCAATTGAGAGAGACAGATGAGATGTATACAGACTTTAGCTGTGAGATTTTGGCATTATTTCTAAACCTTGTGGCACCAATCAATACTGCTACTATGAAATCTCTCAAAGAGTACTACTATGGTAGGACAATTTTTACTTTGGAATGAACTAGATGCTTAAAACAAAATAAGGTAATAAAGTGCACTAATTTACATTTCACTCTACATGTCTATAAAAAAAAAATCATTTCACTTAAGAAAAAAAAAATACAGTTTTGATATTAAGACCTTGAAAAACATGTGCAGATAATATGAACGGGCCAGAGGTGAGGAACAGGGAATCCTTATCGAACAAATATCCTTGATCATATATGATATAATCATATCAATCCTAAAATAGAAGAAGAATGAAACTAAAGATGGTGTCATTTATACACAGGTGACTTGTTGGCAAATTAAACACTACCATCTATTTCTCTGTAAAGAATTCTGTATTTCAGTGAGAAAAATGTCCTGTTTGCAGGTTCTAGTCTCAATTTAGGCTCTTAATCTCATATAATTCAAAGTATTTGCAGATGCTGGGACTAAAACATGTATTTCAGCACTTTGCCTTTCAACCAGGGTCTTGCTGGTAAGAGTATCGAATATTTCATTTTATTTTGATAAAAAAGTGAGCAGAACAGGAACTGCGTACTTGTTAACTCCAACCTTCTCTTCCCTAAACATATTCTTTTAATTTATTATTATTACTTTGTATTTACTATATGCTCCATGGGAAATAGCTACTATGGAAATTGATGGGAAAACATTCAACTTCAGTTTTTATTTCTCCTGCTATCAGTTACTCTTATCTTGCCTTGTGGTCTGTTCAAACTGATACCAACATGGGTAAGTCTTTCACACTGGGAAAAATATACCTCAAAGATCTTCTATACTATTGAGGCTTAGACAGAGCTAAATTAACACTAGCCTGCCTTCTGAGGGCTTAATATGAGAATGACTCTCCCTGCATCCATAAAATCCATTTCAAAACCATTGCAGGTCTGGGGAAAAAATATACTCTGACTAAAAAGAAAAAAGAGGAAAAAAAGAAGATTAATAATTTAATTCCTGCTGAATCAAAGCAAAAGGGGAAAATAGTAGAATTTTGAGGCTTCAAAGTTTAGAAAGGAAAAATAACTAATGAAATTTCAAAACATCAGGTCACTTGCTAATCTAAATCCTAAATGGGAAGTAGCCTTACAGAAGTCCCATGAAAAGCTGGATAAAGTGGAAGAGATGAATTCTGCCTCATTAATCAAATAACAGATAAACTATTGCTGCTGGTCGTCGAGTTCCCCCCCCCCCCCGACATGGAACATACACAGATGACCATATGGCAGCCACATCTAGAAAAACATTTTAGAGCAACTGATTCATAGCCCTTTGGTTAGACCTTTGAGAGGTTATCCTATGTCCTTTCTTGACTTCTAAACAGGATTAGTCTCCTTCTGCGCTTAGTGATAAGGTACAGTAGAAGACTATTACATCTTCTGTCCTCAAATGACACAGAAACAAAAGGTATCAGAATGCAACATGTTACATTTGGTGCTTCTTATGGATTGCATCTTATACTTCCATAACTTCACTGTTTACCATCATAGATTATTCTCCTTCATTATCAAATCAATGGGGCAAAAAGATGACAAATGCTAGTTGTAAATTTACAGTCTGGAAATATTCGGTAACATTATATGGGAAACATTTCCTTCCATAACCTTCACCACATATTCTGCAGTTTCCCTTTAGAATACCTTGATTCAAAAGTTACTTGACTGGAAAAAAGTTTAGATAACATTATGGACACCAACAACTGTTTGTTTTTTTTTGTTGTTTGTTTGTTTCTTTTTTGGAGATCTCTGGAAGATCCTACTATTGTGCTAAATCTCAGAAGACTACTCACCTTATAACTTTACCTGTGTGCTTTCCCTTGGTTTTACAGGGTTTACTGGAGACATTCTAAATGCAAATATTGTAGCTTTCAAATACCTTTGTGTATCCACACCGCTAAGCCAAAAATATGTAGGTCCATTGTGATGTTATTTGCATTTATGTATACATGCACAATGCAGCCTTCTGCAAATAAGAATTTAATGCCTAATTCAAATCCTATCACATCATAAAAAAAATAATAATAAAAATAAATAAAATAAAAATCCCCATTGACTTCAATGGACTTTGAAGTGAGCCCATAAAAGAGCCTCAGGAAGAAATCCACCAAGTACAGCTATCTCCGGATTTTGAAATCCTCGTGATTGTGGTTACCAAATTGCTTTCAGAACTGGGTTGTTCATCTCTAAAATGCTGTTGTTTAACTATTCAGGTCTTTCATTTTTAAAGGTAACTCACTGACTTTTCAATGCCAAACATGTATTTTTACTTTCTCCAGCTCATAGCCTGTGGTCATAATTCAAAACTAAGCAGCATCTAAGAAAGAAATTATTAGTCTGAAAGACAATACTACTGTAATTACACCTTTTGTTCAACAACTTTTAATTTTTTTCCTTGATGACTCAACTTTTTCTAACTTTTGGAAGAGCTCCGTTACTGATGAACTTTTACTAGTGTGAGTGATCTAGGGATTTTCGTGAACCACAGCATAATGCAGAACACAATGCAGACCCATCTACATCCTTTACTAAATGGTGGGAGGCTCAAAAAGTCTGTTTATGATTTATGTGAGGTGGTGGAAACTCGCAAAGAGAGGGAGAACACCACCACCACCTTCACTAATATGTCATAGCATAGCTGCTGCGCTATTGTTTAGGTTATTTGTGTTTTCTTTTTTCCCACTCTTTGATATACAAAATATCTAGGAACAAGAGAAAAATGGATTTCTGGGTGACCCATTTACCAGAAGACTGACTTAAATATTATTGACTACATGTATTTTAAGCAGCTACAGTATTTGCAATTTTGGCCTCCTACTGTTTTAACTGTCTGAAGAATCAACAAAAAACAATAATGAAATAATTTGATTAATGAATCTCTCCAATTTTTGGACTTCTGCTCCTTCCAGAAATAGTTGGGAAAAGTTTCAGTAGCAATAATGAATTACCCTACATTTTATTTTAAGGACATATGCCAATTTAACTAGCCATGGATAACAGAATCATATTAAATACATTGTTTAAGGAAGTTATGCAGCTTACAGACCCCCACATTAGTCCTATTAAGGAAAATGAGCAGTAAGCTAAGATGTTTTTAAATGCTATACAAATGAACAAACAAGCTGGGAACTTATTTGTAAGCAAATGAATTAAGCATACCAGTACCCAGAATACTAACTACCAGTCACCATTCTTTACGACTCAGAAATTCCTATTAAGAACTGTTTGGAAAATACATGCACAATTTTTTTTAATTCAGGTTTTTATTAACTTACTGCTAGGAGTGATAGTGCAGGTGTCAGTACAAGAATCAACTAGTTACCAGAAGAGGTACAAGTTTAAAACAAAAATCACAAGTAGGATTCCAAAGAAAAAAAAAAAGCAGTGTATTACATCTGCACATCTTAAATGCCCTTCAGTGGGTTGGTAAAGTACTCTGCATTTCTTGCATAAATGTCAGTTTATTTTAAGCACACATCAGCAGTTACTCTCTCACAAACCAGTTCATAGAACAGTATCCTAAGGTGGGCCAGAAGGAGTAAAACAGTTTGGAAGGGGAAGAACACGGAGAAATTTCGAGTTTCTTGCTTCTATTCAAGACTCAATCAAGTGAAAGAAAGTGCTTCTGTGACTGACAGCTGGACCCAGACACTGCGACTCTGTGAAGCACAGAGAAGGTCACATTTACATGCGGGGTTATTCTGATCATTCCGGATGGCTGGAGCATTCTCTTCATAGAGGATTGTGCGTTTAGAGGACAACACATTAAGAACTTTGTCAGGCATCTTGTGTTACGGGCCTCAAGAAATTCCCAGGCATTTCTGAAACAGTGTCCAATTATCTCAACAGCAGAAATCTAACTCAATCAACTGCAGCTTGGAATAGCAACAGAAGAGTATTGTTCGTTTATGGAGGACACAAGGCAAATACTCAAGATGCTCTGTATTGAGGGCTACTGATACTGTTTAACACATTTTTTAAATGTGTTACTTATCTCTAAAAGTAGCCTAATAAAGGAGTTCTGTGCAATGAAATAGTTAATCTGTGTTGCCTTCCCTTCCACATAAAAGTACACTTTATAAATGTACTAAAACCACTGAATTTTTGTGGCAAGTACAACACATACACGTAACTGCATCTTGAATGCCGAGCTCAGAATCATAGAATAATCTACACTGGAAGGGACCACTGGAGGTCATCTAGTCCTACCCCCTACTCAGAGCAGTTCCAGATAGAGCAGGCTGCTCAGGGCCTTGACCAGCTGAGTTTTTAGCACCTCCAAAGATGGAGGTTCCACACCCCTGCTCAGCAGCCTGTTCCCGTATTTCACCATCCTCATGGTGAAAACAGCTTTCCTAATATTCAACCAGAATCTCCTGTGTTCCAGCTCAGATCTGTTCCTTACTGTCCCTATCACTTTGCACCTTTGAGAAGAGTCTGACCTCATCTCCTCTATAAATTCTAATGATAACTGCAGACACGAGCAAGATCTCCCCACAGCCATCTCTTTCTAAGGCTGAACAAACCCAGTTCTCCCAGTCTCTCTTTGTATCTCATGTGCTTCAAGCCCCTAATCTTCCTGGTGGCCTTCCACTTGTGTACAGCTAGAGACAGACATATATGCACTACGCCTCATGAACAAACAGATCAGAGATACCAACCAGGTAAGATCAAAGCCGGAGCCATTTTGATGAATCCAAACTAAGTCTCACACTGAAGCTGGGAGTAGGTATCAAAAGCATTTCCTGAATAAACACAACAATCTTTTTGTCCCAGGGAATGTCTACAAGCTCACAGCCATGGCACAAACGGCTGACAATGACCAGGTACCCTGCTCATTTTCTGTAACTGCACATTGCTACTTGCAGGAGCTGCAGAATTTCTGACAGCTGATCCACACGGAGCTCTCCAGAAGAACTACACCTCATGCAGAATCAGATGGCTTCTCCAGAAAGAAGACACTCAGCTCAGCATGGGAAAATTACTCCTAACAAGGAGCAGACAAAGCACTACTTTGCACCTGTAACCCTCATATTCAGATACTTATTCAGATACATATTCAGGCATCTTTTTAACATGTGCATTTGGGACTTCTATTTGTTTATTTTTGCATTATTCCTATTGCAGAATTTCTGAATAAATAGTTGTGTTGGTTTTGTCTTAACAAGTATAGGAGAGCATTATATTCTGTCCTGACAGCTTTCAGTTTTATTACTGAAAAGCTTACTTATTTACCTTTTCTTTTTGTCTTTTAAAAACAACTGCTCTGCTATAGGGGATATTACATTCTTATTCTGCTTTACAGAGTACTTCCATTTCATTTCTCACTTCTTCCAGTTCAAAACCAGTGAGAAACTGTTAAAGCCTTACTTGTCGATGAAAATAATTTGACACTGTGGAAAAAAAAATCACATATGTATAGCAAACAATATCATTTTCAAAATAATTTACATCTTATTTAAAGTAAGGATAGTCTTTTTGTAATGCATGTGAAACCAAAGTGTTTTGTTTGTAAGTGGCAACATTCTATGGATGTAAACATGAAGGTAATACACAAATAAGAAAAGGAAAAAAAAATCAAAAAGTATTCCAGAACAGGAACACAAATAAAACTATTTCCAAACAGCAAACAAGCTCGAGATTTGAAAGAGTAACATACCTGTTTGATGTGTGTTTTGGAAAAGATTTTCCTATCCAATTTTTTCAAGCTACATTTTTTTTTGGCAATAATCTCATTTTGTTTTATGATCTCTCCTTAAATAGTGTTTCCCCCCCAAAAGATGAGTTTGCATACTGAAATGTAAGCTGATTTAAACATCATCTGTAATGTTTAATTATTGTATCCTCTTTGACAGAAATTTTTAAAATGACCTGTGAGCACCACGCATGCTTCAAACAAAGTCATTTCCTAATTTCTTCAATAAAGAAAGAATGGTTGAAAAGAAGCATCCACCTTCAGACAGGCTCTCATTGGGTGTGGAGAAAGCCATGGAAAAAGGACTTTTTTTTCTTTCCAGTACAGCCTTCTCACTGAACTGTACACTACACAGTGCCACTGGTCTACAGTGAATCGGGGAGATGTAGCTGTCTTACATTTTAACTCTTTGTGCTCATGAAGAAAAACAATTTTCTTTCAAACTTCAAACAGCTTAAAGGATCTTTCAGAGAATATTGAAGCTCAACAGAATAAAGTTTCAAGCATGAAGCCAGAAACCAGCTAAGTGCAGCTCTGTCCATAAAATAAACAAAACACTAACAAAACTTTAATTACATTTATCTACATATTTCAACTATAGGAAATAAATAATTTTACTTATAATAAAAATAACAATTGCCTGTTCTGAATATAGATTTCAGAAGAGGAAGGAAGAAAACAAGGTACAAAAATAAACCAAGTTGAAAAAAATATGAACTCCCAACTTGTTTAATTTGGGTAAACACCTTAACTTTAAAGATCTGGTGGAAATTGGTATTTTTTTAACTTTTTAAAGAAGACACTAAGCCAATTTTAATGACACTGCTTGGAAGAATAATACATTAGCACTAGTTTCACAACAAACAACAGAATGAAACCAGGAAATTCAAAGCATATAATCCCCTACTCCAGTACTAACCAATCCCCAAACAACTCCTAAAATCTTAAAAATGCAGTAATATCTTGGAGAGAGTCACCTCTCATAAGAGGGTTAGAAAAATAAGATATGAAAAAGCTAAAGAAGAGGAATAACTTAAGAAGATAAAAACCACCCAGATGACATATTAGAGTCAGAAATAAACACACAATTTTAAAAAAGAAAAAGAGTTAACACAGTAAAGAGATATAAACCTGTAAAGTTCCAGAATATGAAACACAATGGTATGAAAACTCAACTCTGGGTCATTTGGGGGACATTTGCTAAAACAGATTTACTTCAATACTTTCTTTGGAAATTATTTATATTCACAGTTCTATTTCTACTAAAGTACTGACTTCCCAAAGAGTAATAGTAATAATAATAATAATAATAATAATAATAATAGTAAAAGTAGAGTGTTACATCTATGCAAAGGATAACATGTTTCAATTTAATATATTTACATCACATGCAATTAGATTAAACCCCATGTACATGATTAAAAGGAAGGTCAGCAAAGGTCCTTAGACAATTTTCTCCTGGTCAGATATCCTCAAAAGATTCCTAACTACTTCTTGGGAGGTAGCTTCAAAAGTAGCTAAGCCAACCTAATGGTTTGTTGCCAGCGAAAGGTAGAGATACTCCTTCCTTCCTTTTCGTTAATCCCTGTTAACAGATGTTTGTTTCAATCTTTTTTCTTGTGAGAGATGTTGTGCTTGTGTGCCCTTCTGTGTTTTTTCTCCTTGATCCTCCTGCCTCGATCCCCCTCCTGCCAGTGAGGGGGAAGTATGAGAGGAGGAGTGGAAAGATACCATGAGTCAATAGTTGGCTGCACAGCTGATGTTGGCAACAGGGTTTTGGTTTCTATGACCGTGGGACCCTACTTGAAGATCAACATCTGCTTGGGAGAGATGGGATCCACCTCACTAAGTGGGGCACAAGCATCTTTGCCAGCAGGCTGGCCAACCTGGTAAAGAGGACTTTAAACTAGGAAAGATGGGGGAAGAGGAGAGTTATAGGGACCATGCAGGCAGCAAAACAGGGCTTAAGTGGAGGTACCTCAAGCATTTGCATGCAGGCAAGGAAGTGCCTAAAAGACAACACTATGGGGAAAACTTCTTACAATCCTTCTGGGAAATCAGCACACACAGATGCCTCTCCGAAGCACCTGTACACAAATGGGGAATAAACAGGAGGAAATGGAGATCTGTGTGCAGCTGCAGGGCTCTGCATCTCTCATTGAGATTACAGAAACATGGTGGGATAGCTGGCATGACTGGAATGCTGCCATGGATGGCTACATGCTCTTTAGGAAGGACAGGCCAGGAAGGCAAGGTGGGGGAGTCACCCTTTATGTGAGAGAGCAACTGGAATGTATGGAGCTCTGCCTAAGGGTGGATGATGGGCTGACTGAGACCTTATGGGTAAGGATTAAGGGGCAGATTAACATGGGTGACACTGTTGTGGGTGTTTGCTGCAGGCCACCTGATCAAGAAGTAGATAAGGCCTTCTACAGACAGCTGAAAGTAGCCTCAAGTTCTCAGGCCCTGGTCCTTATGGGGGACTTTAACCATGTCGATATCTGCTGGAGGAACAACACAGCAAGGCACAAGCAGTCCAGGAGGTTCCTGGAGAGCATCGATGACAACTTCCTGATACAGGTGATGGAAGAGTCAAGGAAAAGAGGTGCTCTGCTGGACCTTGTACTTATGAACAAGGAAGGGCTGGTTGGGGATGTGAAGATTGGAGGCAACCTTGGCTGCAGCAGTCTGTGACTCTGTTGAAACTGTTACTGTAAAGCTGCTGCTGTATTATTGTGCTGTTATGTTATGGCACACAGATGTGCATACATAATGTACATATACATGCACACACAAAGTAAACACGCTACATGAATCTCCTATGGACTTGCTACAAGGTGTCTTGTTTATACCTACTCTTCATTTTCCTATAGCTATTAAGATAATAAAATTTAGCTTATGTATGTACAAGTGGTAAGAAAAAGAAAAGGGAAAGTGTCTTCAGATTATTCAGGGGCACTGAACTCACAATAAAATGTTTTCTTTGGGGAAAACAAAATATAACAATTATCATGAATATGTTTCTTAAGAGTACAGGATCAATTTGCTGTACTTTTCTGTTCAAAAAGTATGCAGTCACACCCAGTGGTGTAGAGACAAATGGCCCTGTAATGGAACTTCCTACATTTAAAGGTTAGAATGACAAATGTGCAAAAATAAAGACAAAATATATTGCTAAGTTGCCATTACAGAACCTATGATGAGGGGATAAACTGTTCCATTAGGAAAGTGGCTCAATCACCCCAATGCCCATATAAGCACACTGCATTTCTTCAGCTAAGTCAATAACAAATTCACTTCCCTATAAATTCTTGTGTGTCAGCCTAACTCTAAATATATGAATAAAACTACTGAAGTCAACTGCAATTTACATCAAGTTGCAGCTGATTAAGTATGCACCTGAATAAGGGTTTACATGATTACAACCAGCATTTGTTTTGTGGGAAAAGTTAAGTATTCTCTCCAAAGCCTTGCCAACTCCCCTTTTTTCCTTTTAAAAATCAAATTATGTCCATTTATATACTAGCATGACTACAGTGGCATACTGCAAACAGTGATTTTACACCATTCTAACCGTCATGACACATGAACTGAGAGGAACCACCCCTATTACAGCAACATGATCAGTCCTGAAATAGACACTGCCACAAGTATTGCCAAGAATCTGGATAAATCGACAGGCAGCTGAGTGGTATGAGCAGCATTTTGCTGATAACTTGGAAGCTTCAGCTCCCAGACAGAATATAAGGATTCCCAGGGGAAACCAGACTGCAGCAGGTATGTCAAGGTGACAAAGTATCACTGCCACACAATCCAGTCGAAGAAATGTTCTGGCTACTAGGGAAAAAAAAAGAAAAAAAAAAGAAAAAGAAAAGAGGAGGAGGACAGGTTGTCATTTCTTCCAATTGCATCTGATTAGAAGCGGTAGTGTTTTCTCTCTATCATATTTTAAAACTTTGCTAATTGATTTCAACTATTCTAATAAGATGCAGGTAAGGTTAATTACTGACTAGAAAAAATTTATAAGACAAATAAGACCTAAAGAATGAGGACTGAAATTTCTCTTGAAAACATTAAGATTATCTTGGGAATATATGTTTCTGGTCTACGGGTCTTGAAGGTGTAGCTAAACATATCTGCTTTTGTATTCTTCAAAGGTTTGTAAGCTCTTATCTTAGTAAGGAAAACAATGCAAGAAACAGCACTAAAACTTCTATTTTCTCTGTTGACCCTGCACCTGCAGATAAAACACTTCAATACTATCAAAGAACAGTCTCCTCAATGACAAAGTAAAGGAGTAAGAGTTTTATGGAATATAAAGAGATAATGTATTAAAACCAGAAAGAAACAATTATTCGTTCTAGAATTACATTTCTGATAATCTCAGCTAGGTAAAGGTTTAACCTGTTACCAAAAGAATCAAAGAGAATCTTTTTGAATCAAGTGACACTTCTATCATTCTGAGTTCCTTTAGATTTCCAGTATCTTATACATAGATGGAGAGCAAGAACTTTGCTCATGACACTAACTGCTTTTCTCAATCAGATATTCTTGTTGTGTTAAGCAGTGGCAGTTTCCCTTTACAAATCCACGTACTGCAGTGTGTCAACCAAGGCTTTCTTCATTCCAGTGTTATTCCCTACTTTCCTTAACCCCTAAAAGAGTTCTCCGCTCTGCTTTGGGTGCCTTCCTAACCACCCTTCTTGTAAAGAAGATGCAGAGCTTGGGTGGACAGTTTTTAATTAACGAAAAGCCTTCCTTCCAAATCTTTTATGGTTAAGAAAAATAATGTTACTAACAGTAAGCCCAAATAAGATTTATGGAACATTAGAAGTAAAAATTGTTTCTACAGAGAGACATATACACATTTTCATATATACAAATATATATGTATACACATATATATACACGCACATGATGTTAGGCCATGTGATGAAAAGCTCATCTCCACACATGCAAAGGAACACAGAGAGACAACAGCAGAAGAGGAAACCCAAATAATACCTGGCCCCGCTACTCCCAGGCCCATCACAGGAGAGACACCAGCCCAAGAAGGCTCAACAGTGGAGCCCTCTATCCTGGCCCCTCCTGAGGCATCACAGGAGCCCCCATTCCCAGGGGCCAGGGGACACCCCCTGCCCTGCGAGGCGGGAGAAGCTCTCCCCAGGCACTGCATCGAATGTCTAAGCACGGTTACTGGAGGGATCCACATTGTGTACATGTGTATATTTTGCACTAATAGACCTTCATCCTCATCAGATAGGGGAACAGGATGAGGCCACAGGTGCTGTTTGTGTTTGTGTGGTGCTGTGCTTTTTGTTTGTGCTGTTCTATGTGGCTGGCCATGTGTATATGCCTATATGTATATTGTAAATGTGCGTTTGTTTGTGTGACTACTGGGAGTACCTGCTCAGTCTCACTCCCAGTTGGACCTGGGGCCACAGAGCTGTAGCAGCCTCACCTCTGCTGGGTTATCAGGTTCAGCAGTTGCCTAAAAACACACACTTTAATATAAAAGGTATATATATTTTATGCTATATACTGAATGTATACATAAAAATATATGTTTTATATATCTAACAGCAAATGCAATAAAATGGCAATACAAATAATTCAGAAAGGGCTGGGGAGAAAAAGGCGTCTATGATACTTTGTAAGGACTGAAATGAAACCCCAAGGTGATGGGGATTTGGCAGGAACTAAAAATGCTGTTCTTCAATTCAGTATACAAGTACCACCAAGACAGCATCCAGCATTGTTGGGAGGGCATTAATAAACACAATTTAGAAATAGAATGCAAAATCTTAAGTTCTACATTATCTAATATTCTCAGTATTAGTAAGTTTTCATTGTCACTAAATATTCAATGTAATTCAAACATATGCAGTGACACTTTGCCTGCCTGATTGATTTATAATTGAAAAATGCAATGGGTGAGCTCCCTGCTAAATTTCCTAACTGATTCAACAAAATAAGTAGTAATTCACATTCCATATTTCTGTGCAACAGTGCTGATTCATGCTAACATATCTCCAGCATGACTGAATTCATGTATCAGACAAAGCATAGTGTATCAGACAAAGTATAGGTGATATTTGTACCAGTTGCCTGTTTCTTCTCCAAATGCTTCCATCCTAGAAACTCTTGCTGAATCTGAAGAGAGCATTCAGGAAAAATTAGGTAGATTTCTGCTTTCACTTTTGTTGTTTCAAGGGCCCTTCTGTAGTCTACTAAAATCTATATCTGAACAATTAACTGAGGAATTGGAGGAATTACTTTGGACCCAAATAATTTTCCACACTTTTTAACTGATGATTGTATCAGTAGCCAAGCTCTAAATACTTTTACAGTGTTGCTTCCTGAGCCCTTTTTCTAAAGAAATCCTGGTCAGCTTTGTTGTTCCAGTTGGAATACAGGGCAGACCTGTTTCGTGTACCCGTGCATGGAAGCGACAAAACAAACGCCTCCACAGGATCAACACAGGTGAGAGTCTGAAAGTGGCAGATTTAAGCTCTCAAAACCTCATAAGATAATTGATACTAGCAAAAGCTTACAAACTCAACAGAAGGTTTTGCACTTCACTGTTTGTACCATGAACACGTGCACTTGTTGAAGAATGACAGTATTTTTAGCTTTTTGCCAATTAGGGTGATTTTTGTTTGTACGCGCCACAAAAAAAAAAAAAAAAAAAAAGCAAACTCTGCAAAAGATCCATAAATAAAGGCATTTGCAAATAAAATGAGACACACACTCAAGTGGAATAGTACTGAGACCTATGCTGTGTTTATAAAGAAATCAAAAAGGTGGGTTATTTTGTTTTGTTTTGTAAGGCAGCACGAGCTTTTAATATCTCTAGTCATTCAGACCATCGATTGAGATTTATTAACCTGTCAAACAAAAGCAATTTTACAACACATACAATTGAAGTTCATTCCAAAACATTTATTGCTCTGTAAACAGAAAACCCAGAATCTCCTTAAATAGTCTGTCCCTTTTTTCTCCTTGAAACAGAAGGGAAAGCATGTTAGACATAAGGAAATCCTAAGCGACACAGAAACAGAAAGGAAGAAGTATTCATGAACCTATATACATTTTTTAAGATATGAAAAGCATAAAGTTAAAACAGATTTTCATAGTGATTACCTCTATTAAGAAAAAAAAAATCTTTGGTGTCTATAACTTATGTCAACTCAAATAGGACACAGAAGCTTATGAGAAATGGTTTAGATTAAAGGTGGTCACAATACTGAGGAGAGAATGACCTCTGCCCCAGCAGGTGATGTAGAACACCCCCCACATTTGGACAATACTGATGGAAGGGGTAAGGGAGGCAGAAACAGGCTATAGTTCCTTGTTTACTTTGTGTAAGCTATGCAACTCCCTAACTGTAAGTTAAAGCTAAAACAAGTATTAGGTTTCTGTACATAAATCTTTAAACACAGAACAAAACTCCTCCTCCAAGGAAATCTAAGCAATTGTGGAAGGCTAGTTGGTTCATAACTTAAGTATATAACATATCTGTTGAGAAAAAGCTTGATTATGAATTTCTGTTACTATTTAGTATTCTAATTGCTAACACTTCTCAAATATGCAAGGAATATGTTTGAAAAGTTCACCATGCATTAGAATTATGAAAGAAGAAAACAGAAGAAGGATGTTAAAGAACTTCAGCAAGTGCAGCGGAGGGAGATCAAGTTGGGGGCTGAGGCACGTGACTTATGAGGAGATGCTAAGGGAACTGGGCTTGTTCAGCCCGGAGGATGGAAGACTTCAGGAGGACCTAATAGCAGGTGCCCAATACCTCTGAAGAGGTTACTGAGAAGATGGAGTCAGTCTCTTTACTAAGGTGTACAGTAGAAACATGTGAAGATGGTCATAAACTGAAACAAGAGAGGTTCTGATTAAATTTAAGGGAAAAAAAAAAAATCACAACAAGGATGGTTAAGCACTGGAACTGGTTGCCCAGAGAAGTCATGTAGTCTCCATCCTTGGAGGTTTTTAAGACCTGACTAGACAAAGCCCTGAGCAACCTGATTTGAATCCAATATTGACCTGCTATTAGAGGGCTGGACTAGATAGTTTACGAGGTCCCTTCTCTTCTATGGAAGAGTAAAACATAATGTACTCAGTATCCTTAAGCATCCCTCTGCTTCACTTTCCAGTCCCTCAAAGCATTAAAATAATTCCTTGAATAATATCAGTACACTGGATAATGGTCTTTCATATCTACTGTATGTTCAATCATTTAATACCTAAAAGAATGCCTGACTGTAGGCCAAAGGGAAATGTTTTCTTTCTTGTACACTCCATTTCCTGGAATCTCTGCAATACTAGGGAAAAATCAATAAATATTTGAAGAACTAAAAGATTTTTCTAGTATAGCTCTACCATAAAATATGATGATTCTATGGCAATATAATCAATATTAATTTTAGACATCTTTCGATCTCTTAGTCTATGCCTAGACTGTAAGCACATCCTATTTCCTGAATCAGAGGGTAGGGAAAGTAGTAACAGCAAGGAGATGTTCCCAGAAGCCAAACAGGGCAAAGACTTGTTTCAGAAGAACTGCATTAGAAAATATGGGAGAAGATATTGTAGATCAAACCCCATGACCTGCAAGGAAACTAGCCTGACAAACTTAAATGGCTCTGACAAATGTTTAGAACGAAGGTATTTATTAGTAGACTGAAATAGAAGTACTAAGATATCCACAAAGCTTGAACTAGCCATCTAGTTTCTCTTTAGGGATAGAAACATGCAATCCTAGAGAATGAGTCACTGCACACTGTGGCAGATCTTTCTTATGATCTATCTAATTCTTTTCAAGTTTATGTATCACATGCTGTTTGATTCCTAACAGGCAGGACCAGGAATCCAATTAGTTTCTTTCACAGGTCTTTATAAGACTGGGGACTTGCACACCATACACTAAATATAGAAATCAACAAGAAAAAAAGAAAGGTGAGACTCAATTCAAGCATCTTATTTTTTCTTTTCCATGCTGTTGGTGTTCCAATGCTCAGTCTGATCCTAAAGCAATACAGCACAGCATGTCACAAGTATTATGTCTTCATACTGCAGAGTAACTGAAATCCTTTTATTAAAATACAGCATTCTGTGATGGATTTCTCCATCCTCACAGTGACATTGAGCCTAAAGCTCTTACTAGCAATCACTTTACACAAAGCCAGATCACATACTCAACTCAGACAGGGAAGCTAAGGACTCAATTCACAGATTTTTAAAAATGGTGTGAAAGCAGGTGAGACTGACTAGTTGCTTCAAAGAATGGTTCCATTTCCAAATTTCTGTGAGAAACCGTTGAATGCCTTTTCTAAATAGCCCACTTATTGAATATTTTAACTTATATTCATCCTTCATTAATATTGTATTATTAAAACAAAACCAGTCCCAAACAAAAGGATAGATATTATACATAATATTAACCATATTAAGGAAATTTAAGGCTAGCACCACAGTCATAAAGAGTAGCTGTAAAGCAACATAAAAATTAGGCTTACAACAAAATATCAGTAAAACAGTCTTTCATTAGCTTATTCAAAGCAAACCATCATCTTTCAAGCACACTTACTCTTCACCTAACTGTAACACAAGATGAAAAATCAAGCGACAGGAGAGAGAAAAGGACAGTGACAGATTGTCCAAATGCCTTAGAATTACTATTTAATGCAAGACAGAATAGAGGATGAAACTCCAACATCAGTGCTCCTAAAGAAAACCTCTTTGCTTTGAGACAGACATGCCAAAGAATACATTTGCAGCTGACTCTTTCTTTTTACTCTCTTCATGAGATTTTAAATTTAGACATGTAACATCCTAAATGTTTGAAGTTTTTTGCTGTGATGTGAGCCCTGTCACATCATCTACCAATCCTCTTGAGACAGAGCGCTTAGCCTTAAAAAAAGTCAATGCTTTTACTATTTTAGTATATAAGTCATTAACTTAATCTACTGTTTCCTGACTCTTCATCTACACTCCCTAAAAAATGGTTGGGAAAGCATTAAGAACAAATGGGCTACTGCGCACTATTAACTCTTCATAATTTATAATGAAGTTATATAGATTATTTTAATGCAGTCACAAATTCAAGTTTTTCATTTTCACCTTCAAAGCCCTATATTATCTTACCCACAATTACTGTATGGCTTGCTTTTATTTCCTTCTACTCCCTAGGCATCTTCTATCCTTTCACTTAACTGTATTCTTTATCTCCTTCTCCCACTTTCAGCTGTGTGTCTTATATCATGCTGACCTCTGGTGCCTCGCACAATCTCCATACTTGCACTCTTCACCCTTCTTTAGCAGTATCTTAAAAAACAAACAAACAAAAAACAACCACTTTCAGGAATCACTGGTACATTCTCTTCTTCCTCCCCTTCTTGTTGCTGAGCTATTAACTGAAATTTGTCTTGCTTAAACCACTTTTGCTCCTTGCTGGACCAGGGCAGCAGAGAATACAGCTGAAAGCTAATGCAGAGCTGGCTGATTCAGTTCTTAATTCTACCAAAAATGACCACTGTTAACTTTAACCCTGCGGAAAATTGAGGGACGATGCTTGCCTATCTTCTAAAATAAGACCTTGGAAACTTGTTCACTAAAAAAAGGCATGAAGTTCATTAAATGAACACCAATCAGAAGGAAAAAAAAGTGGCTAGCTTCCACAAGCTGTATCTGTACTTCTTATAATCTTATACGATTAAGCCTACCATACTGTTCCGCCAGTTGACCAGACCAGGCTCCATGATTCTCATTCAGCTTATGTGACCACATTCGTTATCTTTTTTTTTCTTCACAGGTTAATGTGCACTTAAATATCAATATGATGTACACAATGCATAGCAACAGAATAAAGAATCATTGATCAGGCAGGGTGCACACAAAAATCGGGAAACTCAGAAGCATTCCTAGGTCTAGTAATGGTCATAGTATGGTAGAGTCATGGGATCCCTCCTGGCTTCACCTGATTCCAAGCTTCCTAATTCAAACACCTTCCCTTTCAGATACCTGCTCCACCTGCTCACACTCTCCATATAAATTATCAGATTACTGTTGTAGCAGTTATTAGTATAATTAGAAAAGGTAACTATTTTCTGAGAAAAACTTTAAAAAACCCAAGTGCAAACACTGTTTTTTTGCTGAAGATAACCCCCCCCATCTTTCACTGAAAATGTTATGCCTGAACAATTAAAAGCTGCAACTGAAAGCAGAGTCTTCAAAGGATATATCGTAGCTAATCTTAAAACTGCAAATGCATTCAACCTAAAATACATTATCATTCTTTGTAGAATAAAAGGTTTTGTTGGCATTCTCTTGGGATAACCACATTATTGCAAGTAGAGAGCAATAAGATAAATTACTTGCTATTATATTTTTTGCCCATGGCACTTTTTTGAATCAGTAATATTTTGAGGCTGTAATAGCTTTGAAGCTCAGGACAATAGGCTGCAACCTCTAATGCTCGCACTCTTTAGTCTGGAGCTGCAGGATGCAATAATGTGCTATGGAAACAGCAACTGAATGGATCACTGTGACCAGGTATCTGTTTAGGAGGAAGAGGACAATTTCCTAATGGAGGAAGGCATTTTCTGTAACGGAAGGCATTTTCGAAAATGGATGAAATCTCATCAGCTAGTCCTGGCTAGTCAGCAAGGCCCTGAGGCTTTGAAGCAACTTAAGTATGAAGTGAAGGAGCTACTAAAAATTAAAAAACATTTCTCATTAAAAGGCAACTGTTTTAGAAAGTAGTTGTAGAAGCATTTTAAAAGGATTCTAGTGTTACCCAGGGAATTACTGACTAGTAAGCCTTACATCTATACTTGGTAAGATCTGCTGATGACACAACGTTATGTAGGTTAGCTGGGTAAGAAATGCCTGTAAGAAATGTAAAGTGGCAAGGTAGTTTACTGTGCAGTGAAGTGGCAAATGAAATAAAATGGTCAATAAATGTAAGTAATACACATTAGCTGGAAAAAATGAATTACTTGTGCATCTTGTAACATTTGGTTTAAGTACAAGACATCACAGCTCAGTGAAAATCAGTACTTAATGTACAAAGACAATAACAAATACACAAAATGCTACAAGACAGGAAAATAAATAATATGGTTCATATTGTATACATAGAAATATATAATACAGTCTCATCTGGAATAGTCTATGCCACAAACAGTATTTTATCTTAAAATTCTTTTGTTAGGAAGGGTCTGACAAAATGCAATCAGAATGATTATGGGGAAAAAAACCCAAAACCCAAACACAACTGCTTCATACAGTGAGAGTCTGAAAAGATTGGAAAATGTTTACCTATGGAGAAGGAAATAAAAAGGAATGCAATAAGAAGAACTTAGAATACTGCGTGGCAGATCACTTGCTTCTTGTCTTTCTACCTCAGAACATAAAAAAGCTGAAATGCAAGGAATTTAAAAGGTGAGAAATTCAGAACATATGCAAAATATATACAGAACTCATTATCCCAGGAAGTCATCAGTATCAAGAAAAAAAACAAATATTATGAAATGAATACTAAAAGTCTTTTTTTTTTGTCAAAAACTAGTCTTCTGGATAAGAGAATGAGGGAATTTAAGTGGATAAATTAACCCCTTCTATCTAATAGGGGATTCTTAAGCATCTGGTATTGTCAGAGCCATTCTCAGAGATGGTAGTGAGTAAGACAGGCATCAAATCTGAGCCTGAACAATTTTTATATTCTGTACTATTTTAAGTGACAGGAAAGAAAAGATATCTTTCACAGAATAGGAGGACAGCATTTCTACCATTACCTGGAAGTGTTTGCTACTCCAAATCAGAATCACTTCAGCCTTATTGAGGCTTAACTTGAACCATTTCCTTCTTGGCTTTGAATCACGCTATTATTCTAAGATAAAGAGATGCTGGAATGAAATGTTAAGCGTGCTTTTTTTTTTTTTTAGCAGATAAAGCTGTAATTTCTTCAACTTTTCTGTGTGCTACAAGGTCTTTCACCTTTATAATACCAGTCTATCACAATAATAATAATGATGATAAAAGAAAATTCCCAAACACATTGCTTTACGGGGTACGTTTTGTAATCATCTTATAAGTGCACTTATTGTGCGATACAGCAATCAACCTGAACAAAATGCCTTGCCTTGTTTAGACTATAAATAATTTGTAAGTGCTAATTGATGGTCCTATACGTAGCTCTTCTGCAACCGTGCCAAAAAATACAGACTTTTACAAATTCTTTACTGCATAACAGAATAAACAGGATCCTGCCTCAAATGCTGTCTCCATGAAGACTACCTACTAGTGCATCTCCACAAACAGGAAGACAGTGACTTAAAGAACAAAAAGAAATAAACAGAGGACCTCCCTGCCTGCCCCGCATCCCCAGCTGTAGTGCAACAGAACAACCTACTCAGCCTTTCAAAGGTTTCCCGGGGTCTCCCTATGATAATAAGTCACAAAGAAGCAACAACAACAAAATGCTGATAACAATGCGATTCCTTGTTTCAGTCTTCGCTCTTTGTTCTGAAACTGTGGAAAAGCATTGTTGCAACAAGCTCCGGGGTAATTACAAAAGTAACTTGAGATACAGAGAGGATCAGTGCACTAGATCTTTTTGAAAGAGGATTTATTCATGCTTGCTATAACCCAAAAGACATTAAAAAAACATTTTTGTGAAAATTCTTGTTAATTAAAACCTAATTATTCAATGATTGCTCTGTTTGGCATCTCCAAAAAAGGCTCAAGGTCTTGAAAGAAAGAAAAGATAACTCAGTGAGCAATTTATCATAAAAGAAGGATTTTCCCCCCTCTTTTTTGCTACTTACCATGCATAATTAATATGTGATAATACCCATAATGAGTTCCCTAAAACAATTTGTAACACATCTCCAGTGACCTGCTAATCTGTATATAATGTTTTTAGAATCTGGAGGTGTACCAGTCTCTTTGTGCTTACACACTCACCTCACGCAGAAGCAAAGGCGGCTGCAGAACATAATTTATTATTCTGCATCACATTTCATCACGTCCCTTAGCAGCTACTTGAAACATTATCAAGACAAATGCAAGCAAGAAAAAAAAAAATCCTTCCCCCTTAACCCCCCCTGCTCCCCCAGGATACCCCAAAGACTAAGAACCAATTATAATCCTTCTTTCTTCTTCCAGTCAGGTACACTAAGTGAAAGCAAGCCTTGACCAGGTTATTTTTTCTATAGAGTTTGAATGACTTTCTTCATCTCTGCAAGACAAATACACCCATAAATAAACATGCAGTGCAATAACAAGGGCAATGTCTGGACCACTTAAGAGGTAAATTACTTTCAAGCCATGCAACATCTCATTTTTCTTCCACAAATATATAATAAACGCTGCTGGCATGGTGTGTCTGTCTGTGAGCATGTATGCCTCAGGAGAGGGGGGAGGAAGGAAATAAACCCTTGTGAACTGAGAGCATGATAACTGAAAGAAACTTTATAACTGTCACTTTCCTTTAATTACCTTGTTCACATCAAATAAAGGCTTGTTACGTATTTAGGGAAAAGGAGTATGTTTATAGCCTATCTTCAGAAGTTCTCCACTGCTAGATGTGGTCAAGTATCTAGCATTCCTCCCCCTGTATCCACGTGCACTACGCTTACAGAACTGCGCTTCCCAATCACAGACCTCACCGCCTAGCCCGGGAGACACAATGAAGGGTCAGTCTCAGACCGCTTAGAAGCTGAGGCTGGTACAGGGTTCAGTCACTAGCTTGTTCAGTGCTGTATCACACAAAAAGTCCATTCCACAAGGCTGCTGTGATCTTCACATCCCAAGCTGTAAGCTTCTAGTAGTATTTCAAGGTGGTGGCTCTAACACACCAAACACTACGTTGTTCAATACCTACTTACTTTAAATTGCCTTCCTTCATGACACCAAAATTTGTAGATAAGTAGAGCATTAAAGCTAAAGTTTTTCTGATTTTTAACACTGAAAAGTGGACATAGGGGGTTTTGTTTGTTTATTGGCTTTTTTTGATTAACAGGCATCAGGCTTTGAATTAATTCCCACCAGGGCAACATTAGCACAGTTCAAAAAACAAACAAAAAAAACCAAAAAACCACAAACCAGTGTGGGAGGATTAAAAAAAAAGAGAGAGTGAGTGAGATGATTCCATTGGCTCTGACTGACAACTTGAAAGACTACATGTTTCTGATAGATTACAGAAGAAGTAATAAGTTACACATGTGCCTAGAGCTTTTGAAAAACAGAATAAGGAGTAAGTTTCAATGGAGGATCTTCTATTAACATTTTAAAGGAAGACCAACTGAATCATGAGGAAAAAGTAATTACATATGCATTATTCCTACCTATCCAACTTTTTCAGCTAACACACAGTAACCACTCACTGATATTCCCTGATACCTTGTAGACTAAGCTCAGCCTACAGCCTTGACAGTTAAGCTACCTCCTGTCAGAGTACAGAAGAACCATGCCATAGAGTAGCTTAAATAAAAAAGTGAAAAAGCAGTTCTGTGGCTGTGCACTTCTAGTTCAGGCTTCTAAATGTCATACACATATACTTTTCACAGTTCTTGAGGGCATGCTCACAAGGTATAACAAATGGTCAGTAATTCATTCTTTTAAATTTCTCCAATGTCTATCTGAAATCAGTAGCTTCTCTTCAACAGGAATAAAAGATTTTAAACCTATGCTATTATGTCAGGTTGTCTCATAATAGAAGGAATTCAAGTGCTATGCCAGCAAAACTTACTAAATACCCAAATTACAATTTGCTCAAATGCCTTCTAGAAATAAGTCTTCAGCCACACTGCAGAGCAAGAAAAGTACAAGAAAAATAAGCTCTAGTCAAGAACCTTCCTGAGGAAACACCAGGCAGCTGATGTAGTGTGTGATAACTAGGACACTCCTCTGGGAGGTGTAAGAACTAGAAGTTTGACCTCAGGTTGGAGAGAGCTCCAAAAGCTGGTTTACCAATTTTTTTTGAGCAAGTATTCTACACAATGAACAAGATAAGCACAACGCTCTCCTCTGGTCTGCTTTAAAAAACAAAACAAAAATCCCAGATTGCTGCTGTGTTCTTTATGGAGCCTATTTTTCTTGATATTTCAGGAGTACTCTGGGACTATTTTTCAAATTATTCTTTACAAAAGATTATCTAGAAGAGATGTTTAGTTCCTGGGAAACAGACATAAACTGCTCAGATTGGACAACACTGGACACTCAAGAAAGCAAAAAACTAGTTTCTCAGAAAACTTTAAAGTCAGAGAAGAAGGCTTCTACTGAGTTTGGCATCTCATCTTGGTTAGAAGGCAGACAAGAGTAAATGTCCTGATCTCAGGTCAATACCCTCTATTTATCACTTTAATCACTAAAAGGTATGTCTGCGTGGAACAACTAAACTACACACAAATACTGTGACATACTTCATTCATCTCACACACCAACAGTAAAATCTGTCATACGTAAAATAAACTTGTCAAGGGAGTGGACTTGGCTCTCATTACAAACCTGAGCATGCCACATGAACAGTGGTGGTACAAGCTCTCATGCAGAGATCTGTAGCACTGAATCAGCTACTCAGAAGATCTGCCACCTCACAAGGAACGCCCTCACCACCACACAACACACTGCTGCCATGGGAGAGTGTTCTCTACTTCTCTACTGTTGGTCACTGTGAAGTACATAGGATGCAAGAACAGGAGGAATACTGATGTAGCACAGCCTTGCAGAAAAGTGACTCCAAACACACACTCTGTTCAAGCAGTGATTAAGCAATCACCAAATAAAGTGAACAAACAAAAAAATCCCCAAACATCAAAAACCCCACCACTGAACTATCCCAAACATAGCAACCAGAACCCAGCTGCCCCATACCTTCACTGAATGTACTAAGAACCTAGCTAGGCAGGAGTCGGCACCAACAACTCAGGTGACACAGTAAGTTCTTTATTGGCTATAACCCATTAACTGCCTAATTTGAATACATTAATGAACTGCAGTTACATCAGTACAGACAGGAAAGTCAAGTTTCTTCAAGAAAGAATACCCAAACCACTGTGATCCACCACAAAACGTACTGGCAGCTAGGAAGAGTTGTGCAATAATACTGTTGTCTCTTCACTTAGTAAGCAGGTGGTAGCACATTCTGCATTTGCTTATGTACAGAACACAACGTATGTAAAGGAAAGCGATCTGTCCTTTACATACAAACTCTGCTTTGTGTGTGCGCCACTGATTGCAGCCTAACATTTTAAAAATGATTATGATTTTTATGATTATGGCTATACCACTGGAAAGGTGAATATCTAATGATATTCTAAAATGACTGGTAAAAAGGATGAGTTCAAGGAGATAAAATAGCAGAGCACAGGTGCATCAAAATTGTTTATACTATGAACATCTGTTTAGAAGAGTGTTTCAGTTAGGGAAAAATCAGTAATGCATGCCTATTTAAAGAACAGCCTACAGACAAGTTTGAAAATACTGCCATTGATACAGGTTTGAACTGTAAGTTGAAAAATGTCTATGTGTTTTTCCATCTAACGTTTTCATCATTTCTCTAATAAAATGTCTAATTTGTGGACTGTAAACATTCAGGAAAGACTAGAAGTCAATTTATTTACAAAGTAGAAAGGGACAGACTTATGATGACTAAAATGAATGATTTCGACAACAGGCGTTCCAACTCATAGCTCAGTGCACCACTTAGAAATGTGGTTCATGCCTTTGTAATTTCTGTACCTTTTTTAAAGTACTCCTAACAAATTCAACCTCCAAGTATACATAAGGAATAACAGAAACACCTCTAAAAATAATTGCTTATCTGAAAACCATAATAAGTACATATGACATATACTAAAAGTGGTGAAGTTGTGAGGGGGAGGAGAGGAGAGGAGAGAAACATAAAGAAAATTGCATGGGAGGGATTAGAAATAAAAATCAGGTTTTGGCAACCAGTTTTACACAAGCTCACAATAATGATGTTCACATTAAGCGCCAAATCAGCCTCCTTCACCTTATCTTTTCCTTGTACAATATAAACTAATATTACCCCCTGGTCACAATGTCCTGATTTTCTATTACTCTTCTGCAACATCTTTTGCAGCAAAATGTCTCCAAAAGCTTATCTTTGAAGTTCTTTTTTTTTTAATGACACAAAAAGCCCACTGAGACTCATAAATCCTAGTGTCATTTATTCAGTCCGAAAATTTTTAATGAACTCTCGCTAATCTTGGTAACTATCGGATCCATTAATTAATTAGAAAAGGAAGAAACTGCAAAGAAAGAGTTTAAATTAAGGCAATAATTTAAAAGTGACTTGGAATTTTTTAAATAGTTATAATAGATTATATAGATTAGTTTATATAATGGTAGAGATTATACAGATCATAATAGTTATAACATATTGATTCTTCATAAGAGAATTAAAAACATTTGTATTACTGCAGCCTTATTTTCCTTTATACAATGGATATAAATGGCATTTGCTTGTTTTTAATGTCCACGACTAGTCAGGTCCTTCATTTTTACAGAAAAGCAAAAAAACCCAAAATACTGGAAAGAAAGGCCTTGACCCTCCGGATCCTGAGGTAGGCAAATAATTAACTCACCTGTATATACTGATATGAGTATATTGGAAGTATGTATTTAAATGTTTGCATGTGAATGGCTGAAATCCTCTGGGATAAAACCATATTTGAAATGCACGTAGCAACATAATGTTTTTGTCACTATGAAACAAAATTGCTTCAAGATTCCATTGAAAAGTTACAGTTGATATACATACTTTATATACATGTACACACACAAACACACACAGAGAGCATTTTTTTAAAATGAACTCTTAAAACATGCTCATTAAAAACAAAGATTAATATTCTAAAATCATATTTATAAAGTCCAAAAGCATGCTTTAAAATCTTTTAAGCCCTTTAATTCAGAATCCAACAGAGAAACATTATGTGGTGAAAGCACTTTTGTTTCCTTGTTTTTCTACAGATCAGATTTGTGAAGCACATAGCTGAATTTATCAAATTTCACAGATGTGTCATCAATTAAATTCTGATTCTGCCTTTGCAGCACATTTTAAAGGATCCATTTCACAGCAGGGAAGAGAAATTCCCTTTGTATAAATTTGAAAAACAGCAAAATACTAAGTAACTAATTCTAGAAAAATATGAAACAACTTACTTTCTAAATTATGACCGTATAAAGGCAGGAAAATAACAAAACATGTGCAAAAATAATACTCTCCGTACTTTTTTTCCCCAATTACCTAAATAAAATACATAAAAAGAACACAATGTTTTGAACATTATGGCAGGAAATCTCTACAACAGTCAAGCACAAATTGTTTCTCCAGCTGGTTTTGACAAGAGTTGCATTTGTATATTTGAGAGCAGAATTTGGCACATATTTCTCCCCCAAATTTTTTAACACTATTTGAGTTTAAGACAAAATTGCTAGTATTTAAACTGCTGATCACATTTTGATTACTTGACTGATTTAATTAATTACTCATATGATGGTGCATGTATTTTTAGTGTTGGAAGTTCATATGAAACTTCATAGATCATAAGACACTAAGATTTATGGTGAATTTACAGGGTGTATCTTGTTTCAAATTCCTGCACTGTGATGAGTCTCACCTTTATGCTTACTAAATTCCTAGTTCACCAGATACTGTAAATCAAAAAGTCAACATTTAAGAAATTGCCCAATGGACAATTATTACGCCCTCCAATGATTAAAGTAGACATCATATCCATTTTTATATGATTTTAGAATGGCCTTCCTGTAGATGTATGCCTCTATAGCAAGAGTCAGAGGCTGATATGCCACTACTGCCAAGTTCTGGTTTTGGCCTTCTATGGCTACATAATATTTTGGTTTGGAGCAGTAGTGAAGTTTTGAAGCAAAGCTCCCGGCAGTCCTCAATCACTACATGATGGTTTGTTTCACAGAGCAGTTTTGTTGTGCACTTGACTACTTTTGCAGGAAGCGAAACTGGAAGTCCTCCTAGGCGCACATCAATCAATCTCCAACCCTAAAGGGGACACAGAGGTCCAAAGAACCTCACATAGCTTTCAGCCACTTGGTGTTCAGTCCAGGGATCAGACTAAACTTAATGGAAAACATCCAAATCACGTCCTGCAGAGATACATGAGCCTGAATACCAAATACTTAGATCTAAAAATCTGATCCTGTTGAGCCCAATTATCTACTTATGCAGACATTGCCTGTACATCCTGATATACTGCTGCAAACTTGCATGTTACTGATTTTCAGCATGAACTCCAAATCTGTAGCTCCGTTACTCTACCGCTTGGGATTAAACACTGCACATGCCATCACTAAACTGCAGTTTGGTCATGAATGTTTTAGATTGTTTTGCCTGTACTTTTTTGATTCTGCTGCTCTTGGAATTTTGTCTTGTGTTAAATCCCCATGCTCTGATATTTGTGACTTTTGTAGATGTGACCATCTACAAAAAAACAAAAAAAACAAAAAAAAAAACCCCCAAACCCCACAAAACCTAAACATCTAAAAAATATCTAAAAAAACCCAGCTGAATTATTTGCACTGAGGGGCATCTCAGTTGAAGGAACTCAACTTCCTGCAACGAAGAAGCATGAGTTCAAACATTCAGCCACAGCTTTAATTCTGTTCTTCTTCAAGGAAAGGTTAAAGAACAAACAAGAACTATACAAAACTACTGTGAACACTGAATTTTTGTTTGTCTAACACACCTTTAAAGTTTAAAATCATTGAGTGTAATGTAGTTACTACTGTGTTAAATACTTTCATTGTAAACAGAGTTATAGCTACTTACAGCTGAATAAATAAAAATATTTACAACACAGTGTCAGGGTTTGGTTTTTTTTCTTTCTTTTTTTTTAATTTTTGTCCTTTTAAATAATGATCACCTTGTGACTTTTCTGAAATAGAGCCAAAAAAACTATGATCTTTGGAAATGCTGTCCCTCTAGACATTGCTATTAGGCCCCTCACATCAAATAATAACATTTAATTTGTCACCAACACAACCGACGTTCCGTCTCCTTACTCCTTCAGATACGATACCAGGTATGACCCAGCTTCATATCAATTATCAATGCCTTCTACTCTCCTGTTTTCTGAATTATAAAACATCTTATAGACATGTACCTATCAAAATGAAAAGTATGCATTAAACACCTCTGTGATCCTGTTTCACCAAAACCACACCATACAACATTGCATGTCCTGGTTTTATATTCCCTGGACATATAGTTATGCAAGACAGAATCATTTTATATGATAGCAACATTAAACTTTGGTTTCTGGATGGAGCAAATAGTTTAACAAAATAGTTTAACAAAACTTGTTCCCTGTTTTCAACTCCCCTCTCACTCCCCCCAAAACATTCTTCTCCCAACATTTGTTCTAAATTGAGAATTAACATAATGAAAATTCATAATTAGTGGATTCTAAGCTGAGATTTACAGCTTTGCTACTCAGCTTCCTCAACATTTAGAACATATCATACAAAGCCTACTCGCACAAGAACCTAACACATCCACGCAACAGCCATCTGCATCAACACAATGATGCAAATTTAGGTTATCTTTTCTGAGCATCTACTGGTGACAAGGAAATGTGACAGCATGCTTTCATAATTTCTCAAGAGTTAAAATAAATCACAACATAGATTTTATATAATCCACTTACACACAAACATTTATGCATATTCTTTTTCTCTAGACAAACTTTACATGATAAATAAGCAAAATATGGTACAGTTTCTTTATTTCACTGCTCACCTTGAATATCCAAGTTTCCAAACAGAGCTGATGCATGCACAAAAAATGATAAGAGGACAACAGAAAAACAGTAGTTTGGCTAACACTCTTCATAGTATGCCAGTCTGCATCAAGCTTGTATCACTTTGGATTCCTAGCCAACAAAAATATCACATAGGCTCAGGATCAGAACTTGAAGAAGCATGAAAGATTGAAGGATCTTAGCTAACCATTCCAGATATATTTGTATACCTATTTTTTCCTCAACAATCCTATTGAGGAAATAATAATTGCAGTCTAATCCACTTAAAGGTGTTGCGTAAAAATTTGTATGTAATGTGTTTTTATGCAATAATGAAACTCCAAAACTTAAGAACTTCTGTTTTGCACAAGACATGCAAGAAGTGAAAAAAAATATTTTAAGGAGAAAGGGAACTTAATTTAAATAGAAGTGAACACATTACCTTAACTAACTATCAATTTATCTTTCAGACATTCTCCCTACAGATTTCCAGTCAGGAATCAAGTTTTGCAAGTTACATATCAGAGAGAGAAAGAAAACACTTCTACTGTTTCAGATTTCTCAAACTGATAGGTTTTAAATCAGAAAACAGGAATTATTCTCTCAGAGATTTAGAATGCAAGAGGAAAGAGATGGTTTAGAAAAAAATATATGCCCTCTTTACAAAAAAGTTATCTTTAATGTTTAGACACTTAAGAGGTAGATCAGCCACAAATGAACAAAAAGTAAACTGATCTATGTTTAAATAATTTTCTCTAAACTTTGAGTAGGCAAGTAAAGCTTTCAGATTTATGCACAGAGTGGAAATTATTACACTCTCCTATTACTGCAGAGTGCCATGTGGTAAATAAGAGCAATCTGCATTATGTATAGTGAAGGAAAATGATACTTTCGAATGATCTCTTGCTTCAACAATATAAACATTTTTGAAAACAGGTTGATGATTTTTTAAATGTTGGTATCAATTCTTATAAATACAATATAATATAAATATTTATCATGTTAAAAAAACAAAAACAAATGTAATCTGGACAGTTCATTGACAACTTTTCAGCTAATTTGTTCCCTCCTTACCTTTTCTGGAGGCGCAGGATGGTCAAATCTCTTTGCACAAACTAGAAATGCATCAGGCTGTGGCTTGCCATGCTTTACCTCAGGGTCATCTCCCAACACAATATGATGAAAAAGACCAAAGAAGTCTTTGTGTCTGGCTGTTTTCATCTGAAATGTCACTTCAGCTGAGCTAGTGGCGACAGCAATGGGTATCCTGTGTTTGTGTAAATGACGGATCAGCTTGTCAACCCCTGCAAGACAAAAATATTTTATATAATATATTTTATATATATATATATATACACACACATACATATGTATTAATATTTATGCCTATTTACAATACAAATTTAGCAGTATCTTAACAATGCCTTCTTATCGAACATAACATATTTTGATCAGTATGGAAGAGAACTCTTGCAATATCTGAAATGTTCCCATTCCACATGCACACACACGAAAAATGTTCCTCAAGGCACATACTTATTCTAGAATCAAATAATGCTTATCTCAAAATATGTCAAAATGAGTTCAACATCATTGCCCCAACCACCCACCAGAAGCTCATTAAACAATGTCTCTAACATTATACATGTTTATCCTTTCAAACTCTCCATAAGTGGGAGAAATGCATATAGGGGAATTTTTTTTTTTTATAAACACATATATGAAGCTATGCTTCTGCTAGAGAAAAATCAAGATCAAAGAACGGCTCTTCTCACTGAGAGGTATGGGCTTTAGTTTCTGTAGCAGGTATCCAGCTGGCTTAAAGTAGTCCCTAAGAGAGCTCAGTTTCTCTCTTGTGCAATTACCACAGAAAGGAACATTGGAAAGAGAAGGGGAGCTGTCAGTCACAGTTGTTAATACCAGAGCTTTATCTACTGATGCTATGAACCCAAAGCAATGAACACCTCAAACCTAATGGTCAGAAACCTTCAACCTGATTCAATCTTCTATGGAAGGCTAATGCAGGGAATCGTGAAAACACAGCTGCCTGTGTAAGAAGGAAACACACTTCATTATCCTGTACAAGTTTGAGCTCCCTACGCAAAGGATTTGATCGTTTTTAACTGCAGCACTCTGAATGCAGGACACCTCTCCCAGACAAAACAACCACCAGGGTCTAACGGAGAATGAGACTGGATGTCTGTTCTTTACCAGTTCATAGGAGAACACCCCTCCATATCTGTAAAATCGTTTCAGCTCTGTTTTCTATCATGAATACAGACTGTGCTGGACACAGGATATTAATTTCAGGTAGATAACCTTCCAATTGACTTTTGTCTCGGTTTTCCAAACTTGCAGTCAGCGGGCAACAACCAACTAACACTTCATACATTTTGCTTCTTTTCATTGCTTCTCATTTAAAAGAAAACAAAGATGATTCTTTCCTTAATAGGCTGATTTCACAAAACAAAAAGGTTAACTTGTAATGATTGACAGAAACTCCTTTAGGGTATCAAAAACTTAGTACTGCATGAGCAAATGCAGTAAATTTTGGTATTAAGTTCAAAGGGGGCAGAATTCCCTCTCTTTTCTTCCCAGTGTAATACATTCCATAATTACATACATAATTAGACCGAGACAACTACACTGTTTTATAAATTTAAGTCATAAGGTTGAAAAAGATTCCAGAGTTAAGTTTTTTGTTCCGTCTCGTCTTTTTTCTTTACCCTGCATTCACATATTCATGGTGGCATGACTTCTGCCACAGCATTCCCATGTGATGATTTAAGGTATATGTAGATTCCACAATAAAGCAAAGGAGCAGGTAAGTTAGACTTGGCAGAGAGCTGTGCTGGTGTGATTACATTGTTTTGATTAGTAGTAACTGTTTTTAAAATAATGTTTTGAATTAACCACATGTACCTTATTTTCTAGGTTGCTACATTCAATTTTTCAAAATGCAGTAAGTAGATAAGAGCACGTATATCATACTAAACTGCAGTACTTGAAAAATCAAGTCTCAAATTAGACATACATAATGAGAAAGCACACAGCTTTAATCTCCTGAATCTCACTGCCCACTATACAACAGGTATAACTCTCAGTTACTCTAGAGATGTACTGAAACAATAAGTTATTCTGTTTTTGCAAAACATTCAAATACCACAGCAATCAGCATCTCAGAATAGCACATCAGAAAATTAAGATGTTATCCCAGAATACACACAAGGGGACAATTAAAATTATATCATGACCCTATTTTCATATTTCTTTACTTTGTGTGTGCAGTTTTCTAGAAACACAAACTAAAAGAAACAAAATCCATTGCATGACATCCTATGGCATCTCACAAGGCCACCAGTAGTTCCAGAATTTTTAAATCTGTCATGTAAAATGAAACCACTATAGCTAATATATCAAAGCTGATAATAGCAGCTAGTTGACTTCTTCTATTTCAACCAGTATTAGAGAATGAGAAGACACAAACTGCTGTCGAGTTTTGCAGATTTATGCTGGCAGCAAAGGACAGGGATTCTTAGAGACAGAAAGTCCCAGAAAGGAGTGTGTGACACACACAAATTCTATTCTCTGTTCCCCATAAGCGTGATGCTTTCTGAACCAAAAGCTTTAACCAAATTCTTATCCCAGTTTGCTGTCCTAGCTCTCGTCTCACTCTTTGTGGCCACGTAGCGCGACTCTCTCTTCCTGTGCTTTCCTCCACCAAGCTGCGTGCTCTCGTAGAGCCTCTCCTGCCCTACTGCTCCATTCCCAGTGCCTTAACTGTCATTTTGGTTGCTCACCATAGATTTCAGCATCTTGCGGAAATTCTCAGTGCCTCTACTCCTTCTCTGTGTTTTGAGGCATTTGGCTACTATTCCGAAAATTGTCTATGCTGAACACTTAAGCTACTTTTTAAAGCATGTTAGTTAACTCTGATAAAAGCTGTCTAACTGCAGTAGCATGGAGTTCCCTGAAGAACCTTGCCTTTCATAAAAATGAAAGTGAGTTTAGCTTTTAGTACCTGAAGCGGCACAAATGTGTGTCAAGACAGTATCACATCATGTAGTAGAGATACATACAAGTTTGTAGACACTTCATTCAAGTCACTATCTCAGTTTCTCTACGAGGTGTTCAATTCTTTGTTCTTATCTTCCAACTGCTTGAATCCTTATCCTACTTTCCATGCCTGGCTACTTTAAAGTAATCCCTGCATCCTGAATACCTATGTCTGGTCTCCTGTTCCTAAAAAAAAATCCCTAGTCCAGCTAATTCTTTTCTTTGACATCCCAACTTCTCTGATATGTATTTCCCACAAGACCCAGCCTTTTTGCTCCACTGACTCCAAGCAACAGTCTCAGGCAAATCAGACTCCTTGCTCCTGCCTAGTCACTCCTGCCTTCTGCCCCAGAGGAGGAAAAGGCAAAGTAGAAGGGAGACAAGTTACTTGCATCAGTTATAGGTTGTACCAGGAAAGAACATCCTAGAACACAAATTTAAAGTCCAAGTTATTATAAGCCACAATAAACAAAAGGGTCAGACAATGATAGTTTTATCAAGCAGATAATTATGGAATACATGACTGCACAATATAGATATTTTAGTAACACGTTTGTATATATGTACAGTACAAATATACTGCTCAATGTTTAGTCTGAAACATGCTTGCAGGGAAATGTCTGATTACTATAAAAGATGCATTCTGATGAGGTTTTTGTTTTTTTAATTTGTAATGTATGACTTCATATGAAGTTGGCAATAGCAAGGCTCTGTTAGTTAGCTAATCTTGTGGGAATGCCAAAAAACATTTCTAGCCATTTGATCTTCTCTTCTGTACAGGAGAAATATAATCAACCCCCTTATATTTTAGTTTACAATTGAAAAAAATATTAACTAAAACTTGGAAACGGTCAAGCAAGCAACCATATTTAATATAGCTTTAATATGTATAACACTGATAATTGCAAGGCCCACTGCTTTAGGCACTCCTAGAGCTGCAGAGAAGTGCTTTGTATGCTGCTGGCCAGTAGGGAATCAATCGCTTTCCTGTCAGTACAAAACTGCTTTCAATTTGATTCCAACTTCTCTCCTAGTCCTGCCTTTGGGGTATTTTTATTACATTTTTTCCCCCTTTTACTAAAATAACCCATTCTGAAAATTATTTTAACCCTCCACAAGCAGTGATGGACAAAAACAATTTAAGAGGACTCGAATAGGGAAGGTAAGAGTTACGACATTTTTAGCATGAAACGCCTCAGGAAGGCAGAAGAGACAAAAGAAAGAGCCCTCACAACAATAACAGAGAAAAATCTGACTCTGAAATTGTCAAACATGATCCCCACCTCCAAGGTTAACTCAAAGAGCGGGTACGACAGGAGAGAAAACATTAAAAAGAAGAAGAAGGAAAAAAAAGAAGCACAACGGGCAGAGGAAGAGAATAGTAACATCCTGGCAATATGAAGAAGTTCCTGCCAGGAAAGAAAGTGGGGCTGGGGAAAGAAGTACTTCATGTATGGGCGACAGCAGCCACTTGACAAATTGTCAGAAATGAAAAACTGGTCCGCGGAGTATATATCTTCTCTAGCAGTAACATATCTCATTGATATTTTCTTTGTTTCTTTCAAGAATTAATCTGAATGAAAAACTTCATAATGACCAGCTAGGAAACGCTTTAAAACATTGCTTAAAAAATGCTAGGCTCAAGATACAGATTTAATCACTTATGAAGGATGAGATCAAAAAGTGAGAAATTTTCCAAAGACAAGAATTCATAGAACATGTTTATTTCTAGCTTCAGTCCATAGCCAACTATGCCAAGTTAACCTGTCAGACATTGTTCCTTACTACAGTTAATATATAAATGAGAGAGAAGAAGAAAACATGCCTTGTACATTTTTGCTATCACTTATGTCATCATCTCCAAATATTCCCACATTCACTGACACTGTTAAAATAACAGTTGTTTTACTGGGACTTCAGGTGCAAACATACAAAACTGAAGTTTTGGCTCTGGAAACTTGCTCTCATTCCACATGCTGAGTTCAGGGATTATTTCTTCTTTGTGCATCATCATTATTCCCCAACGGACAAGTTTCTACAATTACTTACAATGCAAGAAGTCTGACATATTTTGCTTATTGCATCTTAACACAGCATTCACAGCTGTCTCAGCTGTTTTGACAATCTCTATAAACAGCAATCTCATCTGCAATACATTTTTTTTTCCAAGTGGAGTCACATGCCCAACTTACAGGAACTGGAATTATTACTGCTAATAACGTGTGTAGATTAGTAAATAGGTGTATCACCTAACCCATTCATCTGGAAACATGATCAATCTGTCCATGTGCCCCTGCACAAATTTCTGCTCTATTTTCCAGAATCTAGTCAGTCAATTGGAAGCTGAAGTTCCATTATTTTTGAAGACAGCCTTTAAAATGTAAATGCATGCACTCTTGTCTTGCTAGATTTCCAGCTGGACAGCAAGACAAGGAGTGTAAACCTCCTCCTCCTTTAACGTCAATACATCTCTCATTTAAAAGCTATCTTATGCCCCCTTAAATGTTTATACTAATAAGCAAGCCCATTTTCTTCCCCCAAAATGCTAACCTGTTCTATCATTGAAATGCGATTCTAAATACAGGTCAACCTTTTATTCCAGATATAGATTTCTTGATTCTGAAAACATTTGAAGTAAGGCCATATTAAACTAATGGAAATAAAGAGCTGTTAACATAAAGTAGTGGTCTAAATGTCTTTTTTAATAAAATGCATTCCTTCAAAGGAATTTAATGTAAATAATCTGCAGCATATCATGTGTGGGTAGAAATATATATATTAAAAAAAAGTCTAAAGATTACACAGGTAAGAAGTCTTTCCTTATCTCCTATGTCCTTGCTATAATATGGTTAGTTTTCCCCAAAACTGTGCTCTCTTCAAATAGCTTATTTTCTTCAGTCCCACTGCATCAGAGTTTCAGTTCATTTGTCACAGGCTATGTTTACTCTAAGTTTTTATTGGAGGTAGCCGGCTATGGAAAAGCACTGTTGTGGAAAGGTTATTTCTTCAGGGTTCTCTCTTATACTCCCCTGACACATGTCATGATTTCAGTGTGTGAATACTTGTGTGCGTTTGCGTTCTCTGGCTGTTTGGCTTCCCTAGGTATAAGGGAGCTAGAATGCAGCTGTTCCTAATACCTCCAGAGAGCAAAGATTTACATTTTTCAGAAAACCTCCTTTAATAAAAATATTTAATTTTTAAAATGATTATTTGCATATGTGAAAACACAGCAAGGCAGGATAGAAAAATAAATATACAATGGGTAAATCAGCTGTGCGGGGGAAAAAATGAAACTGCATATGAAACAATTGCATGACTTAAGATGCTCAAGACAGTAGCAGCGGAAAAATGTTTGCATTCAAGTTTTTTTTTTTTGTTATTTCTTCGTAAAAGCTATAGAACAACAAAATCCATTTTTGTTTGCATCAATTACCACCACACTAGCTCTAGAAACTTTGCCAACATATCCAATTACTAATACAAGTAATTTACTAATTCCGCATACAGTCTTTTATTAGGAAGACAGTATCTTTGTTGGTATCTTTCTTGTACTTTTTTTGAGAAAAAGCCAATAGAAGGGGAAGTGGGGAACCAATTTAAAGGAGACCTGGAAGAAGCTTCCACTGAACTGCGCTTCACTGTTGTATCCGCCACAGCTACATAGACTTCAATCAAATGAAGACTTTGATTACATTGAAAACAGCCACCTGAAAACTCCATAGCCATGAAGATATGCAGCGAAAATTCCTGTGAACTCATTAACTTCTACCTTACTTGTAATTACCACGTAAGGGATTCAGGCCCACCCCTCACAGAGTGACATCCCTGGCAGGCTTGTTTGGACCAACCTCCATTCCTCCTACCAAAAGCTAGCCCACATGCAGCTTTTTTTTTTTTTTTTTTTTTTTTTGCCATCAAGCAGTCATCAATTAAAAACAAAAAAAGAAAAAAAATCAAAAGGAATAAGGTTCTCTTCTTCAGCATGAGGATACATTCCTCATGTGGTACACATACAATAGCAGTACATCATCATTTCTTCAGGTAATCATAAAAAAATAAAAAATCAGGAAAAGCAGGAGGAAATAACCAACATTGCTACACTTCATTTCCAAATGCACTCTTTCAAACAATGAAAAAGGTAAACAAATTTCTTTCCTCCATCTCTTTCAATGTTAAGTTTTAAAACAGAGACAGAAGCTTAGTGTATTCTACATGTAATAGTTACACACTGCTGGCTAATGGAAAGAAAATTAAGTGGAAAAAATTGAACCGTAAGCTGAATTTAGTTAAGCAAGCTGAAAAAAAGGATTAACTTTACACATCAGCATCTTTAAAGCACAATTAATCACAAATGCCAATGAAATTAACAACTTTGAAAAGAAAAAAAAAGAAAAAAAACCTGACTAAACCAAGGGAAAACAGTTATTTCTCTCGAGACCACAGAGGCATTTGAAAGGAAGAGATCAGCACTTTTGCTCCGAAAATTTCAAAAAACCCCCCCACAAAATTTAAAAAAAAAAAAAAAAAGGGAAGTATTTTTGCTCCGTTATTCTACCAGTGTTCTCCTCATTCTCTTTGGATCCAGCTGAAACCAAGGTGACTGTAATAAATTGAATCAACGGACAAACTAAAGGTAAGATGTGTACTGAACAACAGAAGACCCTTGTGCTACTTTGGCTTTTTCTTTTTCATTGACCAATACAAACTTACACAGCAAAAGTTCAGGAAACCAAAAGAGCGCTACACTAAAACAGCGGTCTAGGGATAGTCCCTTTCTAATTATTTATGTGGTGTTATGACACTGTTTTCCATAGGATTTTTTTTTTAAGTTATCACATTTTATAATCAAATGGTATTATTCATTATGAAGTCAAATTTAATAAAACACTCAAAACTCCCGAAAGCTTCTTCAATTTGATGGAAAATAATGGGAATTCTGATTTTCCTTTTTAACTTTATACTTCAGAATGGTGAACAATGTGTGTATTTTTGCTACATTTTATTTGCTATACTTTCCAATTTTCTTATCTTCCTTTTTCCTGTGTTTGTCCATCACTGAACAGAATACAGTATTCTTAACTTGTATCACTTCTGGAATTTCAGATTCAGATCTATTTCTGGGGGAATGTCTTCAGACTAATACAGAGATAATATTAAAACTGTTCTGTTTTTTCTAATACAAGTCACCAGCCAAACTTTTGTCTTGTAAAGTCTGATTTGATTTGATTTTTCCTCTTTCTTTCAGTGAGGCTTCTATTAACGTGTCATAGTAGACTATAACAAGGTTTTTCAAGACAGAAAAGAAAATGATCTCCATTATAAATTGGGCAAACATATGAGATGAAGTGGTGGATTTTTATGCCACTTTGTCATGAAACCATAATTTCAGTTTTCTCTGTTCACCAATTAATTGAATAATTTCTGGTTTTCACATTTCTGCTTGCTGTCTATTCATCTGCATAGGCATACCTATATAGGCAAGGTGGACAATCACACACTAGCTTGGCCAGTGCCTTAGCCTGAAAATTCACTTTTAGATGGGCTTATTAGCATGAACAAAATCCTACAGTCTTATGATTTAAGGAATACAGCTGGCTTGCATACTGCCAGCACAGAGTGCAGTCACAGTATCACGTAAATGCCCTGGCCAAGAAAGACAATCACACAGTCTTTTCTAAAAGTCTGTTTCATACCTAAAAATATTAGCCTAATGCATGCAAGAAAAAAAGCTTTAGAAATGACTGGAATTCCCCAACGCCTTCTCTTAAGCAAAAGCATAAACTGTGGGACCACAAGAAGTTAGCATCATAATACAGTTACAAAGCTAGCCTTTATTCAAGTTTATTCAAGTTACTTCAAAATCACATTATAGGACCTCTTTTCTGGATTGGAAGGCCTCAATTTAACAAACAGAGGCATCTTGGGTGGCAAATCCTTTCATGAATATCGCAGCATACCATACCTCTCATTTATCTCTTTATTCCTTCCTTGAGTGCCACCTATGTGGCACCTATGTCACCTTACATCTAAATACTAATTAATAGCATTTTAAGCATTATGCAATCCCAGGAAGAGAAATGGGAAATCAGTGACCAGTAGAGAGGAGTGTGTGTATATACACATGTGAGCGTATATGTATATATGTATTTTTTTTATTTTTTATTTTTTTGTGTGGAGGGGGGGTATTTTTTTTTTTAACTTGTTATTTCAAAGTTAACACATTTTGCTAGAACAGAAGGACATTTAGTGGATGTCTCGCCCCCTTTCCTACCCTCAAACAAAACCTGAACAACTCACAGCAGTTTCAGTTTTGGGCCAAGCACCCCTTTATGGTTTCTAACTGATCCATCTAAGATATGCTATCTAATTTAAGAAAGGTTTTGGCAAGTTGAAACATGGAACCATCATAAATACTAATATCTTACATTCCTCCAAATGAGTTTGGTCACTATTCAAAAAAATAGTGTTAGACAGACTTCTAACAGTCAGAGAAATGGTATAACATAGGATTCCTTTAACTCAGAATAGTAAATACTGGGGGTGGGGGGAAAGAACCATAAATACAGTATATTCTTTATACTAATTACATGTAAGCATCAGGTCATCAGTGACATCAGGTTATATACTGGGAAGTTTTCATAGATTCTGACAGCTTATTTTCAGATTCAGATGAAAGTTAGTGTTACAAAAAGCTAGAGATTACATGTATGAAAAATGATAAAAGCTTCAGATTTACTTAAAATGAGTACTTTTTGTCTTCCTCTTATTTCCTTTCATAAGGCAAATACATGCCTTATACAGGCAAATACAGGAGGCAATACTCCTAAAAAACCCCAAAGGCCGATGGATATTTTAAAGCTGGTCTGAAGCAGAGCTTCTAGGCCCAAAAGCTTCTCCAACATTTTCAGTCAGTTCAGTTGGTTTAACGAAAGATTAGTTCTTCTTTCAAACCTTCTCTTTCATATGCTCCAGATTATGATACAGATGGTAAAATTACTGCTATTTACAACTGCCGGTTACCCTTTGACATAGGTTTGAGGACTACAAAAATATTTTAGCAAAAGTGAATTACTTATGACATTTCACTCATGAAATTGTCTTCTTTCTTTCACCCCAAAGCAACTATTGATTATCTGATTATTTATCCAGATAGCTTCCTTTTTACTTTCAAATTGCTTGATAAAGGACAACAGAAATTTTGGGGGATGGGATACTGAAACAGAAAAACATCTCACACAGTTCTTTTTAATGGAGGAAAAATTCTTTGTCTCATTGGCAATTAAATATTTTCCTGTGTATATATTGTTGTATCTACACATGCTTGGGTTTTCTTTTCTTTTTTTCTTCACCTTTTTTTAAACCCAAACTACTTACCTCCTTTCAAAAGTCTTCATTTTTCTTTTCTTTTTTGTGTCATGCTTGACCGGTTAATTTACTATCTCTTTTACCGTTTCCATTTTCCTTCACTGGCATATGTATCTGTTTTGTTTCTCTTTTCTCTGCTATACTTTTGGAGTCTGTCTACACAGTGTAGCCTGTGCTAATAAAGCTATGCTTGCAAAGTCTTGTAGCTGAGATGCAGCATATGCTGTGGAAGAAACAGCACAGCTACAGACTTTTCTAGAGAACACTGTCTCAGTCAGACTTCTGCCTTGTGAACTCAAATTTTTATTGAAGGAATAATGTTGGCCACTATGTGGCTTCTTCATGGGGCTTGCCAGCAAGTTATGAACCCAAATACTCCTCACACTCCTTTCGCAGACTTTAAGCATTCACTCCAAGAACTTCATATGCATCTATCACACTGTTGCTCCTCATTCACCACTTCTCTCTATCCATACAGTTAGCTTTCTATGCACGCTAACAGCATGAGAGCAGAGGACACCCGACCCCTGGGGCACCAAAATCGTGGCTCTTCAGAGACCCATATTCATGTCCACTTCATTTTACTATAACAACATGTTACTCAAAACAAGCAGTCTGTGAGCCTTCTGTATGTATTTGAAAGAAAAGGTTTTCTGCTTAGAAAAAGACTAGAGGAAACCAAAATACTCTGTGCATTGTTTAAACTATGTACATGTATTATGCATATCTTGTATGATTTACGTCCAGCTGTGAGCAAATGGAAATCGTAGGGATAAATATAACCTCTGTATGAAGAGATTGCTCCTCTCTTTCAAAATCCTTTATAGTCCCCACATTGAATCTGATGTCAGACCAAACTTAAAGCTCTTCAAGATTTCATCACTCTTCTTAATCAAAGAAAAGCTAACATTAGCATTCGGAGCTTTGTCAATTTGATTGGATTTCTAGCTGATTCAGTTACAATCCTTTATGACCATAAAAGCAATTCTACAGTAAAAACCTTGTCAGTCTTTGAACACAAGAAAATATCCAACAAAGAAAAACAAAATCTCACAACCCAAGGAGAAACTGTTTGTTCATCTAAGTCACAAACTGATTTAAAAAATATTTTTGATGTAGCCTGGCATGCCATAACAGTTGCAAGCCCAGCAGCACAGAGCTATTCATTATCTGCACACACTCTCAATCCTCAAGCGAAGTCAGCATTGCTGCTGTGATGGTGATAGAGTGACAGAGGTGGGGCCATCTACCACTTGCTGTAATTGCTATGAGTCTTATGAGACCTTGGAAACATAACTCTTGTATCCACCTGTTTCTTTTTTGTTCTGAGATATTGCTTAAAGACATTATCTGCAATGGTATGTTATCCTTTCACCAAGCTACAAAAGTTGAGGTGGAAACAAATATCATACTCCTTAACTTGGAAGATAATTGGTTACTAGCAAAGAATTTGGTTCTCGCTTTCCTGCTCTAAATTTAGAGTATCAAAGATCTTTCTGGTGGCACAGAGTCTCCTTGATTATCAAATCAAGAATTCCACCTTTGTCTGGACACCCTGACATGTTTGACCATGGCAAAAATAAAAGCATAATTCAGAACCTCTGCCAACGGCAATGGTGATTTTCTGGTAAAAGCATTTCTAGGTTGCTATCCTTTATGACTTACTACAGAGGCCAAATGGTTGAAGTCAGCCAGAGAGGAGCATTCCAAGTTTGTAAGCGACTGACTGATCTCAGGGGGTTACAAACTCACAGAGCCCAGCATGGATTCACTAGACTTTCCTTCCATTAAAACAAAAAGAACAAGGAATATAAAAGATAATATGGTAGGAAGTCTGTTTAACTGTTAGGGGCACAAACATGAATCAAGGAACAGCAGTTCAAGGTAGTGCAAACTAGACTGGTGTTTGAGTGGAACAGCTCAAGGAAAGAAGATACAAGGCTTTATGGTGAGTTTCCCCTAGAACTTCAACTGTTTTTCTTTTTTCTCTTTTTTTAATTTCTGATTGGTTTCAGTTTGTACTAAAGTTAAGCTATGACATTACCTCCTTGTGTCTGCAAAAAAACAATCAGCAGTACTTGAACTTGAATACAGCTTGCACATCACATTCTACACTGGCTGAATAGGAACTGTTATGGAAAATCAGGCTCGCCGGCCTCCATAACAGGGTCTGACCTTAGGTTCCTGCTGAGGCAGAAGTTCGAAGTCAGATTGAAGAAAAATAAAATTTAATGATAYACGTGCGGTAATTACAGCTCGAGCTGGGTGCCTCCGAAGAGGGACCCCGAACAAAGAAATCCCTGGGCAATTATACCCTTACAATCTAAATTCCCCACCCCTTAAGCGATAGTTCGGACCAATAATAATAGGTAGGTCTGTGTTCTTCCCCTTCTTCACTGGCCCCTTCATTGTCTCTAGGCAGGCTGCTTCTTATCTTCAAGGTTAGCTACTCCTGCCGTGCATGCAACTTCTTTATCTCTCCAGCTTGAACCGGCTCTGGGGCCCCCTTTTACTTATCTAAGTAAAAGTTCACAGCCTGAGGCCTAAGGCTTCAGCAAATTTAGCTACTAATGCTAAGCAAGTTATGCTAAGCAATTAATTCTAGACAGCTTCAGTCCTATATTCTCTAACAGGAACTGTGACAACGATATTTCAGCTATCTCGAAGACCTCCCAGGAGTGGAAACTTCTCAAAGGTGCACAGTCCCTGGATCACACGATTCTTAAGCACCTGTGCTTTGTGATGATGATATGAGTGGAAAAAACAGAGATTGCTATGAAAGAATGACATTAATTTCATAAGCCAGACATGATTATAGGAGTTGTTGACAGCTGTGTAACTCAACAAGCAAGTTTTTTTCTGGCTGCGTGTATATCCTGGATTTATGTTAAGCACAAGCACACCTATACATGTTCAGGCAAATGTACATAGGCAGTTTTCTCATGTTCCATCCTTATTCTTCCCTTCCTTTACAGTCCTCATTTGTCTGACAAACCACTTCACTGCAATGTAACAGCCTGTTTGCAGAAACAGAAAGCCTGCTACATTTTCCTTGCAAGTGACAATGTCTGTACTCTGAGAGCAATATTTAGATATGCAGCACAAGTGCCAGCCCTGTCACTTTGTCAGCATTGTCTTGGATAATTCCTTACTATATTGTATCAAACCTAGCCTACCCTATGATTCACTCAGAAACAAAATTAAATCTAACAGTGAAAAACTCTCAAGTACTTGCTGGAAATTCCAAATGAGAAACAGATATATACTCTTCATAGATGAAACCTGTATTTTGACCACAGCTTGATGTACTGAAATGCACTGCCAGTCACTTCAGCCATACTGAAATCTTCAAACTTGTGTCTTCGACCACTAACATCTCAGAAGACTGTTGTATATTAGATGATACAGCTCCGATACAGACTCTCAGATGAAGAACTGCTTTGGCAACTGTATGTTCATGCAACTTCCATCCCATCCTTAACCAGCACTGACCTAACTGTCAATTACTTGATTTGGAAATTAATGCAGTTATCACTGCTGTAACTGGCATGAACATGTAACAGTTCATTCTCTGTCTTCCCTGCAAAGAAACAAGTGCTGCTCTGCTTCAGTAACATTTTAAACTTCATTGGCTGTCATTCAGCATTGCTCTACACAAATCCAACTTTGAATCTTATTTTTTGGAAAACCTGTAGAAATTGCTTAAATGTAGAACCTCACCTGCCTATTATCTGCCCAAAGACGGCCAGTGAGGCTCAGCATGCGAGAGTCATCTTGAGTCATTAATAAACAAAGACAATTAATTTTCACTTTCCTGTATTTCCCCATAACAAATCTGAAACATCAGTCTAGTCAGAGAACATTCTAAGCCCAAAATGTCACCACTGTTTTTTCACATCCTTGGCAGCCCCATGTCTTACACAACACCTGCGTGAAGTCCACTCTTAATTAAAGAACAACAAGAGGCTGTAGAATAAATCTACAAAGATTACATTAATTAACATCTGCAGAAGATACAAGAGGCAGGGGAAAGCTACCAGGTAAAAAAAATCTAGTTATCAGATTTAAGCTCAAGTCAATCATTAAAGAAACTAAATAATAAATAACTAGTGCCACTTCAGATTGCCAGTTGATATCAAGCTGGTTTTCCTCAAAATACATGGCAATTCAACTTGTATCTTGTATTTTGCTATCAAGTAAAGGACAGATCCCATTACTTCAGTGACCAAAGCTGCCTTTGCTCCCCACAATGGCCAATAAGCATAAAGTGTTTAAATTCAAATAAACTTTGCATTAGAATATAGCCCAAAGAAAATTATTGTACATATACAGTTGAATTGAAAGGATAATCAGTTGAACAATTCTGACTTTGATAAAAGTGTTTATATGCTTGTCCTAGCAAAAATTTTGCTTGCTTCATCTACAATAGCCCAGCTTAAGCGAGCCTGGAATTCACTTTTTGAAGGCAGTAAAAATGAAAAACTTAATGTTTTATTTGCCTATCCTGTTCTATCACCTCTCTGAATTTCTGTTCGAGCCAGCTCAGCCACATTATCACAGCCTTCAGCAGACACAGGATTTCTGCTTAATGGCAACTATTACCTGCACTGCTCCATTACTGTGACTCTTCTCTGTGCCTCGTAATGCTTCCCCAGTCTGTCCATCTGGCATTTGCTAAACCCAGACTAAGGTGTTTTGTTTGTCTTACAAAAGAAATATCTGCAAAATTAGTCCCAGAAGTCTGACATGAAAAATGAAAACCAATTGCCCTCATCTTTCTTGTTTTCCTACAGAGTTTAACTAGGCTTACAGCTTTATGCAGGCCTGTCACTAGGAAAGATACAATTTGAAAAATCTAGCATATAAAAGACAGAAGAGAGATATCTAGATAAATTGGCTGCAAAAGATTCTCGAGTTTTTAAGCTGCCTACACAAATTATACCTTTTATTTTTGTTTCTCTTTACTTGTTCCTAACATATCATGTATTTTTAGCTTTCATCCTCTTAATGCATTATGAAACTAGATATAAACACGCATCTAAAAAAATTAAAATGTTATCATTAATGTATTGTAGAGATTGCCAGAACAAACATCTTCAGAGGGTAAGTAAGCTCAACTGTCTTAGGACAACCTGACAAACACCTAGCTCACATGCCATGCCTAACTTTCAGTGTTCAATTTAAGTGAGATAAATCTCACCTGAAAAAACACATGCCCACATACATTTGCCTGTACATGTACAGGTGTACTTGTGCTTAACATAAAGCCAGACTACACACACAGCCAGAGAAAACTAACTTGCTAAGTTACACAGCTGCCAACAACCATTTTAAAGCATGTCTGGACTATGAAACTAAGGGAATTCATGCATATTTATCCAGTATTTGTTCTTTTTTCTTTAAAAGATGTATAAAAAGCAGCTGTTCTCCAAATGTACAAGAAAAGTTTTCCGTATCCCACATAACTCCTTAACAGGTAAATAACAGACAGATTTCAGTAAAACTTGCTAAACCAAGAGTGATGAAACCGAATTTGTAAGAGAAACTTATGTGAAAGATAGTTTAAAAACTTCTACCTTGGTTAGTATTTAAGTAATTCCATAAGCAGTTTACAGATACTGAAGAGAAGCATACCTGGCATCAGTTCAGCAGTATGGAATATTCTCTCCTGCTTTATTTTACTTTCATGTAGTAACTCTTCTTTGGTTATTGGAAGGTCTAGAACATCTCGAATAATCTGTGCCCCTTCTAGGGCTTTTTTACCCATGACCAAGGATTTCACATCCCAGGTATAGCTCTTTCCAAAACGCCCGCAGATTTCTTGGAACACCACCGTATAGAGACGTTCAGTATCTGCCAAAAAATAATAATAATAAAAAAAAGATCAGAAACGTGCAGCCAGCTGAACAGCCAAGCTTACAAGACAGACCACATAAACGGCCACAGGATTATCTGCTAGGAGCCAACAGTTATATCAAAGTAGACAAAACTGCCTCACCATATTTGCAGAGGGGAAGCCAGACTTCCTCAGGTTACTCAGAGGCACCTCATTTTTTGAGCTGCCACTTCTGTGTTAAGAGAAGGCTACTGAGGGTCACAATAAAGAACTATCTGGACGTGTTCTCTTATCATCTCTGTTTTGCATTGGCAGTTTACCATACAGGTAAGCAAGCAACGTCTTAACTAAAATACTCTATTTATTCTTTGACTGAGAAAAAAAAGCAGGGAAGGAAATCTAGTACTCCAGAGATGTCATTACATATTCCATGTAAACTGAAAAAAAAAAAAAAAAAAAAAAAAAAAGTTAAATATTTAAGAATGTCTTTGAACAGAAGCTTCACAGTGCCTTCAAAAGCCACTACATTCATTATTACAGTGCTGCTGGCACCTCTGCATTTCCATGTGATTATTCAAGCAGAACGCACCCACTTGCATTTCTAGGGGGAGTTCTGGCAAGAGTAAACTTCAGGCTGAATTTTGCCGGTGAAACTCTGAGTTTCTATGTGAAAGGTGTTTTTGTTTTTTAAACTTGTTTTATTAAAAAGAAGCTAACAAGCCTTCCTGTCTTCCCACTAGACAAATCTTTAAATAAGGTCAGTAACACTCGATTTGATACCAAAAGGGGGGGCAGTGAAGAAGTCCCTTCATCTTTGACCTTATAGTCTGGCTTCATTTTAGCAAAGATCCTGAATAGTAGCTTTCTCCACCACTTCTTTTTAAAAAAAGAGTCTCCTTTAAAGCACTAACTACTGCTGTTAACCATCCTAAAGGAGGCATTTCTTTGCCTTCTGTATCTTTAAAGGTAAAAGCAATATTATTACTTTAGCAATAAAAGGCAAAAATGAGGAAACAAAGTAGTCAATGGGATCTGTTCAGAGAGATTAGGGACTTCACTTATCAGCACATTTCTTTGCCTTGGAAAAAATATTTTATTAGAGAGAAAATAAAAACTGAAATTATTCATGAGCATATTGTCTCATTTTCTGAATTGGTGAGAACTACGCAACAGAGAGTTTAAACTGCAAGCTTTAACATAGAAAACTATGGAGACAAAAGACTGAAGAAAGAGCAGCAGAGCCCATGATTACAGTGTACCTGCACTCTGACAAATGCTCGCTGCTTAACCACAGTAATCTGCTTGTCCTCAGATCAGCAGATGGTTCCGATTTGAAATCAAATGCGAAACATATGGGCTGTTTCCCATCATCTCACCTAGCATCATGTGAACACACAACAGCACAGAAGACGCACTCTGCTGCCTGCTAGAACGCTCCTGTCCAGGTTCCACTCCAGTAACTAGAAGGGAAGTTGAGCCAAAGGATCTGCCTAAGATCCAGCTTACTTGATCCAACTTACTTGTCCGCACTGTTTAACAGGCCAGCAAATGGGTCACAACAATCTCGCAGCTTAAAAACAGCAGCAGCTGTACTACTGTTTGCAGATGCTTCTCAAAGAGCTATACTTAAGAAAAAAAGTTAAGAGCAATCCTGGGGACCTGTAAAGCACAGGAAATATATCACAATACTGTTCTGAATCAGCAGAAACACAAGAGACTTGGCTTTGAAAAATGCCAAGCTGCCAAGAAGAAGAAAAAAGGAAAAAAAAGAAAAAAAAAGCAGCCCCTTCACTTGACACTGCCAGGTGGTATTCCCAGCAAGCTGAGAAGGTGGGTTGACAGTGCACTGTTTAAAATTTCACAGTTCTCTCCTTCCTTGTTTCTGATGCATTGATTTTTCTTTTAGATCTCACATTCATCAGGTGAAGGACACAAACCTCTCTCCTGAAGTTAAAAACTGAAATTGAAAATTATTCCTCATCCTATTCAGTAATGAATGCCCAACTAAGCAGAAATAAAACAAAACAAGGAATCGAAAAGCCTAATTGTAGAACATGAAAATTCTACAGAGTTCTAAAATAATTATGTGTTAATCTATTCAAAAGTGAATGATTCAGCTATGTAGCTAAAAACACTCAATTAAATAGCCTCCTGCATTTTAAATATCATATACCAGACTTGTGTACAGACTTTTCTTTTTCTTTGTAAAGAAATTCTTAATAATCTCCAAATTGCTGACATAAAAATAATCTGCTATGCAGTGTTGCAGTTTGCAAACTAAACAGCACTCATGACCAATTCTGAGTAAGATCTATTAAAATAATTTTATTATCACATTCATATTATGTCCAAACTTAGATCTCACTGTGCTGAGCAAAAAAATAAAAAATATATCACTGCATAAATCTATTTTAAATGTGAGCTACTCTACTGACACTACTCGTGCTTAAAGTGAGGTAAATGCTTAAGAAAACCAAGATCTCAAAATCCCTTCCCTTTACTCATTAATTACCTGCTAAAAGAACTTGCTTACAAAAACCAAGACTTTTGTTTCAAAGAGATCACTTCTTCCACTCTGCCTGAAGTTGTAACTTTTGGACTCTGGACACCAACTCAGTCGCAACAAAAATTATCATCATCCCGAGTTTTGTGACCTCCTGCAAAACTTTAGGTATTTAATTCTTGAGAAGCAAAGAGATTTTCATTCTCATGATTTGATGATAAAAGATTTGTCGAGCCTTACTGCTCCATTATGAAGGAGTGTGTAACTCTTACTGTGCCTAAAGCTATAGTTTGGAAAAATTCTTCACAATTATGGACACTTGCTCGAGTAGGTATGTCCTGCTACACCACATCAATAAAAGCAGAAATCAGGGGAAGGGGGGGGGAATAACACACACACACACACACACACACACACACACACACTAATTTCCAGCCACAATCTGAGGAGACCACTACTGAAGAAACCACGCTTCTTGCATATATGTATAACAGATAAGGACCTATATTCCTTTTGGCTGAAGACTAAGTAAAATCTATCCATCCCCCTTATAGCAGTAACTAACTACTAAATACCAATACAACTTCAAGATTTCTTATTCCTGTTGAAATGGGGTAACTCAAAAAAAGTGCTGAAGAAGTGAGAGCTGGGCTAGCTTTCTTCTTCCTTGATATCATGAAATAATCCATAGCACAACTGACTAAACAGTGTTAAGCATAACAAGCAATATTTTCATACTAACATAAATCTGCAATACAAAGAAAAACTAAACCTAATATTCAGAGAAAAATATTTTATTACATTTATGTTTTATAACCCAGAGGAATTGGAGGCTCAATTCAAATGCCTAAACATGGGCACCTGATGATATCTAAGACACCCTAATATGTCCAAGAAATCTACACATAGCTGACATTCAAAAAAGGAACTGTGTGAGATGCACACCTTACTGCAAAAGCAGCTGGAGGCTTGGCTGGATGCCCTACAGCATCTCAGACTGTAATAACCGCATACATTTAAGCAAATGAATCAGGCCCCAGCTCCCATTAGAAACGTAAGCTGAAAACAGAGAGATGCATGTGGCAGTGACCTGTTCTAACAGTGGGAAGGAAAAGCAGCAGACTTCTTAGTCCCTGCTACTTACAGTAAATATTCTCTTGTGCCTTTCAAAATATTCTCCATCTTTGCGGCTCTCATTCCTTGACATATCTTTTACATGGACATCATCAGCATGACGTACTGTCCATCTACTCACTGCATTTCACTGGGAATGAGTGATACTCATTCCCTTGCCACATATCATCTCATAGTCATTTTTATAGCAATTCTCCTTCTATGTAGAAAGCACAGGCAGCTCCACTGGTGCTGTTTACAGTGTATAAAAGCCAGTCACAATAAATACAGACACAGTGACAAGAATGACAGGGGCGCTGGATTGCTCAACTTGTGATCCAGCACAAAAATATGCTGAAGCATGTTCAGAAAAGCCTAAAAGGTAACTTGGCATCAGACCACAGTGGAAAACTTGAGTGTTTATGATCTGCTCAAATCACAGCAGAGTCAGAATTAGAAGTGCAAATCTATCCAGGTTAGGACTACAGCAATCAAAGTAGTATCTAAATCTCAGCTTTATCAACCACTCGCAAATCAAGAAGTTGGCTTAAGACAAAAAATTATGACCTCACAAATGAATCAGGAACTTGATTTTTTAGTTATTTACATGCCTTTTGAATTTATTATAATGAATTTATTATAATTATAAAACAATTTCCAGCTTATCAAGGACATGAAGCTAGTAGGCATGAAAGCTCATCTTAGCTATTGGTTCTGAATTCTTCTTTGTTTGAATCATCTATCCCATCTTTACTCCAAGCTTCCCTGAAGAAACATATTCATGATTTATTCCTCTGCTAAAAAATCTAAACAGGATTTCAATCATATGCACCCAGTACTTTCTAAAAAGTCAAAATCAGATCCCAGATGCCTAAACTCAACAAGATTTTTATTTTGGTGGGGGACAAAGAGATGGGTATGTAAAGAGAAGTTAAATTCAAACAATAGGTTTCTTGAGTCTATAGCTCTGAAGCAGATTTCTATCCATAAGTGGAATGGAACTGTCTTTGGTATTCAATTTAGAAACTTCAAATACAACCAGCCATTCTTAAAAAGATTTTGGCCCAAGAATGAGAAAATCTCCTATCGATACTGAATTAAATACAGATTACTACGACTTTTTGTTTTACTATCAGTCTCTGACAATGTTCCTTTAATCCCCTTGGGATATACAACAGTGTAAGAAGGCATACAAATTACTGAAATGCTCATTTGGGGCATTTGGGGCGAGAGATAAATATGATTATAAACCAGAATATAATAAGTGGACGATTTTGCTTTGCTTTTTGCAGTTCGATTGGTGACATTAAGCACTTCCCACAGGCTGTACAGGCTCTTCATTTGTTTGATCACACAAACAAAGAGTTGCAAGGTCCATATAATTGAGGATATGAGCAAAGAGTAGTACCCTCACTACATTTCCAAACAGTAGGTAGGCTATCACAGAATTTAGGAAATGCCACTGCCAAGATAAAACCCACAAAAACTAGCCACAAAACTCACAGAAACCTGCTGGTGCTTATGGTATGCGGAGAGAGGAAAAAAAAAAAAAAAAGAAGAAGAAAGCAAAGAAAGGCTGGGAACGCAATGGCCTTTGGACAGTAAAGTTCGAAAGGAACACAGAACATCTTCCTGACCCAGAAAATGACTCAAGATATTACTATCCAGAAAAAGTACATCAATTACAGCTCCAACTCAAGCAATTTAGTAAAGAAGAGAATTATACATTATGGCAGACTAAAAAAAAAAATCCAAAAGAGTTGTAAAAACCAGTCACTGAAGGAGCAATAGTCTATTCCATTGAATAAAGCATGGTGCATAATTCATTCTCCACTCTTTTTCTATCTTTACGATTTCCTTCAGTGAGAATCTGGCGTGCTTATCCTATAAAACAATAAAGCCCAGATTAAAAGCATTCTGCCATTTGAATATTACCCTTCTTTAACTGCATTCCCCTTCCAATTACAAAATATATAGACAATACATATCATTGATAATACAACCATTCCATAACATTAGGGCCAGATCTAAATATTCATCTACTTATACCAGATATAAACAAATAGCTTCTTCCTTTGACTTCTCTCCATATTCCTTTAAAACAAACAGGCTTTAGGGATCAGACTAACAGCATGTTTCACTTCCAGGGGCTTAAGCATAGCTTCATGAACTCCTGTTGGGTTCTAACATGCAAGACAGCATCAAGCAAGGTTGCAAACTTTTATGACATTTCTTGTGGTATTTGCTTTTAGAACATTTGAGTAGATAGAAGTTCCAACTGGTGGAATCAAGCTGTTGCAAGAGAAGCTCAGCATTCATCTCAAGCAAGCAAAAAAACAACCAAACAAAAAAACCCACTATTCCAATCCAACTGAAAAAACACAACTGTTTTGACCCTCACAGCCAAAAACTGCTGAAAACAGAAGCAAGTCATAAGAACCTTTTTTTTTTTTTTTTTTTTATTGCATTACTTTTAGACTTGGCAGATTAGCTATACTGCAGCTTCTCACGGGTAGCTTACCTACATGTGTTCTTAGAACCTTATCTAAGTTAAAAACCAAAATAGAAACACTGGCTAAGAATTTTTTCCACATCTATTCAAGCACTGCCTAATCCTATCCTTAAAAAAAAAAAAAAAGAAGTGACACTTCTATATATTGCCAAACTACAGCCAGCTACACAAATAATAGCCAAATTTGCATTTTTAACAAGTAAAAGCAAGCAATCAATGTATGTAAGGCTTTTGAAAGTGGCAGAGGTTTTTGTCCATTTGCAACGTAAGCGAGAGAAACCTGTGCAGCCAAGGGATAACAGGCTGTCCATGAAGCACAGAAGAAAAGCACAGCTCGACCTGCCTTTCCACTTAAGATCTCAGCACTCAAACACAACCGAAAAAATTAGTATAAACAATGTAAAACACTATCAAACAACTATACAGCTGTCTCTGCAGCAGGTCTGAAAGTGCAAAAATAATCTTAAGCCACCCAGAACAACTGAAGAATTTGAAGCAAAAGCTCCTGAGTTAGCAAAACAATCAGGAAAAGGGGATTTTTAAGCCTTTTTTAAATAAACTATCTTTAGTAGACCACTATCTTGCAACCTGTGGCAAGATGTCTTAATCTTGCAGTTCCCTCCCAACATCCTCCCATTCACCCTTTCAGTACTGTAAAAGCTAGTTTAAAATTGCATGGCTATATTAACCTAAGATGGCTAAGAGAACAAACCCAGCAGTTTAATAGCTGACCTCAGAATCGCTTAGAGCAGTAGGGATGAGGAATCAGTGTGTGGATGAGGAAGGCAGGCAACATAAATTACTTTTTGCAGAATAGCCTAACAGTTACAGCAGTGGTCCAGAAAATGATACTTTGCTTCTAATCTCCCTTTAGGGTCTAAGCCTACTTTAACATCCCAAGAGATTTTTTATGATATATATGTTTTCTTCTTTTTGTTTTTTATTTTAAATGGAATAGACAGTCCTTGACACCGGGATGAGTGATGGATGGTGAACCCAAACCAGCCTGGAGATTGTTGGCTTAAGGGCTCATTCCTGAGATGTGGGCTCAAACCCCTTAGCAAAGAGGGCCTCCTGAGATGAGGAACAAGGATGTTATTCTTTGCTAGATTATTCCCCCCCCCGTTCCTTCCAAAATAACTTGCTTATGAAGAAAAACGAATTCTAAATTTGATCACCTTACAGAGACACCCATTTCACTAACTGACAACAACGGAAATCTAGACACCTTGCTTATGCGTGCTCAAACAAACTATTTGGCCATGTTTCAGTCTCAAGGCACATGGTGTCTACTGCTGTCCCCAGCCAGGCAGGCTGAACCTATAAGCAGACTGGCCCATGAAAGCAATCAGCTGAAACTCAACTGCAGTATTCATGTTTTGTCTCTTGGACTGACCTACTTTCATAACCTGTGCTAAATAAGTCCATGTTACTCTTACCTGAAAGTTAAGGAAGGTAAAGACTGCATTAAAATAATTAGCAAGCACCAACTTATTGCTGCTTCAGAATCATAAGCTAGTTTTAAGAGCAAGTTATTTGGTAAACCACTTTATGTGATTGATAAACAATAACTTTTGAAAGGTAAAGAAAAAATAATGACTATAATTGCTAAAAGTTAAAATTACTGCTTCCCATTTAATTGAGAAATGATTTACAAGTCATTATATTTTTGATTAGCACTTAGAATAATTCACTAACAGGATCCATTATTCATTTTAGTAGGGAGTAGGTAGAAGTCTGTTTTGAAGCTTTAATTTTTGCATATCTACTACTTTTTTCATCTGTTGTACTAGAATGTTAATATAAGTACACTCCAAGATAAATGAATATGCTATGCAGTGATTACTTCAGTAAGTCCAGAGAAACACTGCCACTGGCTAACTCATCCAAAGCACTGTCGGTCTGCTTGCTCTTCTCTGATACTAGACATACTACCATGTATTCAAGTTACTGCTAAGAGGCTTAAAAGGAAACTAAGTTTAGTGCCCCAAAATAATAGCTGCACAGAACCATTTCCAAAGGATTATCACATATTTGTCCCTTTAGGCTTATAGTACTAGGACAATTCTTCTATGGCAGCTACACTGGAAGCCAATTTCCTATTTTATATGCAAAGAAACATTTTACTGCAATGGGGGAGGTGAAGAAGCATCCCAACAAATTCAAATGCCTCTTGGTTTACATTAATACAGCAGACATCTCTTAATGCTGTCTTATTCACATATACATCTTGCCCTTCCTTTTAATGCCACAGGGAGGTGAAAGAAAGCTCTCAAGTATAAGCCATGCCAATGCTGTGCTGCCACCAATACAGAATTGCACATGCAAAAGTAAGGGAAAGTCTACATTTCAATTCTGGGGCACCAGGGAACCTGACTTTGAAAAAAACAGACAATATATATGATTTTAAACATTCTAAAACTATCCTGATTAAACATCAATTATGTGCATGTAATGAGGACAGCCTCATTAGTTTAAAAATAACAAATGCTAGTAACTGCATCACAGTAACTGACGTCTTTGCTTTGTTAGGCATTCACACAGGTCTTGAAAACAGCCATTAAAAACAGAACAAGGCAAACAGCAGCTGATGTGGTGCCTAGACACTTGTGCTTGCTGGGGTCGAGCCTACGGCTAGCAGAGGCGTAGCTTCTTAAAATGCATACGACAAGGCCCATGTCTGGCAACAGATACAGAGTCGCTAGCGTATGAGTTACTACAACATGGCACCAGTATTATATACGGACTATACTCATCCAGAGGAGCAGTTACCAGCTCTTGGAAGAACAGCTTTTAGCATGTTTAGGAGAAATTTAGCCTTTCACTAAGGAGATATCTCTTCTTCTTGATACATTGCTGACAATATATGGCTATACAGTTTACTGACCTGAGCAATGCAACACAGGGTTTAAAAAGTTGTTTTGAAATGAGATACCCCAATGCACATGGATAAAATTACTACAGAAGGTAAACGAAAGCAAAAAGGTCACTATGTTATCAAAGTTAGCAGAGGAATAACCAAATATATCTTAATTAACATGTACTTTCTCAAGGAAAAGCTATAAGAAACATAACCTTCCCTGCAAAAATGTACCAAAGCTGGTCTGTTTAACCCACAACCTAAAGTAGGCAACAAAGGGGGGGGAGGGGGAGTGGGGAGAGAGTCTTGGGGAGGGGGGCGGGGGGGTAGGAGGGAAGACAGACAATCATCTTCCTCCCTCCAAAAAAGCCCAAAATAAGATCAAAAAGAAAATTCTCTTTAGCACATCACAGTTCTTTTCAAATACTGATTTCCTTAATATCAGCAAGTTTTTGCTGGCCCAGAAGGAGATTACACACACACACACACACACACACACACATATATATTTTTTTAAGACTTAGGAGAGTTGGGAACTCATCTGACTTTCAGGATTGCATGTTTCTAAATCGCTTCCTGGAATACTGTCCAAATAGCTCAGTCAGTTTTCCAAACAGTGGATATATTTCAAAAGACAGAGTGACTTTTATTAGAAAATAGAAATATTATTTTTCCAATGTGGCCTTGGACAATGTTCTAAACTTAATTGCAGTAATTTGTCAAACAATTACTACCACAAAGGAAGTATAAAAAACCCCTATAGATTAATAGAGCTAATCCCTTCCTTCTCTATCAGGAGTGTTTAAAAAATTTGAAGTAAATCTGCTGATGCAGTAATTTCTCTGTGGTGGAAGAGAAAACCAAATGCAGTGTGTGCATGCTTGATTTTCCAAAAAAGAGAAAATTTCATGCTGGCTGACTGCCTACATTCAGAGGAAAAGCTTCAGAAATACTGCAAGACCTGATGACAGTATCTCTTTAGTAACAGTATGCTAAGAACTCCTAACTACAACCAAAAACCAAAACACAGAAAGAGTCAGACCTTTGAGGTTCATGGGGCATGTGTGATAGAGCAAACTGAAAATTATGTCTTATGAGCTGTAATCACACTTTATGTGAAAACAGTGTAGGAAATCTCAAAACTGTTGGACAGATACCAAATTTAAGGTACTTCCAACACCATATCCAGAGTGTGGACCTTGAACCTGGCATGCCGTAGAGCTTGCTGAAGCCATGCGATCACGACCCTCTTCTCCCACGTGGGGACGAGGTTCAGAGTATGCAGCATTTCCAAAAGGCCATGGGAAAACTTCACGCTGTGACAGCGAGGATTTTCTCCCACTCCCCCATCTCCAGACTCTGCAGGAGGCAAGTCAGAACTGACTCCCAGATCAGATACAGCCGCAGCTCAGAGCACTCAAAGCTGAATAACGGACTATCACCTATCACGCCTGAACAGCGGATGCTGCGTGCAGGTATCCCTATACCAGCTTTGGCAGAAAGCAACGCTTCCTGCTTTCAGGAAATGAAGCCCTTCTGCAACTGCTACTCAATAGCAGTCAGACTGTATCAGTAGCAGATCTTTGTATTAATATTCCCAAATAGACTGCCACCTACAGAGCTCAGTATGCAATAACAGCTGTTTAACAGGATTCCTCTTATTGCCTTCATGAATATTTACACATTAATTTTCAGGACAGCCCATTCCCTGCTGCTAAACAGCTGTACAGTTTTCTTCCCAATATAGGAAATCTTCAGACTCTCCAGATATATAATGAAGTATACCCAGTAATATTAATATAGTATTATATTAACAATACCAGTAATAGAGCCTCTATTAACTGGAAAATCTTACCAGTGAGCAAGGTTTCTGTTGCAAAAGTTTATGCAGGTTATGGGACTTGTCCAAGAATTCTACCTCCCATCATACAAAATCTCTACTTGCTACGGCAGATGACTGATCAGGAAGCCTGAACAACAAAAGCAAATATGAGGCATCTATTACAGTTCCTGTAAGACATGGAGGAGACATTTCAAAATTGAACATTTGATCCAAAAAACTCGCGAGAGGGATTCAAACCACCTCAGTTTGAAACCACCAGAGGGATCTCCATCTGGAGGCCTGAAAAAGCATCAACCTCTCTCCACTGCTCACAAAAAAGGATTTTGTTTTAGGAGGACTGCTAAAAATACCACCTAAAAATTAGGCACGCATCAGATACCTAAAGTTATCTGGCAATGGATCCAGTCCCAGTCGAATAGATACCTTAATTTTTAATTCTTTTCTAAAAATGGTGTATCCTGGGAGGCAGGCAGGAGATTAAGAACAGGTCTACCCCTTAGTCCCATGCTTGGATCAAACTAATATAGCATTATTTTAGCACATTATGACCATTCTACACTAGTGTAAGGTTTTGAACCATCAAAATGCATTTAAGATAAAGTACTATCTCTTGTTTAAAACATAGAAAAAATAACAAAACAGTACCAGAGATGTTTTATAAGACAACATAAAACTTTTCCACATATACAATCCTGATTGAATACAGTGATTACAAGAGGGTTTAGACAGAGAATCTCATTTTTTACTTGAAAAAATATATATGTTAGTGAACCCAAATCACATGAGGACTGCAGGAGAAACACAAAGCTGGAAGACAACTCTCTGACGGTAGCTATTAAGGTTATATTTTCAGCTATCTCAAAGGGGAGAGGCTGAGTCTTATTTTGCTAGAGAGTGGTTCTGGACATAATTGAAATGTTATGACTGTTTTGAATGACAGCTTAGAGGTACAAGAAACACTGCTGTGTATCCTATTAAATGAAATAAAAAAATACTTGTTCAGAGACTCAAAGAGTGCAAGAAATTTTATTCCATCATTTCATTCTTCCATGTGATTAATGTCCTAAAAACCAAAAACAGATGCTGTGAACTGAACCAGGTGTCATTCCCTTTTCACTCACTCAATCTTTCTTCCTTCCTACCTTAGTTCTGCAAGCAGAGGCCAAAGTTTACATCTTGAGACACAAGCAGCTTCACTCTCCTGTAGTTCAAATTTAATAAGTCTGACACAGGAGCAACTTTGCTGTGGTGCACTTAGTTCTACTGCAACAACACTTGCAGAAGACAGCCTGGTAAAACATATGCTCAATAAGGACATGAAAGCAGCATTTTTGTTTTACTTCCAAGGGAGCCCCAACTTCCCTCCTTCCAATCAAAAACTAAAGCCAAAACCCCCCCCCCCCAAAAAAAACCCAGCTTAACCTACAATACCCAGTGGTCTTTCTCTCACTAGTAAGCATTAGGAACAAATCCACTGAAATCCATGAAGTGACAACAGCACAAGAAAGACAATCAAGCCCACTGTTTCTAAACATAAATACGTTCAATAAGATATGTATTACCAATTCCACAGCAACTAACCTGAAATTAGGTTTAAAAAACAAACAACAAAACAAAACAAAAAAAAAMCCCACACTGCAATTATTCTGCTTGTAAATGGCAAAATTATTTTTGAAGGTGAGTATCAGGCAGCTTCACAGTTAGATGTGTGAGAAGCTTCAGGAAATGAGGAAGAAAATTAGTCTCTGATGAACACCTGCCAAGGTGTGGCAGAAATAACAGCTAGAGATCATTAAAATAAGAATAATCTATGCAACTTTATGCCATTCTTTCCTAAAGAACTGCCACTTTTATTTTTCAATTCCAATGACAAGAATGGAATAACTGCACAGAAAGTTCTCATACTAGTTTTTTATTACAAGAAACCTCAGATGGTCTAAAATAGGTAAGTAAGTAAATAGAAAGTATAATTAATGTTCTCCAGACCTTTTGTATTAGGCTTCTCTACCCACACAGGCAGTAGTTTCCAAATAGCATGGTCTTAAACTAAGTCCAGTTCCATTACAATTTCCTATTACAGTACTGAACAGCAGTTCCAACAAAGATCTGATGTCTACTATTCCAGGCCCGAATCCTGCAGACAGGATGTATGATCAAACACAAGTGAGTTCCAAGGCCAGGATACAGATTTCCTATCAATTAAATATTCAGTCTCAAATATCTTTGTGCCTGCTCACCATACCAAGCATGAGAAATAAGCCTCCTTACTTTTATCTGGAGAGAAGAATGCACATTTGCAGTTACTGTGAAGCAGCTACCATGTTTGAAATCCTAATTAGTTCTAGACATTTATACTTTTATTCACAGGTTTCCTCCAAAATTATTAGTTGCTTGTTTGCGTGTTGAGTGTCCATCTTTCTTTTTGGTTTGTTTGCCTTCTTCATATATTTTCTGAACACCTAACAATAACATCCTTTGCATGATTTAAAATCGGGCTTACAATCAGCAAAATAAAATGTTACTATTTCATTTGCTGAATAAACTGAACTGAGCTGACATTCAAACAAAAAGATGAAGTCCTAGAGCTACACCTTTTGACCCACCATGTTTTGAAACCGTTAAGGTACAACTGCATGTCCTAGACATGCATCTATTTTAGACAGGGTCACTTACATGTTTTATTATCTAAAGAAAAAAAAAGAATTAGAAAGTATACAAGTTGCAATAATAATAAAGCAGCAGGTCACCAGGGGCCTTTCTGTTCTGAAAGGAGACAACCCATAGGCTATCCCCTTCTGAGGGCCTCTGGATAGGAGTTTTCAAAGAGATGGAAAACTGCACAGAAAGGCAAATCTATTACTCCACCAACAAGCTGAAATGGCTCCCCCCCCCCCCATTACTCGTCTGAAGAGCATTCTAACTATTAATATAGTTTACAGAATCCAATTGTATGAAATATTGCCATCAAAGAAAACATAGCTGAACGCTGTAAAACATGGCTACAGAGTCCACCCTATAAAATTTAAAGGACAATTTTAGTCACTGAGCTTGTCATAAGCTAAAAGTTTGGATGTTTTTTCTTTTATTAGGTTGACACTTTTCACGTTGGTACTACTACAGGTCTGTCAGCCTGTCATCGCTTCTGTTGTAAACTCATATTTTTTAGAGCTTTAAAACTTAGCTGGTAGAAAATAAATGAAATGAAATGAAACAAACATTAAGTACAGTTATTTCCTTTAGAAAAGGGATTTCTTCTAAGAGCACTCTCTTTCATTATCATTTTTCCTAATGGAAAATCTAGCATGTCTCTTGAGAATTTAATTCTTTCCTATTGAAGAAGAAGAGCTGAAGCAAGTCCTCAACTGGGAATGGGCAGCAGCTACATTGTCCCTATTGAAGCTATTAAAATGCATCACCATCAACTTGTGAAACAGCTTCCCTGGTAGTCTACAGCTGTCTAAAAGGCTTCATTATAGGCACTTCAGGTGAGTAATGTATTTTTTTCAAACTAGGCTACCATTAAGTACAGTTATCCAATACCTGTAATCATCGTTCTCTAGAAACTATTTTGTTGAATATTTGATTTATGCTTCTGGGCCTATATTCTCAATAAAAAAGAAAAAAAACTTTAATAGCTTGAAAGAAAGGAGTATGCACTGCCATTTAAACAGCACCTTAGCATTCTGTAACATCTCTGTCAACTCCTTGACTTCCAGTCAATGAAAAAGCAATCTCTATGAGGTACACCTTACCACACTTTTGATACGGTACAACACCTATGTATTGGGCACCTTGTAACCACTCTAACAGTAATCTTTTTGAATCATGCATTTCCATGCTGTGTTAACCTCTCAAAAAGAAAGGCAAGAAAGAACAAGGTTTCAGGGGGAAAATTATGATAAGCACTGTCAAAATCAGCAGTCAAGTCAAGAAGACTCAGATAAGACGAAGATTTCAAGACTTCAGTGAGAACATCAGGGAAATACAATTCCCTGTAAATACAATTAAAATATAAAGCAGAAACTAAAGCTCATAATTTCAGTAGGCAAGATACTATGACAAATGTATGTGAAAGGTAAGCTAAATATCACAAGGGAAAAAAGAGTTTTCCTTTCTTTCCTTTATATACAAATACACAAATATTTGGGTCAAAGAGCAACATTTGTTTTAGTTCTCCCAAAGCCGCAATTATGATAGAAGGAAGAAAAAGAAAATGTGAATCCATTCTGTATTACAACTACCATATTAGAAAAAGGTATGAATGAAGAGGGGAATCACTTCCATGGTTTTGCAGGAATTCTTAGGATATGACTTTTCTTTTTTCCCCCCACCAAGTAGAAACTTTTTCTAAGAACATACAGCCATTTCTCAGTTAATCAGGGTAATGAGAAGGGAAGAGAGAGAAAAAAAAACCCCACTAACACACTATTTAATTACCTTGTACAATAACTTGGGGGGAAAAAAATGTAGAAAGATTTCTGTAGAGAGCAGATTTTAACAGTGCAAGGCAGATGTGACCTGTACCAGGTACACAGATTCTGAACTGTAAACTCTTAAAGCCAAGAGCTATGACTAGTGAAAAACAAAACCTAGTTAATTCGTAAACCATATAATCCAGTTTTATTGTTAACTTTCAATTATGGATAAAAGACCTCTTCACAAAAGTCTAGATGTCCTTTTAAGGCATTTTTCTTTGGCAATTTTGGAGTTACTGACCCCTGTTTTGTATATATACACACACATGAAAAGACACTCCCTGTATCTCTAAGCTTTACCTAGGAATTGTATGTTTTTGTAGAAAATTCTGGCAATTTTTTTGGGGAAAATTTCTGTTGAAATTTCAAAACTAAACGAATAATATTTGAAAGATCTCAAGTCCATGAAACAAGTTTACAATGGACAGCTATACAAAAATGTAGCTAATACGGAAAGCCCAAATTCTGAAAAACTATGCTGAACACTTCACAGACTTTCCTCCATTTGTGAAATAAATTTGTGATAAAAGCAATATCATCATAATTTTTCCAAGCAATGCTAATTGCACAGTCCAGAGAACAGTCTGAAAGAATCTTTTAAACAAAAATAAATACAAAACAAAGAAGAAAAATACCAATCCTATGACATTTCCTAAGATGCCATCAAAACACAAAAGTTTTCTCAGAGTGCAAGTTGTCACATGAAGACTGCTAAATTCTACCAAATATAATTGAAACAATATATACTTGAACTATGGGAGGAACTCTTCTGTGTTGTCAGTACTGCCATTAGTAACTACAGTTACTCCCATAGGTCCAACGTACACATTTGAGAACCGACAGGCTACTTCTAAACTCTGCTAGGCTACTCTAAACTCAGAAGCACTCTGGCCATATCTGACTTCAAGTCTTGTCCCAACATACATGTAGCCCACCTCCCCCCTCCACCATCCTGCTCTCCATAGAAAAAACCTCTACCTGCAGAGCAATGGTTGTGCTATTGCAGCTTCTGGAAAGCCTTCCCATTAGGACAGTTCAGGGACCAGAGCTGGGCGGTCCACCACAGATTATAGCTGTCCTGAAATTTAGGAGTGGTATAATGCAAGATTTTTAGGAGACGCAGCTTTTTCTAAAGGTATGAAGACTCAACTAATAAGCATCTAAAAAAAACGCACTGGAAGTCCCTTAAAATTTTGAATACAAATAGCAGGTGAAATTAAAAATGTCTTTATGTTCAAAGAAAAAAAATGTGCTAATACTGGTACAACATGGTGTATAAAGAGACATTTTTAAAAAATGAAATTTTAAAATATTGTACAATTCACAATTATCTGTCATATAAAATATTTAGAGTTCTAGAACACACAAAAATAAATGTAGCATAACAGCAACACTTCTTGCTCTTTATTTTTTCTTATATGTCTTCACTCATGGAAAGTGAAGTAGCTTAAATTAAAAATGGGAGAAGAATACATATCATAAAAAATGATCTATGACAATAATAACAATGGAAGTTATTAGGCAGTAGAGTAATGACTGGATATATTACAACATCTCAGTGGGCCAAATATTTTCATTTTCCTGAGATATGTTTCCCATAAAATACTGTTTTTAATTTTTAAAGACTAGCAGTTTATTGTACTGTGATACGCTCTTTGCTGCTCTGTATCCCCTGAACCACAAAGCAACAAACTTTTTGTTAGCCCAGTAATAATATAATGCTATAGAGAAGAATTCATTCCTAGCACAAAAAGATCCACCACTTCATGTAGCGTAATTCTTTGTAACAATGGCCTTGTAGCGGAGAGATGATATTATCGAAGGTTATGTCCAAGGTTATAGCACCTTACAGGCATACAGAGGTCTACTCTCTCGCCCTGAACAGACAGGTCAAGGGACCTTTCTTTACATAAATTACAAAAACTGTTTTATTCATCTGTCAAAAAAAAAAAAAAAAAAAAAAAAACCAAAAACCACAGAACAAACTATTTACTGAAATTAAATTATACCTCAGTACACTCATGCTTCATGTTGACACCGGTAATTTCTCCCACTTCGGCCCTTCTGATAAACTATAATCCCAATTTGATCATTAAACACACATCGTCTTTAGCTCCCCTCTTCTCTCAATATCAGCATATAATTTTGCTCTTGCAATCGAATTTCAAAGGGGCTTTCTCTGATGATTGGTCAGTAATCAAACACGGGTCAGTTTGAATACGTACTCTGTGGCATTTTATGTTATACCCAAAGGGAATGATTAAAACAGAGCACAATTTCAAAGCTACGGCGACCCAGCAGGTGCCCAGCACAAGAGAGCTGTTCACAGTGCCTGGCCAAGATGAGAAAGAAGCTGAGTGAGCCCATATTTATACACCGGACACGGTCAACGCCAGGAGCGAACCAGAGGACTGAGCTCCTTGGCAGCCGACTCAACCAGTTCAGCACAGGCAAGCACGAGTGTAAAGGACCACTGCAAAGGACCAGCTCATCTCCTTCAGAGAGCAAAGGTTACGCAGGGGCTACAGGAACATCTCTGACATCAGGCCAGAGAACGTGTATTAATGAGCTGGGAAAAGGAGGTATTTTATAACATTGTACATACCAGGCAATGAGAAAGGTCATGAGTAAATTCCTAAAGATGTTCGCTAGAAAGACTGAGCTGACAAAAATAGTCAAATGAGTTTTCTTCCTGGTTGCCTTGGGTTATCCTGAGACAAACTGCACTGAAACTTGTCCAAAACAAGCAGGCATACACACAAACAGCAGAAGGGAAAAAGTAAACTATTAAGTGATTATACATAACTGGTGCCCAAAGGAATGCTTTCAAGAACAAGGAATAGAGAGTATGGATGTCTGTTTCATCAGGGACAGTACACTAAGAGTAGGACTTATGTGATAACTTTTACAAAAATACTTCCCACATCTCAAAAGTGGAGGAGGAAAAATAAAAATGTATTTTAAAAAAGGAACCATCTGTTGTATACAGCAACAGCAAAACCAAGTTGGGCAAAAGCAGTAGCCTCTTAGACGTACAGCAGCGAATGCTAGCAGTATCTACACCTTGCAAAAGAAAATCAGCCGTCCATAATTAAAGCAACAGATAAGTTTGGACAGAGAGGATATTTAGTTTAATATTTTTTGTATGGTTATTTAGTACAGTTACTGGTCTTCAAATGAGCAAAGATGATCTTGATAAAACTAAGATCAACATTAAAGGTCTGTTGCCAGTCAAAAATAAATAAATAAATATTAACCACCAAAAGTTAAAAAAGCATATTCAGAATATAAAAGTAAGTACTCAAGAATAAGATCACCTTCAGGAGAAAGTATACCAATACAACTGAAGGAGTAGAAATTTGCTGGTATATTGTTCTATACATAAATTAAGGTGTCCTTAAAAATTCCTCTCAAGAGTTCAATTAGCCAACTCACAATAAGGCTACCTGAATGAATTACAACTAGTCAGTAAGCAAGAACAATAAATTCATGGTTGTTAATGTTGTTTTTTTCTTTCTTAAGTAAAAAGAAAATGGGAATACGGCAGGTGGAAATAGTGCATTATAAGGGAAAATTCTATGCATTTTTTCTTTGTGTGAGATTGTTCCATTTATAGCACCTTATTATTTATATTCAAAGCAAAATAATTGCAGCTTCACACACAAAACAGTGTATGTAGCTGACACGCATAAAACCTTATCACCTACAAACAGCTTCCAACATCTCCATTTAAGCACATAAAAAGTCTAATTTTTATAAATTGGCAAACTGCTGTATGCTTCTTTAAAAACATTAAACAGAACCTTTAGACTCTTAGCACCCTCGAAATATACCTCTCGACTTGCTAAAAACCCTCTAAATAATTGGATTCGTAACAGGCAGAAATGAAATTGTGAGCACTGGAAATCTGAAATTACTTCAGATTCATTTTTTTAGCAAATCTTTTTCTCTCTCTCTTTTTTTCTTTTTCTTTTTTTAATGTTTTGGGTCTGGTACAGAAAATAAATACAGAAGCAAGCACCAAAAGTGCATTGCATTTGTGTGTAATTTATGTGTAGTATTAAGACCAAATCATGTGTCTTTCAGCTTGGGAGCATTCTGTTAATTCCCCAGGGAGAAAAGATCATTGCTAATGCTGCCCATGGCATTTTGAAATGTGGTAACCATTACAGAAATGAAGAAAATTATTCAACAGATGTTGGAACGAAATTCCAATTCTGGATTATTCTACCCACAACAACAGGATGGACAATTTGCAAATCAATCAGAGGAATAATAAAAGTTGGATTCTAGATTACTACAAGTTGTTATTTCTTTGCCAAAATTCTCCTTGTTGAATTAAAATGTTAGCTTTCAGGCATATGACAAATCTTATTTACTCTATTTATGATTAGTTAATTCTCAATGAGGAGCTGTTTTACTTACCACCAAGATTTCCTCCAGAAGCATATTAGAAATRTTTTAATCTAATAAAAAAATTAACCTCTTTGTTTTGCACCAAGATGCAAGTACAGAACACAGGGGCAAGACTACTTTTGTTTCCTCCTTTTTTCCCCCAAATCAGGTAGAAATGGAAAATGGCAAGAAAGCAAGGAAATATCTAGGAAACAGAAAATGGGCTTACAAGATTGCCAGTTTATAGCCTAAGAAGATTAATTCCTGCACTCAGGCCACAACAGAGGACAATCTAGGGAGGACTGATGTTTAGCTGAATTGGTGCTATTTGCTCTTGTGCAGAAGAAATAGGAGACTGTTTTAACCTCCCGTTCACACTGTAAAATAAAAGATAGCATGCACATAAGCAAACTTCAGCATGAAGCTTTTATCAGTTTTCATTTAACAGCAATCTCCTAGGCAACCTGTGCAATGAAATGAAAGTAAGAGTAAATTCTTGAGTTTTGACCTTGTAACAGTTGGCAGGTAACACTGGAGGGAAAGAAAACATGCAAAAACACTTGTGAATCTCACAACACTACAGTAAATGAGTTAATTTCTTCTATACTATAGACCACAGACTCCCTGTACAACTAGTAATGCACGAGATGTTTAGAAGTGGCACACAAGAATCCGCTTGTTTTCTCCACAAAAATGAGACAGTGGCTGTAAATGCAGCAAACTTCTGATCCCCATTGCCCAAACTACTCCTCTCCCTCCTGCAAAGGGCTAGAACAAGCTGGCACTTCTGGACCTGTACAGTACAACATGATTTCTCAGTTATGGTGATAGTATCTTGTAAAAATAAATTTGTAAATTGCTGCTTTAGAAACCACTTCTTTAGATCTGCTTAAACAGACTGAATTATCTTATGGAAAGAAGTAACTTCATAATGCTAAGGGATATCAACGGGGTAGTAATTTACATAAAAACTGTCACTACTCTTAAGACAAATTTAAAACAAAAATACATTTTCTACATTACGGTGTCATGTTCTGTGTATGTTAATTTAGCTTTAGTTCAGCTTTAAGCAAAATGCCAAGAAATATATGTTTGAAGCAGTTTTCCTAAATTGGTTTCTCAGTCAGGAAAGATTAACATTATGCACTCTCAGTCCATATAGAATATAGTAAAATACTACAGTATAATATTAAAGATTTTCAGCCTCCTACAGATTTAGGCCCAGATCAACAAAGGTGACATCTAAACCCATCTATGTTCTGGCCTCCCAAAAGCTCAGCTCAGATACCGACAGGAGCATTCTGCTACTCATTTCAAGTGCTTAAACCTGGGTTTCTTTTCTGTGAAGTCAGGGCCTGTCACAGACCGGTGCCAGGCTCCTCTCCAGCACAAGTCACATCATAGTTCAGGCTTTCAGTTGAGTCCCCCAGCTTAGATATAGCCGAAGAGGTTTCAGGTCTAGAGGGTCAGAAATGTCTGTACAGTATAGCCAGTAACCACAGAACATTCTTGGGGAGAAGAAAAAGAACTGTGTGTAAAATATCAAGCAGCAGGCATGTCTAAAAATCTTTTTCTTCCCTCAAATTAGGCATGTTCACACAGCACTGAAATAGGCATTTATATGAAATGCATATTTATAGACTGAATCTTTCTCCTGAACTTAATTATCTATTCTATCGCTTCTGTTTACTTTATACTGAGCAAATTTTCACTTTCCACATGATTTAAATGGTTAGAGAATGTGTCCACTGACAGGCCTTGAGCTGAAAGCCTTTTCAACCCAAAAGCATTTGCACCTGCATTTCCCTCCCAGGACAGCACCCAAAGTCCAGGACACCATCTTCTACTTGTTGAACACTGACCAGGAATTCAAGATTCAGAAGACAGCAAAAGAGAAGCCTCCTCATCAGGACACACTGCTTGCTTGCACAGACACACAGACCCACAAACACACACCCCTCTTCATCATTCACCATTCTCCCAGTTTTCGTCTATTTTATCTTGTGTCTTTGTTTAAAAAAAAAAAATATATATATATATATATAGCCAAAATATATCTGCACGGCTCTACTAAAAACAGGTCCTTAATGACTGTTCTTAACATTTTAAGTCCATAGTGAACTTTCATCCTTCCAGTTTATTAATCAAAATATTGTGAAGTGCCATGTAACATACCATATAGAAAGGCACTGTATGAATTACCTTTTGCATGACAGTTTAAACGTCTGTCAACAAAACTTGTTATCTCATTTGGGAAAAAAAGATCAAAAAGGTTAGTCAAGATCTAGTCTCTGTAATACCCTGTTCATTTGGCATTAATTATACGAACTCCCTTTAATTTTTGATTAATCGAGTCCTTCATCAGCTATTTTATTAGCTGGGATTAATGTCAGGCTCACTATCCTGTAGTTACCTGGGTTTCTGGATGTACAGATATATATATATATATACACATTTATTTATTTGGAAGTAAATAAATGCTCTATCAATATTTTGAAGTCTTCTGAAGCATGTCCAGTGTGGGTCTGTTACCAAATATCAACGGTTCAGTGATTTCTATTTCCACTTCTTTTAAAGCTCCTGGATTCATATTAGTTGGTCCTAAGCATTTTACAATGTCTAACTATTATAGTCATTGTTTATTATTTTTCTAAATTACTACTGTAATGTTTCCTCACAACTCAGTAATAGAGCTCTCTCATTTGATTTCTCCAAATTGAGAAAGCAGTATAGCCTTCTTTTGAACCGTCCTAGTAAATGCATCATTCCTACTGAATTTCAATGTAATTATTGCAGTATTTTAAGAACAAAAATAATAAAATTCCTTACTATGGTAACATAGATTTCTCCTCATGTCTTTTTCCTTTGAATACTAGCTTCTACATGAGGTATAACCATGTATATGTTGGGGCTGGGTTTTTTGTCATTCCAACCACAAGTCATCCAATTACAAGGTTTCAGCAATGCTAACTAAATCATATTTATGTTTAAATGGCAATTTTGATTCTTTTTATTTTTTACCAAGGCTTATAGCATTGGTGCATTGACAACTAAAGATCTGGCGTCTTGCTTATTTTTCCACCCCTAAGCATCCTGCATTCATTCATGATATTTTCCAGTCTCCCTGTACTGTTAGTTCAGCATTCCTCCGACTCTTCCACCAGCTCATCTTACAAAGTGCAACTCACTTTCTACTGAAGCAGAAGACCTATAAATTCCTTAGCTCCACTCTCCACAAAGAAGGTAAACCAATGTTCCATGAGAAGAAACCCCCTTAAAACTACTTAGCTAGGCGGTGGTTTATTTCCATAATCTTCCATAGTCATCCTATGCTCATATGACAGAAAAGATTAAAAAAATAATAATAATAAAAAATCACTTGCAGTTTCTCCACCTTCTGCACTAAATTCTGGGAAGTTATTTGTCAATTTGAGGTACCTCCCAATGAAGTGTCATTAATAGTACAGACACTATGATCAGCAGGCTCCTGGTTATTAATTTTATAAGTTCACACAAGGCATCTTTTCCCTTGACAAACTTCCTTCCTATTTTTCTTATTAATTAATTCCTAACAAGAATAAACTGCCTTTTTTGGCTTAATTGAAGATGTTAAGAGTTTTGAAAGACTGTTTACATGTGTGCCCTGCATAATTCTCCATTCCAAACTGCCAGCTAGGTTTTCAGAAGTGTGTGCTGTAGTCTACTCAAAATCTGGGTCACCTTAGTTTTTCATTTTACCACAATTCCATGTGGTGTTCTGTCAGTTAGCAATAGCTGCTCATTTTTGCTGACTTTCAGCAGTACAGAACAATGTCTTGCCCTCTTAGATTTGCCAGTTGCAAAGTGCTACACATTTTCTGACCGTCTTCTTCAAATTCCTCTGTAGCCAAAATAGGGCAATTTTTACCAAACCTGGCTGTCTAAGAACTTTAATTCCTCCCTTATGCCTCATAGCACCTATATTCATCCTTCTACAGGATTTTTTTTTTTTTTTAAAGACTGCACAAGATTCTCATGCACCATATAGAGAAAATCTCTCTGGCACCAGGAAAAAAAAAAAGGAATAACAAAGCAAAGAAAAACACAGCACATAACTAACTTCACTGCTGACAATCATGAGATTCAATGTAAAACCACACCTGGTTAGGAAATTGCTCACATTCCCTTTTGAAATGCTATTTATTGCTCATTAATTCACCAAGTAACTTACTTACAGCTGAAACATCCTATCTACTAAAAGGGAATGATTAACTACTCAGACTTCAAACAGAATGGTTAATCTAAGACCCACGAGTCACAGCCATGTGATGCTTCTAAGGACATCAGCAATTTCAGATTATTCAGAGGTGTACACCATTGCTGCACAATTCAGATATAGTGTTACCATTCAAAAACTCACTGATCAAAAACTTCATTCAAGCTTCCCATCTTCTTTTTCCAAACACAGGTTCTGGAGAGGGACTTTCCAAAAACTGTTACTGAACTCATTTCATGCCATGTCTATAGTTCCATCAGTTCAACATTCCAGCTAGAAAATCCATTTTGCCTCTCAGCATCACCATAGGACCTAATTCAGCCATTTTTCAAGAAGCTCTAATCAGAGTGATGTTTACAGTTCAGGAATTCTATAGAACTGTATTGGCCCAACTCTCTTCCCATGTATAGCAGCAGAAATCCATGGAAATCCATTAACTTGCACTGATTAAAGTTGGCAATAGAGAGAATCAGATAGTCCAGCTGAGAACTGATTCTTCTAAACACTGATCTTCTGGGAACTGCTAGAATCCCTTCAGTGTACATTGTACCTTTAAACAGTATTTTTGTCTACTTTATACAAAAGTCTACTTTATATTTAAACACACCACTCTCCCAACCCCTTTCCAAACATTTGAGACTGTTGGCCAGTGGCTTAAGCAGTCCCAATGATGATTCCACAAAGGTATTTCTAATTGTATTTGGTCACCAACTACATGCGACCAGATGTTAGTTACTTTTTTCATTATTTTCTTTTGTCTGTACACTCAAACACCAAATAATTCTATTAAAAGACAAAACAGTAACAATTCCATTTCAGCCACTGAAGACAGATAATCATATCAGCCAGCTGAAAAATTAATGGGATGAAAAGTGGGGGTGGAGAAAATGGCAAAATCCTTTTCTCTGACACAAGACTAGGCACTCAGTTTTAAGAAATCCCAAATGCATCTTTACCCTTTGGAGTCACTGGATGATAATGAACACTTGACATTGAAAAGCTATCATCTACAATTACAAAACGCTTGTCAGCTCAAAAGACAACATATGCACTATGTTGAGAAGATAGATCCTAGAGGGCCTGTTACCCTAGTTGCATATCATGTACAAACTCAACAGTTTTCCATATCTTCAGTGCTATTTTTGTACATTTTTACATACAAAGATGCCAGGATCAGATATGAAACATCATGCCCTGAACAGTAAAACTGTATCAACACTATTCAGGTATTTAAGATCTCTAACTTTTTATCTATTTTTTATTATTATTATTATAACCAGCTATCTCTGTACAGTATGTGCAGGGTAAACACATACCTAGGTAGTTTTAATTATGCTATAAACTGGTAGTTAGAAAAGTATACTTCTGTAGGCAAAGACTAAAGCATTATAAGAATAACCTACTATATAAGTTCTGAGCATTTATTGTTAGGATTCAAATCACCTTTGCTCTAGGAGAGCATGCGGCAACTTTATACTGTAAAAATGCTGTTTAAAAAAAAAAAAAGTATTCAGCAGCACAACAAAAATTAAAATTTAGTTATTCCTGTCTCTCTGGGGTAATACTGCACAGTGAAGTGTGTACCATTTTTAAACTACCTAACTAAATCTTGCTGCATATGTATAATGTGACAGGATGTAACTGCAACACACTAGCATATAAAGACAGTTTATTCCATTGTAGTTCATGCACTGCTGGAGTTTCCAACAAAATAACCCATTTATTAATTTTACCTGTTAAATGGCAAACTGTCTACAGGTGCTGTGCACATATTTTATTTACTAAATGAGGGTACTATTTTCCAGTGTGCTGATTTCCTGGCAACTGGAAAGATGGACAAAAAGACTAAGATTTCGTCCAGCAGCTCAAGGGCAAAAAGGAGGTAATACAAAAGTAGAAAATTGCAGAGGGGGAACCACATTGCTTTTAAGTGCTGAACAAAAAGGTGTTAGATAACGCTTCATATAATGATACAGAGGGACTCCAACAGAAAGGAATGAAGCAGTTCCACTGGCAGCTCAGGGGCAAGAACCTCCCTAGTGAGTTGAAGATGATGTACCAAGGTGGATTTCAAGGGCAACTTAATCAGACTCAATTATGTTAAAGAGATGGGGGAAGATAAAGTCACAAAAGATCAGACTCAGCAACACTTTCATAAGGCCTAGCTGTATCCATTTGAAGTTTATGGATGTAGGTTCTACAAGATAACACTTAGACCATTTCCAAAGTCAAGAATCTGGTAAGTGCCTCAGCCCTCTTTTAAGGATTTTACACTCACCATTATAAAGTATTCATAAATGTCTTCAAATCTTCTTATGTTATACTTTTAATCAGAAGCAAATATGTCAGCAATAGGGAAAAAGTTCAAGGAACATTACATAAGATCAATTCAAAAAGTTCAATTTTCCATCATTTATGGATCAATTAATATTCCTTCTACAAAATTGGCAAGGTTTAGGTGAAAACTTCCAAAATCAGTGACATATTTTTACACACTGCTTAGGAGTGAAAATAATTGCAATGCCTAAAGGTTCTGATTCTGAAAAATATACACAGCTATGGAATTACTTTAAAAGATTATAAAGGTGGAGTTTTAAACATCCACTACTGAAAATTTAGATTTTTCTCTTTCAAAATAAGTAATTTTATGCACATTTATATGGCTTCTAGAAACATGTATGTAATACATTTTATCATCCTCCATAAGCACATTACATGATACATTAAAAAAAATTGTAAGAAAATTAAGAATCAGAGTAAAAAATTAAGAATTGGAATTTGTAATGTAGGTTAATAGGTTTACATCAATATAAGTATTTGTCTCATTCAGAACATTTACAGCAGATGGGTAGGACAGAATATATCTGGTGTGTGTCCCCTATTTCACTCCCTTCCCAAAATTACTGCAAATTTCATAGAGCATTTAGGAATCTAGGGGAATTCCAAACAGTCCCAACACCTTTTTTTGCTCCTAAGACTCACGTCATAAAGCAAACAGATTCATCAAAAATGATGTTAAAGTTGTGACAAAACTCAAAGCTTTTAGAGGTTGAAACATAGTATAAGTCCTCTAAAAGGAGGTATACCTTACAAAAGTCATAAGGTGGTACCCCTTTATGACTCTGTACTGGAAGACACTTACAGTATTTTAAATTCAATTATATATAGTTAGGGCTTTCACCACAACTGTAAAATTACTGAAATACAACACTTTCAATGCAACTTTTTAAATAGAAGAAATCATATCCATAAGTAACGAGGGGAATGGAACTACGACACAACAAATACTTTATCAGACTGAAGGATGCCTCATGTGTAAGGAGAAAAATAAATTAGATCTGCAAGCATAAACTCTTCACCTAAGTACCTTTTATATATATATTTACACATATATGCACATAAAATGCCATAATTTATGTCTGGTATTTTATTTGAACAAATCCAGAAAGTGTCACAGCATTTATCTGTAGCTGTACTTTAAAGTAGATAAATTTAATAACAGCAACAAGTAGGTTTATACTTTGAGTATTGCAATCTTGGCAAGCTTAGGTCCAAGAACTATGGATCCTTTACAGTTACTTTCCCAGAATGATGTACAGTTCATAATCTCGGGCACTTTTAATGCTCCTTCACTATATGAGCCCTAGGAGTTTGAAGAATTAAACATGACTCAAAACCTACATYATTTTTTTTTCCTCCTTGGAATGTTACAGAAAATTTTAAATAGACACAGGATTGCATCTCAGAAAAATCTCTTTAGTTCCTAGAATGCTGTCCAAAATCAAAGCTTGTAAATACTTATGCACAATAAGTTCACTTAATACAGATACAGAAATCATATGTATTCCTACTATCAAGGCCTAAATACTCATATTGCTCAGCCAGACTCTTCTGCTCAGGTGAGCATTCTGTGTGAAGGAGGCTTTCAAATTATGTTTAAAATACCAGTAGTGACTAAAAAGGCTTTCTTGGAAACAGAAAACAAAAAATTCTAAATAAAAATGAAATAAAAATAATTGGTTCTGCATAACTCAGCATAACCCCAGGCTATCTGAGACTCCAGTACTGAAACTGAAAATGAAATCAAAAGGAAACGACTCATCTTAATATTACTGTTTTGCATAGTGTGTTGAGAGCACAGCTGAAGCAAACAGAAAGAAATCAGAGGCCCCAAATGCTTGAAAAATATTCCTGATAATGCAAACAAAGCCATTTTTGCTTTAAAACATAGTATCCTAATTTCTTTCATCCTGTTACAAAGGTGAAGGATGGAAAAGTGCACATTTCTTGGAAGCAGAATAATTCCATTACTCCTTTATGCACGTGAAGGAGAGAAAAAAAGGCACTTTTGGAAACAGAATCATTCCTTAGACTTTACAAGCAGTCTTCCCTGAAAGTGCAACAATTTGAGTTTTGCAGAAGGAAGGCACACGCATCAAGTTTACACCTGCTAAGAATTTACCCAAACCAAAAGCTGCTGCCTGTGCTAAGATACAAGCAGACTATCTCAAAACCCAAGTCACATAAAAAACCACTCCCTTACACTACAGGCAGCAGAAGGCTCTGGTTCAACAAATAAGTAACAACGGGCTTAAATACTCTTCTAGTCACACTGACTACTCAGATATCAAGAGTCAATATACGTGCCGCACAGGGCTGATAGAGTTCAGGATATCCCTGTCAAGATAAAAGTCTAATAACACAAAAATTGGGAGATGACTGTATCAGACGGTTTCGAGCCTTTTCAGTTGGAGACTGAAGGCATCGCCTGAAAATATTTCAGACTATTTCATGTACCTCGCATAGCAAACGCAACCCTCCTGATACTGGACTTGCTCGGTTGTCTTCTACAGGTCTCCACAGAGTCAGGGCAGTCTCACGGCCCGCGGACCTCTCACCTCCTGGAAACTCACGCCCTACACCCAAATGTTTAACCGCGCTCAACCTCCCCCCGCCCGAAGGCCGTCCTCCTCTCAGTCACGGCACTACCGTTAAGGGCAAGCACCTCTTTTAACCTCATCCCCGGATCTGTTACTTCAGGCGAAAGGGAGGGAGAGGGAGGAAAAAAAATCCTTCCCTGTTGCTTTTTGCCCATTTTTCAGGCTTAAATAGCGCCGGCCCAGGGGAGGCCGGCTGGCTGCCGAGGGGCCGCGAGCCCGGCCCCGCTGCCCCGGCCCGGGAGGCGCCTGGACGGAGGGGCGGCGCGGAGGCGGTGTCGCCCCCCGCCGCCTCCAGCTCCGGCCCCGCCGCTGCCCTCTCCTCCCCTCCCCTCCCCTCCGCTCCCCTCACAGCGCCGGGGAAGCGGCGGCGAGGCGGCGGCGGAGGGGGGGGAGAGGAGGCGAAGGCTACACACCCAGCAGCAGGCCGTCCATGTCAAAGATGAGGTGAGTGGCCGGCCGCAGCGCGGCCGGGGAGGAGGAGGAGCGGGACGGAGCAGACATGGCGAGGCCGCCGCAGCTGAGAGCCCCTGTGGCGGCGGCGCAAGCGCGCTCCGCTGCGGCGGGCCGACCCGAGCGGGAGCGGAGGAGAGGCCCGGGCCGGGGCCGCGGCGCGGGGGCGGCGCCGGAGCGGAGCGGAGCGGAGCGGCGTGGCAGTTGCCCGCGGCGGTTGCTGACAGGAAAGCCGTTGAGCTGCTCGGGGCGGCGCGGCGGGGAGGCCGGCGCGGCCAGAGCCAGCCCGGCCAAGGGGGAGGTCTTGGCAGCACAGAGAAGCCTTATACCCCTTTCTTTTTTCTTTTTTTTTTCTTTTTTCCTTCCTCTGTTTGTTCACATGAGCGTCTTCTTGTGAAGTTCTTCTTCTTTTTTTTTTTAAATCCATTTGCTGCTGCTTATAGGAGGGAGTGTGGAGTTGCTCTCGGTTTAGCATTTTAGGCACCATTTTCTTCCAATACTTTGCGTGCCTAGAGTTACTGGGATTTACAAGATATAAAATTACTGGTGGTGTAGTTGCTTGGAAGCCATAAACAAAAGGGCTCAAGCCCGCGTGAAACTTATTATGAGGAAAGCATAAAGTAATCCTCTTACCAGTTGTTGAGTGTGTGAATTGTTGTGTGTTTTTTTTCTCCCCCCCCCCCGTCGAAGACTGTTGAAGTTCAAGAAACGAACCACGGTGTTCCCGAAGTGAAGGAGATTCTGCCTGCATAGACCTACCCGCTCATTTTGACTCAGCAGTCGTGAGGGGCTGAGGTGGCTGTCCTCATCAGTCTTTCCTTTTTTGCTTGTCTTTTTCCATGCAGGTAACTCACCTTTGGGCATCGAGACCAGCAGTTACAGCCTGAAACATCAGTTGCAGAAGCAGACATGAAAACAGCTACATCAGACTCCCAAGGTGACATGGTGACTTGAAGATTTATACGGCTGTGCAGTTCTGTCCAAAACCAATGGTTAGTTGTGGCTTCTCATAACTGAAGTCCTTTCTCTTTTCCTCTGTAGTTAGATTTCTGCAGCAATTCATTTTCTTGCACAGTGCCATTTCAACATTTTAGCAAGTTATTGGTTGTTTTTTTTCAAGGCCTAACTGTGGGTGTTCTACAGTTTATATGAGAATTTTAATTTAACCTTCTTACAGATCTTATCTCCCCACCCACCCAAAGCCTATCCCCCCGCCCCAAATAAAAACTTATGATACGTTTGTGAGAAATCTGGAAGGAAAATCCTTGTACCTCCTCTAGTCTTGGAAATAAGAAAACAGATGAAACATCCATGGCCTTTACTTTTTTAATAATAAAACTTTTCTTTCAACCAAAATTTTTTTGAGTTTGATTTTTTTTTTTTTTGTTTGTTTTGGGGGGGGGTTGTTTGTTTTTACTTATATTGTAATGACTGTGTTTAATAATGCTGCTTAGGCCCTACCTGTCTAGATTGGGAAAAAGACTATTCACAGTGCCTTAAATGTCTCTTAAAATGTCATGGATAATTGTCTATTAGTCCTCATGCAGAGTTTAAAAAAAATGAGTCCTATATTTCCAGATCAAGTTTTTCTTTGTAACTGTCTGACATTACAATATGGGTATTAAGAATGCCCACAGCAATTTTGCTTCTGTAATAAATACTGTGCAACAAGACAATGTTCAAACTTTGTTTCAGATAGAACATATGTTAGTTTCTCTAGTAATTCAGTTACCTGGGAGCAGAGCTAGAGACAAAAAAATTCTCAAATCCCAAATACAGTATGTCCAAAAAAAGTGCAAATCTTTTATGAGGAAAAAAATCATTATAATCATTTCAATATTTAGAATAGTAGTACTCAGAATACGTTTCTACTGTAAGAGTGTAAGTTGTTGTGGCAAAGGTTTCTTAGAGAATAGGTTGTAGGGCAGTAGTACATGAAGTAGATGCATTCATTTTCTAATTATAAGTTATTATAAAAAAATCTAGCTTTAGTTGTATTTGTTAGCACAGTAACATCTATACTTGTTGACAAGAAAAAGCTATATCAGTCGGACAGATATCTTGAGTCACTGATCTAGTTAGAGAAAAGCATAAAATGCCTTCTCCCCCTCTTCCCCCACCAAAAAAAGAGAGGTGACACCATACCATTTTTAGAATGTGAACAGCCAATGCATGTTATAGAATGTCAGGCACATGCAAGGCTTTTGAGTGTTTAAAAGGCAAATAAATCCTAAAGACAGCCTATTTAAAAAACAAACAAACAAAAACACAAAACGGAACTATCCTACATGAGATGAACCCTTTTAGTGTTAAGTGGTCTGTGTTACAAATTGTATTGTGCGCATATGAACACAGTCAGGTTAGCTGACATGCTGATGACCTCAATTTGCCTTGCTTTACTCTGGCTCATCAGTCGTAATCAGTATAATGTTAGCTTAGTTAATTCTTCAAACTACATTCAAACACAAGAAAATCTTTCCAATATAGACAAACTGTTTACCTTTATTCAGTGTGCCTAAGTCTACTTACTAAAAGAACAAAATAGGGTGAAAGTCAGAAATTCTAACGCACAGTGGACCATAGTTTCAGATGCACAAATAAGTGACACTGCTGATCTAAGTTTCATTGGAGCTCACTTAAATATTTGTCTCAAACATCTGAGCAGTACTATTTGTTTTTTCTTTTTTTAAGAAGGAATGAAAACAAGCTGAGGTGTGGGAATGGTGTAATTGCCTTTTATGTTTGCTACTTTAATTTTGTTTATTTTAAACTTTTTTAAGTGGTGAGGACCCTATTTTAGTAACTTCTGAGTTATGGAAGATATTGTGTGGTGGAGGTGCAATGACCAGTAAAACCAATAGTAAGTTGTGCCTATTAACCTGGTGTCTGCTTATTGAGGAAGGTGAGCTTGAGTTACTGAGATGCAATCATGCAAGTAGTCTTGATTTCTGCAAAGTCTGAAGGACGCAATTAACTTCATGTACTTTTTTTAATGAATCCAGCTTTCTCTCTGGGAACATACCAAAGCAGATGAAAAAATCTTTCTTGAGTTTTACATTGTATGGTGTTAAGTGGTATGTATGCATGCCGGATGTTCAGTTCTCTTTAATGACTGAACGTTAACTGTTCATACCCCAAATATCTATTTTATTTGCCTTTCTAATAATATGTTAAAATTACTTTATTTCTATTGCTCTTACATGTGACATCAGTTGAAAATATTCAGGTTCATGAAATTGGGTATGCAACACATTTTTGGTACACAATCCAAATAATTTTTTGGGTTTTTTAACCATACTATATTTGTCATTTTCCTTCCCTTGAAGCTAAAAACTTTTCTGTATCACTGAAATTTAAGCTAATAAGTTCTTTTGCTGGAGAGTAAAAGTTTCAGATTATGCACAAGTGTTTTCCTGAGTAATATACCTGACTCAAAAATTTCAGTTTCCTATTTCAGTACTTCACACTGTTCTTGGAACATAGCTTCACTTAAAATATTCTTTATAGCATTGATAGGAACATCATGCACTGTGTTTCATGCTGAAATGACTGATTTTATTTTTCTTGTTCTGCAGGCACCTTGGCAAAGAGGATAACCAGATTATAGCCCATTTTGGTTTGAATATTTTAAAAAAAACCCCAAATACTGAAGACTTGAATAGATCAAGTAATTTAGAAGCTTTCACAATGATTTACGTGAACAGCTTTTAAACCCACTATTAGTAATGAAATACTTGGAGTGATTTATAGTTAAATGTAATTTAATTCAGGTATCATCTGTGATTCACAACAATTGCTATAGTTGAGCCTGATAAGCCCTTAGAAAATGAAACATTTCCCAATGCTGGATGTCACCAAACAAGAGCTTTTCACCTTAAGAATGTGAATTAAGTGAATTTTATTGTTTCAGTTCATGTTTTTACTGTTGAAGAAGGGAAAAAGAGCATATAGGGCTTAAGACAGTGAAATAACACCATACCTCTGCTAATCCATGACATGTTTTATTAATACATAGTAAGTCAAAAAGGAGTCTATCCTCCTACCTTCATCAATAATGTGGGTCTTCTATGTAGTTGGGCATGCAAGCCATGTATTTTCTGGACCTTGGTACTTGCCACCAGGTACAAGTGAGTTAGTTATAAAGGAAGGAAACATGGTGTATTATGGTGCAGGAGAACACATTAAAAAGATACACATTGGTCATCAATAAATTTAGATGAAGCACTATAATAAAGTTCTTAAGCAGTGATGAGGGGTGAATTAAAGAAAAACCAACCAAGCACGCAAGAAAGAACAAGACAAGACAAGAAAGAAAGATATTTAAGATGCTTTAAGGTGGAAATCCGTAAACTTATTGAAAGCATTGTACAACAGAATGAACAGTTTCTGAAGTCAGAAAATTGAGGCTTAATATCATGCCTCAGGGTCATTTTTTCTTGCCATTAAAGTCAGCAAAAGTCATTTTCTCTCCTCTGTATTATATGGCTTTTGAATTAGCTTTTTAACATTATTTTTGGCCTTCCAGTAAAATATTGGCTGCACACAGGCTGTGGGAAGAAATGTGCAGATGATTAGCAGTGTAGTTACCATTGAAATCCTGAAGTGCTTAATGGGCTGGTCCTGCTTAGCTGTAAACTATCAGAAGGATTAGAGCAGAAGGAGATGCATCCCCAGGTGAGATTTGAAGTATTGTCTCTTGTTTTGCTTTTCCTTTATGATATGGGCTTCTTTTGTAGGATCATTTCCAAGGTTTTGTTTTGTTTTGTTTTTTAATTTAGCTGACTTTCCATTATTGCAGGAACCTAAAATACTAGTTATGCTTTTGATTTTCTTTCTAGTCTGCATGTGAGTGTTACTTTTTTGGTGTTGTTTTTTACCGTAGCTTGGTTTTTACAGATCATAGGAAGCATTTTGTATTTGTAGTGACACGTGGAATGCATGTTCTGTCAACCTTTCTGAGCTAGACATCTATCACTTCATTGCCTGCAATAGGGGTGGAGCTGAATGCAGTGACCCTTCAGTGGTCCCTTTCGGTCTTGCATTCTTAAGCTCAACCCCTTCAAAGATTGCAGTAATTTTATCTCCAGAACGAGAAGAGAGAGAGAGACTTGTGATTCTCTGGGTCACAAGCCCTCTGAGCCACTGACCTGTGCTGCTCCAGATTCAGGTGTTATATGCATGTTCCCCATTCAGCATGCCACAAGCTGGAGAGTTGAATATACAGATCTCAGTGTTCATGCTCTGCGCACTTTGTGTACATGATATTAGAATCTTGTATCTACCCTTAATGGTGGAGTAGAGATAACTAAGATAGCTGACACTCAGGCTGGTATATCTACATGGCTAGGGGTAAACATATCATCAGCTTGGGTAGTGTAGGGAGGCTGTTGGAGTCCACGTGTTGTAGAGTACCACAATGCAGATGCTTTTTCTGCATTGATTCTCACAGTTTGAGTAGCTAGGTCTGTCTAGTCATAGAAGCCATAACACTGCATGGGAACATACGAAGTAGCAACTTGGGTTTGGGAGCGGAAACAGTGGGAAAGGGAGAGTAGAGGTGGCAGTGCCAAGCAGCGTTAGCTAGCTTTTTGAGCCTGTATGCGGCTGAGTTAAATCTGTAGGCAGTTCTTGACTAGGGAACCTGGGATTTTTCATTAGCTGCTGGAGTTAGTCTGCCTCCTAACTGAGTCTTAATTCCCTGTTGGAAATTTCTCTCTTCCCTCCTGAAGCTACTGCTGTCTCTTCCTCCCTACACTTTCACTCACACAAACACATGCTGGTAGTATACTGCAAAACAGTGGTGTTGCTGACTGCCAGCATCGAATATATTTTGTGAGTGCCAGCACGTAAGGCACAAATCTATATGACTAATTTTGGGGTGAGGAAATACTCCCTTCGTTATGTTGTCTACCAACTTTAAATTAAGCATATGCTTACATGCCTTGAGAGAATGTATGAAAAAAATAATGTAAACTTATTTCCTATTTCATACTTTCAGAGAAAACAATTGTTATTTAGCAGGAGATCAATAAAACATATTTGCTTTCATTAAATCATTTTTAAAACAGGAAACACACTTGTAGATACTGATATATTAGGGATACCTAGAAGGAAATATTGTTGTCCCAGGGCTGTCAAGGCAGTGAGAGCCTTTTTTTGTTTGTTTGTTTTTTGAAAGCCAGCTAGCTCCACCTTTTAAGTGCATCCCAGACATTTCCTCTTGCGTTTTGTAAAGTGAATGCTCACAGTGACACTGCATGATTGAAAGATTCCTAGATTTCCACTTCTTGTGATAATAATCACGAGACTACATGTAAGACTACAGGAGACTTTCAAGATCTAGCTGAAGTCTTTGCACTGAGACAGAATTATATATACTTAAAATGTCCAAGAAAGGCATTTACCTAAAATTATCTAAAACTTTCACTGAATCTTTTGTTCTGCCTGGATAGCCTGTGTTCTTCCTCTAGTCTCTTTTGGGATTTAAACTCAATTCCTGTAATTGTTCCTCATAATTTATGCTTTTTAAATCTTTTAGCGTTTTGGTCGCTCTTCAGGACTCTAGTTTTTCAGTATCCTAAGAAGTCTAAGACTCAGGTGAAGTTCTGTAGCCACTCATTTTAGAAGTGACAAGTAGAAAAGCCACTTTCTACTAATAGGCTACCTTCTTAGCCCCAGATACAGCATTCCTTTTAATTAACATAAGAACCAAATTACTGTTTTGTCATAGTCTAACTTTGTTCGCTAATAAGTGATTTGTATTTCCTATGTATTATGTGTCACGACTGCTGCTTAGTCAGGTTTCTCCCCATTTTGTACCAAGCCAAATGCTTTGGCTTTCTCCTCTCCCTCTTATACCTTTGACCCTATTCTCTCCAAAGCAGAGCTTATTGTGGCAGCAAAAACCAAGTTAGTGCCAAAGCTTCCTTGAGACAAAGGAGTGTAGGAATTGTAGTTCACAGGAGGAAGAAATGCTTGTAGCAGTTAAATGGTGAAGAAATGGAGCCGATGTTGGAGCCTTTCTCTGTGTTATGGGAAGGCTGTTTTGAGGTCAATCAAATTACCAGCTGAGTGTTCTGTGAATATTACTGCATATGTAGATTACTGAAAAATGTCTCTGGACTTTTATCACAGCAGTGTATTTCAGCAAAGGGGAGGGAAAAGGCTAGCAGCTTATTATTTGTTAAACAGCGGACAAACACATTCTGGACTGGAAATGATATGAAGCCACTGATGCTATTACAGTCAGTGGGAAAATGAATTTTAAAGCCTGGTATATCTGGTTTTATTTTACTGCAGATGTAGTTCAGAATTCAAGCAAACTTATGAGTACATTCTTTACTTGAACCATATATTTCTTTTTGTTTCTGTCAGTATCTACTGTTTCCTTTCAAAAGCTGAAAACTATTTTCATGTCACATGTCCAACTTAACATTTTCTTTATGGATCACTTCAATCTAGATCTGCGTTAATTATGAGTAGTTAATGTTGCGCTCTATTAAAAGACATAAGTGGCAACATATATAGCATTTCAAGAGCTTAATACCTCTTAATAGAGTTTGAAAGGTCTTTTGTGTTTTGTTTTTTTTTAAGTATGAAAGACTTAAGTTTTCTTGCAAGGCTAATGAGGCAGCTATCTACAAGAAACTGTTCCAGAATTAATTGGTTTGTCATTATTTCAAAAATGTTGTGTGCATTATTTAGACCAGTGGCTGCTACAAGCTGTGAGGAATGAGTACTAAGTATTAACAACTAGGTTTGATAACCTGGCTCCATAATTTTATTAGTTTTTAACTGACTTTTTTCGGCCTACAACTGTGTCCTTATCTGGTGAATCTGGAAAAATTAGCCTAATGCAGCTTTCCAAAAGCTATTAACCAAATTTCTAATATTAAGATGGCTATGTATCCTAATTAAGTAGCATGTGCCATCTTGCCCTCCCGTCATGAAATAAGGTAGGGTTATGCTGTGTTCTACAGTTGCAGAACTTCCAAGAAAGCCCAAGTACTCCAGGAAGCATAGAGCTTCAGTCAGTAGGTGGCACTCTTGTCACTGAATCTCTCCCAGCATCCTCTGGGCTGGTGTCTGCGCTAAAGCTTTTTAAAACTTGGAAATATGATAGTAAGCCACTCACAACTGTCAAATATTTCATTCAGCTGGGATTCTGCTGCTTCTTGAAAGACCTGACAAATGTTGGGGACCTTCATGATCATCTGCCTTTTCCAAATACATCACATCTAGGAACTATACTGAAGTACATCCAATGAAATGTATTTTTCCTGTCTTGTCAAGCCCTTCTTTCTTTAAAGATCTTGTTCTGTGTGTGACTTCAGGTAACCTGGACAAACATTATTTGACAGTCAGAAACTAAGGCTAATAGTGGCTACAAAACCTGGATCTTTCTCCTTGTATGAACATAGCCAATATGATCTTCTTCCAGTTAAACTTCTATAATTAACTAAAGTTAAGCACAGCCGTTACATAAAATGTCAAAATTGCTGTAACATGTTACTGAGTTCCATACATAAGTCATTGCAACTTCCTCAGAATTGCGTATCCCAAAGTCCTCTGCAATCCAAAAATTTCACAAAATCATTTCATATAATGATTCACTTATACTCTTTCGGGCAAATAGATGGTGACAGAATTCCTACAGCGAAACCTCTTAATGGTGTTATTGGACTAAGACGAAGAATGAATGGATCAGATTGTAAAGAATATTTTTTTTTCACTGAAGGTTTGCTACAGAATAAATATCCTGTAACAATCAATATCCAATTTGTATGTACAAAGTCCCTAGGAACAGCAAAACTGTCTTTTCATTCCAGGTGTCTGTGACTTTCTCAACTATCTTCTGAAATTAGCCATCTATGTTCCATGGATTTCAGCATGAAAGAAATTAAAATAGTGCAAATATATAAGAAGTTAACAAATATGCTTCTCTCAGTTTTTAGCTCTGTTATCAATGTATTTCATTTATATTATGTGGAAAACTTATAAGCTTTTAGATGTGATGCACCAACATACAGGCAGTCCTGTATAGCAGTGTTCTTTATCATATTTTGCTTTCATGTAGACTTACATACTACCCCAAGTAGGTGGGCATTTATTTGTATGGTTACATTTAAGCCCAAACATTTAAAAGCAGAGATGTTTTGATGAATTGAGGCAAAAGGTCTACCCCACTGCAGCCACCATCCACTAGATAACAGGATCCTGATCATGGATATTTCTATCCTTTTCCCAAGCAATACTTCAAAAATAATTTCCTCTACCCATTCAAAGAGCTGAACTCTTTTGTATACAAGGATGTTTATGTATGAACTAATAGATACTGACTACCAGCTAGCAATCTGAAGACCAAAGCGTCTTAAAAAACAATGTTTGTAACAAATATGCAAATCAAACCAGAAGAGGGCTCTGCATTCATATCGATATGAAAAAAAAATGTTAGTCACAACAGATACTGTAATTCATTAAAGTAACAGATATATTCAGAATCATTAGAGACTACATTACTGGCATAACCACAGCCTAAATACCTTCCTTTTAGCACCTAAATTTTCAATCCTACTGATTCTTTGAAGCCATTCAGTAATTGTCACTTTAGCACCCCTTGGTGATTTCTAATCAAACATGGAGAATAAACCCAAGCAAAAAAAACCTCCATTCAATCTTTGTTCTGTGCGCAAATTTGTATGGGAGGAGGAGGAGAATGTTTGTTTTTTCTCTCATTAGTTCATCTTTTTTTTTTCTTTTTTTTCTTTGCATACTGTGGTGGTTAGAATGAATGGGGTCTTTTTATGCTGCATTTTTGGTTTACCATATCAAATGGCTTGAATTGTCATGTTAATTAGGCCATACAAGCCTGCATTTCATTTCATGACCAGGTCTGCGTTCTTGTGCTCTATTGTTCATTCACTCCATCTATAGTTAGGCAAACATAATTGTTTTATTATTACTTTCTTCTAATTTACATCACCACAAGTTCTTGAATTACTAATATTGTTTAATAATTAATTTTAATAAAATTTATCGCAAATAATATACACTGTAAATTTTAATTTAAATAATAAATATTATTATTATATGTCCCTGAAGAGTTTCAGTATATGTAGATAAGAAAATAGGTAAAGTATCAAGTTTCCTCAGTGGATGTTGCAACTCTTGTACTGCTTCCTAAGTCTATATGAAGTGATTTTTTTCAGTACTTTCTAAAAATATGATTTATCACAGAGATTAAAAACTGGCTGTTTCTTTATTTGTGGGATGTTGACAAGATTTTTTAAATTTGGTTGCTTTGATTTGCTGTTTTTAATGCTTTTAACAACTGCAAGACAGTAGCTGCAGAGTTTTATGAAGGTATGATATAGAGCTAGCATTTCTGAGTTGTATCTGAGAGAGAAAAGGTTGGCAATTTAAAATGGTTTCAAAGATTTTGCAGTATGTTATCTTGAAATAGAGGAAAAAAATCACAGGAAAAAAACTCTGAACAAGCTTTTCTGATTTCTCAAAGCAAGGTTTAACTTAAGCTTTGTATTTAGACAGCTCTTTAAAAGCATTGGTTCGGTTTTTATTTCCCCCAGTCATTCAGTTAGTTTCAATATTATGCCTGGAAGAAAAATGAAATTTTATATTTATTTTGTATTTAGTGTGTAAGACTTGGACTCTGTTCACTTTCAATAGCACCAGCTGTCTACTCATCTTTGGACATGCATCTTTCTTTTTCTTCTTCAGTTTCCTTGTTAAAAATAAATACATGGGCCAGGGAGACGGAGGGCAAGAGGAGAAGGGTAATAATACATAAACTAGGTAGCACTTGACAAAGTTGAATGAATTTTCATCTTGGAGTTCTTGGACTTCCTGGGAAGTCTATGTATAGTTTCTGAAAGAATACATAGCAAGAAAAATAGGATTGTGTGTGGTGTACAATATTAATATAGAGAGAATTTCTAAATAAGTCGGCACCTCCAATGGAAAAGTTTGAAAATGACTGGTCTGAAGTTATGCTTACAAAAGGTGTCTTTAACACAGTTTCTCAGAAGTTACTATATAGGTATCATGCAGGAATGCGTAAAGTGTAGTGAAGGAGGAAATGTACTTGATATTCTTGCACCATCCTTGTTTTCCAAGAATATGATGCAAAGTCGTTAGCATTTGAAAAGCGTAACACGATCTTGAGCAACAAATTAAAACTAATATCTTGGTTAATCATGTATATTTATTATGAAAACGTCTGTATTATTTCCTCATGTGAAATAAGTTATTTTTCAAGAAACAGAGTAGAAGTTGTATATCAAGAAGAAATCTTTTTCAATGTTGTCCTTCTTTCTTCCCCTCCACCTTTCTATTTCAGTTCATGTGACTGGACTTTCTACCCATAAACTGATAAGTGCAGAGCCATCTTGTTTGAAAGCTAGAGGCAGAAACTGAAACAATTCCGTGCTGCAAGGTAAAATGCCCTCCTGCCCCTATGCCTGTCTATAGCTTTGTTCTAAATACCGAGGTGAGATATAGTTGGAGGTTGTATTCTTTTAGAGCTCAAAGCAAATTCTTCATGACAGGAAATTAGCAATTATGAGAAGTCGTAACATACTTGGTGTTGTCTTTTCCTCATTAACTTAATGCAACGTATATTATATAAACAAAAAAAAGGGGTGGTAAGAAATACTGTCTTCTCTTGTCTATAGGATATTATCAACTGTAGAGGCAAAATTTTTTAACAAAAGTGTTGCAATGGATTAGAACATTCCCTGCTTACAATGGGTTAAAAGGCATATAAAGCCTTGTGACAGCAGTTAGAACAAACAAGAAAGCAGTGAATTTGAGGTTAGAACATTTTCCTGCTCTACAGCAGTGTTTTTTTCCTCACTACTTAAGCTCTGTATGTTCAGAAAGGGATGTTAATAGTATATGTCATTTTTTGTTACAAACTGTTTCAAGAATCAAATGCAAATGAATAGTTAAATTAATTTTTTGGCGGGGTAGGGGGGAGAGGTTCTGAAATAAACTTGTTGTTTTGAAGTGAGTCAGGGTTATGTGCGGTGCAGCAAAATCCCTTTAATTCAAAGGAGGAAGCAAGCAAAACAAATATTTGTTTAAGTTATATTAAATAAATCTAATCTCTTCCTTTGCAATCTCATACACATCTGTCCTACTAACTGGAGGTAAACACAGTTACGGAGGAGATAGTATGCATTAGAGGAATCGCAGAGAGAGAGGGGATGGCAAGGAATAATAGAGAAACAGAGAAGGTAAGGAAAAATGGATCACTTCTGAATAGGTTATATCTGCCAGTTTTATATCAAAAGTCTACATTTCAGCAACTACTCTGAGACAAGAAAAAGGAAGGGAAATGAAAGAGGTGAAGCCTATTTAACCCCCAAAATGTGTTGAACAGAATCTGACCACACATATTGCTATGCACATTTTTGTAATGACTCAATAATAATATAGATGCCATACATCCGTTTTTTTCACAAGCGTATTTTCTGCCTTCTGCCCTTAGGGTACTCTCTAGACAGATTTTGGTAAACACAGACCTGTATCTAGGTTTTAAATCCCTGTCCGACCAGTGGCTAGGGCAGTTTTAATACTGGGAAAGCCACAGTAGCCAATAGGAAGCTTTGTGTGCCACTMACCAGTGGAAGAGCATGTGTTGAGGTGAGAGAAGTCGTAGAGGAGGCAAGCAGAGAGATGCAGCAGCAGCAGTGGTAGTAATAGTGGAGTAGCAATGATAATAGCAGTGCATGGGCAAGTAGAGTTGGAGAAGTCGAGCGCTACATCCAAGAGGAATTCAGTCCATGAGTTTGGATGGATGACACAGTAATGTGGGAATCTTGAGCAGAAAGGGGTTTGGAGTATGGTTTAGAAAGGTTAGGCTTACAGAAGTTAGAGTTTGTGGGGTGGCTTCTTGATTTTGTAAGAGGAAATTTGGGGATGAGGAGAAGTGGGAGGAAATTTAAGGTGAGAAAGGGATGGGAGGAAGTCAGGCCATTTGAGAAGGGCTGCAAAGAAGTGCTTAACAAGAATTGGTGTCTGTGGCACTCAGGGCTCTGAAAATGCAAGTTTGAATTGCTTCAGATTCAGAATGTTAGTGATTTTGGGATTTTCCACTTCCTGGATGAATATTTTAAATTAAAAGGCAATGGCACAGTGCACAGACCTGAATTTCTCTGACATTGTCTTAAACTAACCAGATTCGGGGTTACATGGTGTCTTATGCAAACATGCTTTCTGTAGAAATCACCAGTGTTATGAAATTTATTTAATTAGAAGTTAAAGTCAGTAAACCAATGAGCTACTTCATCTTCTTTTTTCATAATGTTTATATTTGCACTAGCTAACATCACTGGAAACTATGATGAAGAAATTTAGAAGCTGATGACATGCATTAGCCATTTCCAAAAGTTATTCTTAGCTATGTAAGAAGCATCACATCTCCAGTTATTATATAATGGACAACTGGATATGTGAAGCTTAACAACAGTAGAGTATTAATCTTGAAAAAAGCATGTTAACATAGAGCGTCATACATTCTTTCTCAGTGATAAATAGAATCCATCCTTTAAAAACACAAGTATCTATTGTATCTAACGACACAGGGAGAAAGGTAATAACCTTTCTTGAAAACTTATTTAAAGACTGTCACACTGTCGCACTTTTGCACTGTCGCACTTTTTGCGAGTTTCACAATCACAGGACTGTCTGTTTGTCTGCTTGGGAGGACCCTGCTAGCAAGGCAAGACCACAACACCTCCGTATCGCTTCTCCCCTCCCCGGGGGTCCGTGCAGATCCCAGGTGGCAGACTTCTTCAGTCTCGTTAATGCTGCCATTCCGCAGCCTTGCGCATATCAATCCTTGTGCATATCGGTTGGTGGACTTCTTTAGTGCTGTTAACTCCTCTGTTCAACAGCTTTGCTCACATCAGTTCTTGTGCATATCAGTTCTTTTGCATATCAATTGACAAACTTCAGTCCTGTTAACTCTTCACTYGCCTGTCAGTCCACCCCGTGACCAGAGTCACAGCCGTACACCCCCCCTTTTTTGCCCCTCAAGGACAATCATGGGTTTGATCTTGTTGTTGCAAAGGCAAGTAACCTGTGTTTAAAGCATTTACCTTAGCAAAGATTGTGCGTAATGTTAAAGCTTTCAAGCAGGCAAAAGCAATACATATAATGATTATCATGAGTACAATTATTATGACAGTTTGTAAGCCTGACGCGAGTCAAGCTGATACGGAGAGTCTGAAATTTTGGAACAATTTTTGCAGCCAATTAAACCTGTTATCATTATGCTGTTTAATGTCCAAAGCTAGGCGTTTAAGGTTTGTGATCTCCCCTTCAATGAGGGTCAAATGGTCACTCAGGTTGAAGCAGCACATGCCTTTGAATTCTTCACATCCATGGTTGTGTTGTAAAAGAAGATAGTCAACTGCCGCTCTGTTTTCTAATACACCGGCACGCAAGGCTTGCACATCTTTAAGCATTGCTGATAAGGCAGCAGAAGTGGTGTTGATAGTYTTRGCTRAAGAACATGSRVKCTTTTTTATAGCTTGATAGTTCATAGCAACTCCCACCCCAGGTGTAAGGAATGCTGCAGCTGAGATTTGTGATGTTGAGAATAAGATTACTTCTGAATTACATTCAGGGTTGAGGGATGAGGTCTCCCTCCTCTTTTGTTTCCCAAATATTGACATTGCTGCCCCATGGGTTTGAGATCAATGTTGTCACCAGGGCTGTCTGGAATAGGAACACAAGTCTCCACATGGTATCCTGTAAGAGAACACATTTATGTTTTCCTCGAGGCGGGGTGCCTCAGAATAAGTGGTTAATAATCAGGAATTATCCACCGAGAACTGATTTGGTGTTTTTTTTCTCCATGGCATCAAGTGCTTCCCATGCAAGGGGCCCTCGGGGTTTAGATTGCCACCCCGCAGCTCTTCTGTGTGAAGAGGTGTCAGTGAACCACACTCCATTTAGGTCAGACTTTTCAGTGAGTGGTTCAGCTACTGCAATGGGAGATCTTGGTAGCCTGGTATTGTTTCTGGTGCAAGGCTTGTTAAGGGTAATTGGTATTTGCTTACCAGTATCAATTAAAAAAGAAACTTTGTGTTTTCTAGGTCCTACCAGAATCACAATCCGGGGTTCTAAACTTTCAGGCTGCTGCGCTATTGATAGTACTCGGATTGGTTGGCCTGATTTTCAACCAGCACTACCTAGTTTTTTAGATCATGCTACTCTCCTCGTAACTCCGAGAAAGGGTTACTAGGCTTAGATTCTTGTTTGCTATCTTGTGAGCCAGGTGGGGCAGATGGCAGAGTCGCCCTTTTCACTTGTTCCAATTTACTCACTATCTGTTCTGTCCTCTGTTTTCTGATTATGTAGCGTGGATCATGGGACACCTAATGCCAGGGCATGTCGCCACAATCTATTTCGTTTCTCCCTGTCTACCTGTTTAGTTCCTATTTCCTTATCGTGCCACCTGGGGTGGGGAACGTCCTCTCCTCGGGGCGTACGAGGCAGTAGTCCGTCTAATGCACTTTTCCCGTGGTTTGGTATCCATCCCCATCTCTTGCGCTGTTCGATGCACTTCTAACAAGGTATCCGCCCATGTCAGTATTGGCATGTGGGGGGGGTGATTGAGGTTATTATGATTGTGTGCCTCTGCAGCTACAATGCGATCTCGTATCCCTGTATTAAAGGTGTTAGGCTGTTTGGGCTTACCGGGGCTTGCATGGGGACGTCGTAGGCTCCCCTCTCATATATCTGCTGTACACAAGCTGCCTTTTGTATGGCTTCTATAAGCTCACTATGGGTATTTATATCTATTCTCAAAGGTTCTCCTCTGTTCCTCGGGTCTTGTCCCCCTGCCCAATAGGCTACTTGGGAGGCGAGAGAGCGATTCCCAGCTCTACCCGTCAGGAAAACTCCTGGTCCCCAATATCCTGATGCCTCCTCTTCACTTAGTATTATGCGATCACCTCCTGTTAAGGATACCCACCACAAATACTCAGTTTCTGTTTCTGTAGGTTGCCTGCAGTAWTTCTCTTGCAGTTTTCCCATCTCGTCTCCTGAGTAAGGGGTAGTTCTAACTGTGGTTCTAGCGTTACCCCCATGGGGTCCTGTTGCGGTTTTGGTTTTTACAGCCAGCCGCACATCCAGAGGTGAGGGTTCTGGAGGGTACAAATCACCATCGTCCTCTGAACTACTGCAGTTTCCCCATATATCTCCGTCCCAATCATCCGGGTCCTCCACCAACATTTTTCTAATCTGAGCTGCTGTGGGGGGCTTCCTTGCTGTTGAAAGGACGAGTTCTAACTTGTTTTGTAGTTTCTGATTTCACTCTTTCTCTAATTTCAATTTTCTTTCAAGATCTACACACTCCTTCACCTTTTCTTGTAACTGTTCTTTAGTTTTTTGATGGGTCCGATTGGCTTGTTGGGCCGCCAGTAAACAGGCCCCTAAGATGGCACATATACCACCTTTTCCTTTCCCATCTCTTTGGTTACCTCTGACTTCCTCTATCCTACACACAACAGAGGCTTCATTTTCCCAATTATCATTTGCCCAGTCAATCCCACAGCTTGAGGGTCCGCTTCCGTGCCTTCTCAATAACTCACACAGCGACATAGTTCAAAAATATTTCTATCTGGTTACCCCAGCTTATGTATCCACTAAGTCTGTATCCTATCCTATCCTTATCCTATCCTGCCGACTACGCCAAAACTGTCGCACAGTCACACAGTGAAGGTTCGATAGCAACGACTGAGACAGTAATATAATAATAATAAATGTTTATTTCCTCACACAAGTTCTTGGATTAGTAACATCCATTAAAATAATGCGATTACTAATTTAGRAARGATAACACMAAACCAYCAGTTACTAATTTAGAAAGGATAACCTGAAACCGTCGATTACTGCGCTMTTAATTGGAAGCACTGCTTATCCCTGCTTGAAAGCTTTCTTGTTCACTCTCCTAGTGAGAGGGCTCTCAACCTCGAGGAGTTACCTTACCCCAGCGTCCCAGGAAAAGGGGAGGGGGGGATACTCACGGTCCAGCCGGAGAGGATGATCAGGTCACGTTCCCGTCCCTGCTCAAACTCTCCTGGCTCCCAAGTCTCTTTTTATACGGCTGGGGCTCTGGGCAAACACCGCTTTTGCTGACTTTTAGCAAGTTTCACAATCACAGGACTGTCTGTTTGTCTGCTGGGAGGACCCTGCTAGCGAGGCAAGACCACAACACCTCCGTATCGCTTCTCCCCTCCCCGGGGGTCCGTGCAGATCCCAGGTGGCAGACCTCTTCAGTCTTGTCAGTGCTTCCATTCCGCAGCCTTGCGCATACCAATCCTTGCGCATATCGGTTGGTGGACTTCTTTAGTGCTGTTAACTCCTCTGTTCAGCAGCTTTGCTCACATCAGTTCTTGTGCATATCAGTTCTTTTGCATATCAAYTGACAAACTTCAGTCCTGTTAACTCTTCACTCGCCTGTCAAAGACATTCTGAAAATGATTTAAAAAGCAGGTTATTCATTTCAAACCTACTTGCAGCATGCTCCAGTCCAGGTCAAAAGATAATTGTGCCTGGAGACCCCTGGAGCTATTGTTGAGAAACTGCTCAAATGTTAAAAGAAAGTTGATACTGATGTACCACAAGAAAATGAAAATATGCCTTTCTGAAATACTTTTTATTCTTATAGTTCTTAATACCCTTAAAATATCATAAAAAATAAGATGACAATGAAGTGAAATGAATGTAGTCTTCAGCTAATAATACATTTCATTCATTTGTGGTGTTGAGACTTTGCCTATTAGCTTGTATGTGCAAAGACATGATGTCCTGTTTTAACAGTAAGAACTTAAAGTTTCCTATCGTCCCCATGAAAGAGAGACAAAGTATGAGAGAAGGAAGGGGGAGTGGAAGGGACAGGTGTGTTCTACTAAGACACAGCGGAAGGATTTTCTTAATCCTTTGTGGCTTAGATGATTGCTGTTTTTCCTGTATTGCTGTAATACAATATACATGATCTACACTCTTTTTGTTTTTTTCTTCTGTCAGACCCTTAAGGACCTCCTTAGCCTCTTCTTGTACTGTATGCAAATACTTTTAGAATTATTTACTGTTTCAGATATCATTCTTTTTAAGACTTGAATTCTACTTGTTGCTTAATCCCATTATGTTTAAATTACATCCTTGAAATATTCTGCCAAGCTAAGTATATTCACAATTAATTCTTTTTTCTTGATGGAGGAGTAAGTCAGCTGTTCTTTTTTATGCTTACTGAAATTAATAAATGATTAAGGCTTTGGTATTGGGATAAAAATTGGCTAATATGCAAGTATATGCTAATATCTTTGCCCTTTGGCTTGCACATTTCTCAGGAGAAGTTTCTGATCTATGTAGTTTGTAATTAGACAATTTTATAGCCTCCACATAGCTCAAAATCCTTCTCTTCCTAATTGCACAGGTGTTCTTTCCAAGGTAAATATTTTTTTGTTTTTTAAGACTGCCTTAATTCGTGATCCTTGCCTTTTGTTTCCAAATATATTTTCCAATAAATGTATTTGATTTTAAAGCTGTTTTGTGCTTTTAGTGGTTGCAGTGACTAATGCAAGTAGAGTCCATCTGTATTAGAACTAGTTAGAAAAAGGTTTTCTATCATTTTATTAATTCTTTTAATTCTTTTAATCTAGGTGTTTGGTTTTTTTCTACTATGTTAATTGGGGCAGAGTAAAAATTGTGAATGGAGAATTCTATTCTCTTTGTTCTAGTTTCATGTTAGGTCAGTGAAAAACACTTAAGAGCTGCAGAAATACTGTTTTGCCTTGAACTCTTTCAATTATCTTTAACCCTGTTCAATGTAGTGAGAATATCTCCTTGTCCAAAAGAGCAACAAAGAGTGGTTTGCTTTCACTTTGTAAATGCTAGACAGGCCATTTTTTCAGGTGTAAAAATAAAAGAGAAAAATGTATTTTTTTAAATTGGGGATATTTTTAAAAACTTACTTTTTGCTTTAAATTTGGTTATTTTTTTCTCCCTAAAATTTATCATATTAAAAAATTCCAATTTTTCTTGAGACATGTTCATGACTATTGCAGAACAAGAACACATCATTCGCTGGATATTCTGGCTAATGGAAACCAGTGGAAGTAGTTCAATACTGAATTCATCTAGCGCTTCTCATTTTAACATAAAGAGCCAGAGCGATGCTGATTTCAGTAGCTTGGTAAATGGACATAATCCAAATGCAGACCAAAGTGATACTGTGTTGCAGTAAGGATAAATGGGGGGGGATGGGGTGGAGGGGATTGTTTCTTGTTTTTTCTATTACTCTTTCTGGGAAACAGTGCAAGCGTTCAAAGTAGGTAGTATTCCTGACAGCCATTTCCTCTTGATTAGTTTACTTACCTTCTTAACACACCAGTGCTCAGTCTTTACAATGGGACAGACTGAGCAGCTTTTGTGGAGAGCCTCGAGGGCTACTTGCAGCAATCAATTGATCCGAGTGTGCTGTGTGATAGGCACACCATTGATCTCTCTTTTCCTACCCCTTACGTGAGAGACAAGCATGTGCATCACTGTCACATAAGCAGAATGAATGCATCCCCCATTGTGTGATGGGGGTCGGGAGCACGTGAATAAGTGCATTCCAGTGAAATGAGCCAAATGTCCGCTTTCCACACGAATAACTGAACAGTGCACATGCACATTAACAGACTTGCTGTCATATGTCAGGAGCTCTTTTGTACAAGGATTGCATGAAATAAGGTAATAAGATCAAAGTGGTTGGCAGGTCACAGGATGTTTTAGTTTTCCAGTGTCTGCATTAGTCTTTAAGCAAGAGAGCAGCAGGGAGGAGGCCATGGACTAGAGTCAGACTGAGCTCATAGCTTGTTGGCTGGTCACTTCTGACAAGAGCTTCCTTGAAATAACATTTTGGTCAGATAACAGTGAGGAATGTAATTTCTGTTCTGTCAGAGATAAAGTTTATTTGCCTGATCACATTTGTGCTTATAAGCTAAATACAGGGTTGGCTATAGCTTACTTCATTCAGAGACCTGATCACCAATATTACCATAAACTTTGCTGTTGGATGTTATCACTCTTATATCAAACATTTTTAATTAAGACTAATGAAAAAATAAAGTATTTTTATTTGAGACAGAATATATACCTGATTGTTATACAATCTGGAAACTCAAAATACTTATATGCATCCCTTGGAGCAAAGTTTTGCAACTTAAACTGATGAAGAATTGTCCCTAGTTCTCAGAGTTCAGTGGGATTACTCAGAGAGTAAGAAATTGTTACAGCAGTAAGGTTAGTAGAGCACATTCTACTATTTGCGAAGTTATAGTGGTTGTTTGCCACACAAAGTTGCTTGGTCACATCTTGTGCTGAACGCATGCGAACAGATACCCACCATCAAGGTGGCTTCCTTTCTTATGCCTCTAGTCAAACCTAGGTGTTTAGGCTCTCTTTCTAGTCTGTGGAAAAAGATTGTGATCATCACTTCCAACACTTCATTACACCAGTCTTGAGAAGAGATGACTCATCCTCTTAAGGTGCCTGTCTCTATTAATTAGAGAGGAAGACTTGATAATTAGCTCAGACTAAATGCCTAACTTTAAGATGAATAAATTCAGATGGATTGGATTGCACCATTAGTGCCAAGTCTATAGGGGCTATCTAGGCATTTACTTCCATGTGGGTAAAATTATATTGGCTGTATGCATGCTTATCTCTATTTTGGTGTCTGGTACAGTGAGCTCTACTGAGAACCCGTGAGTGCTGTCATAATGCAAGTATAAATAACAATAGAGCTGTATTAAAAATCATAATTCCACACTTTGAGAACAAACTAATGCAAATGCAACTTCTTTCTTCTTTAAATGGAATGTCCTTTCAGAAATAATATAAAAGACTGATAATTATATTTATTCACCAATGTGTTCCTTGGTAGCCTTGTATAGCAAAGCAATATTAGCTAGCTATTTCACTGCAGTTTCTCCAGGAAATAACTTTGACTAGAAAAGTAATTGTGGATAGAGGAAATGCAATGATATTATGTTATAAGATCCAAAGCTTTGGTCTTAATAGACTCTAGAGGATGCTAGTGAGTAACTCAGGGCAGGGATATGGGTTTTTTTCACTGGGTTTCATGTCTTTCCTCTAACAAGCATTTGAAGACTACCATTCCGGTGGAAAAAGGCCTAGAAACTGCTTTCAAATTGGATGAAATTGAAGTTTAGTGTGAAGTGGTTGGCCATTTGTCTTACTGTCCCTTTGAAGACCACAATTTATATACCAACCTTCAGTCCTGTCCACTATCCCTGGGAAGGCAGTGTATTGGTGGAATTTACTACCTTAGTCCACTGTATTGCCTGTAATTAGACAATTTTTGTCCTTTTAAAACATTTTGTGGTCTATTACTTTGGATATGAATGAAAATCTGGGAGGCACCAGTTTGACTCTTTTTTAGGTGAAAATAAATACACTGTAATCAGTCAAAGAGATGAAGCTTTTGGTATATATGTTGGTCCAATTCAAATGGATATAACCTAACTCTGATGTTAATTCCGTGTGTGGAACTCACCATCCTGTAGAACTGTACAGTCTTTGTCTGCTTGCTTATCATAAAAGCAGAGATACAAAAGTAATTTTTATCACACAAGTACTTCTTCCTCATGTCCATTTGACACCCTTGAAAAAGGCAGCATTAAAACCAGACATTTCACAGATTTGGGTCTGGTATATAACAAAAACATGAGTGGACAGCTTTTAAAACTATTAATGAAGTTAGAAATTGTGGGAAGGTTTTAGTTAAGCCCTCAAAGTACATAAGCAAGTGTCATGTTAGGTTGGTTAATACAGCGTTATAAAGTTCTTATTCTAATAGGCTCACATATTAAAACAGATATTTAATAATAGTATATGTCAACAGCTTCTGCATATTTTCTCAGTCAGCATCTTGTAATATTTATTGAGATTGATATGGATTTCAAAAAGGAATCTTTCTCAGCTCTCTCATGTTTATGTTCTATGAACATCTAATGGTAATTTATTATATATTTCAGCTAAACACTAAATGTGTGCTCAGAGGCACTGACCTAAAATTCTCTTGAAGTGGTGGATTGCAAAGACAGAGCAGAGATGCATCCTTCGCATGTGCTCAGACATTTTAGTAATGTGCAATTACTGAATCTGAAATATTTCTTTTAAATTCTTTAGAACACTTTTCTCTGGTTTCAAGGAAGTGACATGACACAATCAGCAGTTAAAGGAATTCTCTTTCTCAGGAAGGTGGATAACTGGCAAATAGGATGACTACCCGTGTTATCTTGTGTTTCTTCTTTATTATACTACTGACCAGAGCCCACATTGAAAATGAAATTACTCATAAACGTTTGGCTAACAGATGAAATGTTGTGAAACAGTAATTGTGGAAAAAGTATATCCACTAATATGTGTATGTAGTTACACATTTTTATTTAACAAAATAATGCTAGTATGTCACAAAAGATAGTCTTATCTTCCATTCATGTTATAATTTACTACAGAAATAATATTTATTATTAATGTTGCCATTAATTCTGGAATTTAGTTGAGATTAAACTAGTAAACTCTTGAGACACCATTTTAAAAAGATAGCTAAATCAAACTTATATCTGGTGAAAGCTTTGTGGTTTTGTCTAGATATGATTCAGTCCTAGTTAGTAATCATGATTAAGCAAGAAACATGTTTTTTTGTTACGGTGTTTTTCCCAGCTCACACTAAGTGAAATTTTTGTGTAACAAGAAACAACCTTTAATGACTTAAATACAGATTTTCATGTATGTACATAATTACCTAAAGATGCATACTGAAATCTAAAGGAACTTTTCAAAAAAGCGTTCCAGTATGTGTATATGCAAACTGTTATGCCCAGCCCTCTCTGCCTGCACTGTGAGAGGGCTGAATGCAAATCATTTCCAACCTAGAAAACAAAGAGTCATCTTAGTTTGGCACTGAGTCTGAAGTGCCTAACCTATAGGTAAGATGCAAGATGCCTGTGTCACTTACGGTTTTTTGGGGGGAGGAGGGGAAACATGTAAAAAGCCTGTCAAATGTGCCTGGACATGAGAAGTGTTTCTTGGAAATGAACAGAAAGTACTGGCTGTAGAGGGTTGGAGAGGATTCTAGGGGGTCTTGCAATGAAGGAGGAGAAATCACAATTTTTTTTAAATCAGCATTACAAAATAGTGAGTTTACACTACAAAAAACGGTTAGAAGCAATCATGTAATTGAAACTGAATTACTACTGATCAGTTAGGATGTCATAACTGACTTGGTCTTAGCCCATTGCAAATGCAAAGTAATTTTTGTCTAAATGAAATAGCATTAGGAGCATGCTAAAAGTATATGGTTTTCTTTCTTTTTTCAAGGCCGTATGACATAAAAGATACAACAGGTATGACTGACTGTAAGAGAGGAATTATTTGAAACATTTGAATGAGTCTTAAGACAATACCAGAAAATTATTACTTAATAGTATAAATTACTTCTCCATTTGTTACAATTTAAAAAACTTACATTTCTGGTTCTCCTGAAGCTGAGAAATTTTATCTTTGCAGAGTCTTATTGGGGGAAGAGGAGGGCCATCTTTCACTTTGTCGACAGTGTAATTTTTAATGACTCTTAGGGAAACTAATTTGGAGTTCTGACATTCATTTAAGCCAGGTAAAATAATTTTTTACATAAAGCTTAAGGATAGCACAGCGTTTTTTAATGAGGTGAATATCTTTAAATGTTGCTTATTTCATCAAAAATTTGGTTTCAAGGATAAAGTATATTAAGCATTTTCTCAAAGGATTCTGCAGACATATATTAAAAGAATAGTTACAGATAAATTGCTTAATCAAACTGAATAAAACAGTTGGGATGGTTCAGTTGGGAAGATGGAGTTGAAAGAGTTTCTCTTATAATCACAGTTCTTTTAAAAGATACATGTGTCTGTAATAATCAGGATAAGGTGTAGTTAACTGATGAAAAAACTAGCCATAATTCTAATTTGCTTGAGGAAAAAGAAGAAAAAAATTTTCGGTTTCTTTATGATTTGCCTATATTTTTTATGCAGAAAACTAAAACACGAAATGAGAAGAAGTGTTTGGTAAATTCCTGTAAAATAAGGACAAATAATGGATAATTTCTATTATTTGTTTTTATCCATTTTATCTTACACATTTATTTTACACTAAATTTGTTTTAACGTGAGTGAACAATGTATATTAGAACACCAATACTGTAATTTGAAGAAAAGCAGAAAAAGTATGGTATATGTGTGTATGCAGCCACATGCATGTGCAGATGTGCATGTGGGCACATTTTTCTATGTATGCTTGTATATATGTTCATATATATTGATTACATTTTTGTAGATTGAAATAGCATAATTCTATGTATGGAACTGAAATACTTATGTGACTCCTATTGCTGTAGGAAATTAAGCACCATCAGAAATCTCAAGCTAGCAACCACCTTGGAAGGAAAAGATGTATTATTAGTCCTATTTTACCATAGAGGAAGTGAAGCAGGGATTCAAAATAGCACTAACATGTCTAACATGCAATTAAGGAAAAATGTTGACACCTGAATCTAGAATGTAATCCTTTAAAACTGAAGCCTGTGCAGGATGTTATGGAGGTCAAAAAAGTGCAAATTGGTTCAAAATGGTCTGAAACAAATTCATGCAGGAAGAAAAGGTGCATGGGGTTGAATAATGTGCTATGTATATATCTTCCACCCTTAAATACTCATTGCCAAAAGCTGGAAGGATACACAAGTGGAAGAATGTATAGGCATACCTTGTTTTATTGCGCTTCGCAGATATTGCATTTTTTGCAAATTGAAGGTTTGTGGCAACCCTGCATTGAGCAAGTCTTATCGGTGCCATTTTTCCAACAGCATGTGCCACATCACATCCTAAAGGGAGTCAAATTCAGCCAAAACATTGTCAATGAAGATTAAAATAGAGATTTGACAATCCCTGTTTAGGTAAAATAGTATTCATAATATTCACATTGACAAAGAAACTCTGCTTTTATCATAAAAGAGTATAATGGTATGTACTGTTGTGTGCAATATATTTTTCTACTTCCTTTAAGTTGAATATAGCATCATCATTGTTGATAGACCATTTTGATTTGGTATCAGATATTTGCTGTAGGCCCTGATTTTTAAAAGATTTGTGAAGAGTTGGGGTTTTTTTTAAACATTCAATAATTAATTAATAAAACTTCAATAATTTGGTAATGCCCCTTCATCCCCTTTGCCATAATGTTTATTCTTGTCAAGAAACTCCAGATAGATTTTTTTTTTCCCCTTGTTGAAAAGAAGTTCAATCATTTACTTCAGTGGCAGAATTCGATGAACTTATTTCTTAAATGAACATTGGAAATTGTGGCCTTAAATGACTTTAGTTTCTGTGCTCCTCAAAATAAATTTAAGCCTAAAGAAAAAAAAAAGACTTATTTGCTATCATGATTTATTGATAGTGCTATCTGTTTCTACAGAAGTACTGTCTCTGAGGTTGTTGCTGTTCTGTTTGTTTTTATTTAAAGGCTTTGTCTCTGGGTGGAAGGGATGGAAAGGGACATTAGATATACATTAAATGCATTTTTAATTTTAAAAAATATGGGGGAGAGGAAATAAAGTGGAAAAAAAAATCTCTTGAGGAAAAAAGTCAAAAAAATGACAATCTAATTTTCTCCTTCTCTTCTACTATAGAATCCAGAGCAATAATAGGACTAGATTAGAGGAACGGTCAAATAACAAAAAGTATGGTCTTTATCTATAATGTTTCCACCTGCTTTTACACACCAGGAAGAAGATGAGACTTCTTTCATTTCTAATAATTTGCCAGTGTGCCATAAAGAGTCTCAGTAGTCACAGTGCTTCGAATCCCAATGTCATTTTACTAATGGCTGATGATCTTGGTATTGGAGACCTGGGATGTTATGGGAACAGAACCTTACGGTATGATGATATGTTTGGGGGAATCGTGTCTTTGTATTTAGTTTTTCTATAGATTTGTGAAGTTAATAAAACACAAATGTTGAGAGCTTTGATAAGGTTCTTTAAATGTAATCAAGCTAATCTTTCTGCAGCATATTCAATCTTTGCTTTTTTTTAAATAATAATAAGAAAAGGCTTAGCTGATGTACTTTATCCCGCTAAAGCATTGCATTTTAAAGAGATAACTGAGCAACCAAATTAACTTTAAGATCCAGAGAAGTAAAATATAATCAGTAATTTTATTTAAAAATTAATTTGGCACAAATATGAATTAAGCATATTTTGAAGAAGTCTTGTGATTTGAGAAGAACTTGTCACCAACCATTTGGAAAAAAAGTGCTATTTTTTTTCCTTTCACTTGTCTTTGTACTGTAGTAATTTAAATTAATTAAAACCAATGTTAATATACCTGACTAATGCAGCAGTGTTCCCCAGGGTGATCATTACTGCTAAGTTAGGTATGATGCTTGTGTAAAAAGCACAACAAGTTGAGCCTACTCATTGTGTTTCGGTGGTGCAAAATGAAGCTGTGATCAAGTTAAATAGTCCATTCAGACAAAAGGCACTGTCCTCTTGAATGTTAAGTGCCCTTGTTCCTGTTGAAGTTAGTTGGAAGTGAAAGCTCCTCGTAACTCACAAAAACAGCTCATCTTACTGCCTCTGGTTTTAAACAAGAAAAAAATATATGTGACACAGATGTTTGTGTTACCCCTTCTTCTCCCACAAAGGATCAGAAATACTGAAAGAACTGTATTCTCTGATGTGAAAGTCCAGGATTAAATTTTAGAGAATGAAGAAACTGCATCACACTATTTTTTGTCTACAGGTGATGTTATAGCAAAAAAGATGGAAAATTAATGTTTTTGACTGTATTCAGGTAGAACACAGTCAGAACGGGAGGACGTACGTGCCTTAAGGTCATGGTCATTAATCTCCTGGGTCAGGGACTTACTAGAGCAAGCTGCAGTTCCTGGCTAGTGTTCATGACTAGGTTTTTTTTGGGGGGGGTGTTTGGTTTTTTTTCTGTAGAACCAAAGGCACAGGATTTCATCCTGCAGTAACCAGTTTTCAAATGCATGAGGACAAAGTTCGCATGCAGATATGAAAACTTAGAAGTGCTCCTGGGTCTAATATTACAGACGTAGTCTGTAAACATCATTAATATAGAGATGAATGAAGAGTCATGACCATTTGAATCTCTCTTAATAAGTGATAATATCCATCTTCCTCTCCCCTCCCCCCTCAGAAAAACCCATAATATCATATAGTGTTGTGATGCTATTAAACCTTTTTGAAAAGGGATCAATGGAATTTTGGTTTTCTCTCGGTAGGCACTTTCCATTTTTCCATGTAACTCTTCATTCTTCAGCTGATGTAATTTTATTGGTGAGCCAATGGCAGTGACACTGAGAGGGCTATATCTATCTTCCCTATCTCAGAGATTTTCATCTCATTATCCAGGGCAACTGATGCTTTCACTCTCTCTCTGGGACAGTCAGATCCCAAATGACCTCATTATTGTCTCTGTTCTGCTTTGAAATTTTGCTGGGGAAAGGGATAAGCGCGACCAAGTAGGGAGTAAGGAAGCAACAACTTTCTCCAGTCTGTCCCCTCCCCATGGCTGAAGCAGAAAGGCCATGCAAGTAGCAGAATTACAGTTTTGGGTCAATGAATGCATAAAAAGGGGTTGAAATGCAACAGGGCCACGTGTCACAGATTAGTATTGTCCATGACAAGGGGATGAAAGTGGGGAAAAAGATTTTTAGCACAATACCACAAAGCCATTTTGGTATTAATACCTAATAAATGTAAACGTATTTGCTACGATTGTATTTAGACTTGCAACACCACCATGGTTTTGATAATTTGCATACACTGGTCTTAACTTGATATTTTCAATAATTTTTGCCTCAGATGCTTTGATCTCACCGTGCCTGTTTCTAAATAATTTTATTTCAATTATGTTTTTCTAGAACCCCTAATATTGACAGGCTAGCTAAGGAAGGTGTGACACTTACTCAGCATATAGCAGCGTCCCCACTGTGTACTCCAAGCAGGGCTGCTTTCCTGACAGGACGATATCCTATCAGATCAGGTAAAATCCCATATTTCTATTAATATGTCTACCTTATTTAATTTGCAATAAGCCATGTGCATTTTCCTCTCTGTCTTTTTTGATGTCTTTATCATCGTCAGGTTGGGTATTTAGGTCAGTACCTAATCAAGCTCAGCAGAGTTGGTCAACGTTTAAAATCTGCTATACATGGGAAATTCTCAGGTTTCAGAAGAAAAATATACAGAAATAAAGCTTTTTTTTTTCTTCTTTTTTTTTTTTTTAGAAAAGGAATTTAAAATACTGGGGAAAGCATCTGATTGTGGCTATTTAAAGTGGAAGTAACAACCAGATTTCATGGACTTGGTCCACTGTCTAAATGATGGAGGCCTCTTTGCTTCCCTAGTTGTCTTCAGGCTGCTTCCAGAGTGGTGAGGGCAGCATGAGTGTTGAACATCACAGAAGATTCCATGGGGCCTCAAACTGAACCAGATTTCTTATCTATTCCTGTAGAAACATGAAAACTAGTATTTGAGAGCAACATCTAGAAAAGGGAACATTGAAAGCCCATTGTTCCTTCTTAGGAAAATCAACACTTATTTACTCATCAAGCATCTAGGAAGACACAAGGCAGAACTCAGTTTAAACCTTCTTGCTGAGATATTTCTGCTTCTTCAAAACCTTTTGGTTTAGACGAATTAATATTTTTTTTTCTGATGAAAGTTCATTAAAATATTCCAGCCACTCTTCAAACTGGGGAGAAGAAAGCAAAAATCCTCCCTTCTTCCGAAGTATTTTCGCTTCATATCTTCCCATTCACAATGCTAAGAATCCTACAAGTACATGTAACTTTAATAATTTTAGTTACTTTTAAAGGGCCTGATCCAAAGCCTGTTTAAGACGATAAAGATTCGTCTGTTTATTTTAATGGGCTGGGACTAAGCCCCTCAGTGGTTAACCATGCAACTTTAACATTCCCTTAACGTAATTTTTAGCAAGGATCATTATACATTAATCAGATCACTTGTTCATTAGTGATAAAACATCCTGTCCTTGCTTCTGGGAATGAAAGCAAAGCAAGACTCTGGAGCCTACTTGATATGTTCGTGTTCATTCAAATCAAGTAACAAGCTGCTGCAGAAGTGCCAGCTTATATAGCTTGCTAAATTTTCCATTACATTCTGCTGAAAGGAAAAATTTATATACGTGTTATAGCTATACTACTATTAATATTTGCTGTAGGTAAAGCCACAGGTCACTTTCCGTTATGATCCTCGTTCTTATTTCTGAAAAATTGACATTTGAACTGTTTTTTTTTCTTGACTGATTTGCTCTCAGTCATACTTAATCATTTCCATGTATCTACAAAAATTGAACTTTGTCTTAATTAAATTAGGAATTGCTAAATGTGGGCTACTTCCAAACATCAGTGAGGAACTAATACAGGATTATTATGGAAGATACTAGAATCACAATGGGGAGGGGGAAAAAAAAAAGGACAGAAATGTAAAAATCCTGCTAACAGAGATGAAGAAAAATATTCCAAAATGCAGTAACTTGATGAAACACCTCAGAGAAAGGTAAGGATGAAAAAAATGATCCTGTACATTACTTTGATTCCAGTAACTTAGTGGAATTACACTGATTTCAATTATGAGAGTTCAAAATACACCTTCAAATAAAGTACAGATATAGATGACTAAAACTGCCTAAACTGTTGATCAATAAAACCGAGTATGTTGAATAAGGGTGAAAAACTGAAGGCAACATTTGAAGGGTAGGTGAGCTGTCTTTAATAAACTAGTCTAACAAGTCTTTTTCTCTTCTAACCAGAATGAATGCCCAAGGGGAGATTCTGGTTGCCTACATTAGGCATGTAATTTTGGCAGTGCAGTTATCCAGTTGCATAATTCAGACTTCCTGAAGATATATCTGCACAGATTTGCATAGATACTTTTTGGTTCTGTCTATATTCTGAGCCAGCTCTCATCTGGAATCCCAGTAATCTAATTTTCATAAACCTGAACTCCCAAGTTCCTCATACTGAGTAGAGTTTGTAAGCTCAGGTTTGTGTTTTTCAGACTCTTGGTGTATAGAAAGTAATGTGCCTTATTTAGATATTTTCTTATTAGCTCATACATGATGCTGCTTTAATGCACCCAGTCTGGAACTTGAGAATGTCTGTTCATGCCATTTGAGCATGGGGCCTCTCCCACAAAATCTGAGTACCCTAGCTGGTAGGTTCCTGAATCAGATTTTTTCCTGCTCATTTTTGATGATGATATTTTATGTGCCTGGCTGTAATATTTCCATTTCAATTGCCTTCTCTCAAATAGTCTTATAGACTTGTAGAAAACCACGTATAAGGAAAGTGGACATACTGAGAATAGAACTTGGAAGTGCTCACACTTAGTCCCTAGCTCCATTCCTTCCCTTTACAGAAGAAAAATGAATTATGCAACCTCAACTTCTTTCAGATATGTTATACCTCAGAATGTCCACAGAAGGGGCTGCAGCTATTTATGTGATAGCTGGCTGCACAATTATAAGTAGAGATTTTTCTTTTTTTCTACTTCTCGATTTCTGGTGACAGTACGGAAATGACCTCGCTCAGCTAAATGGATGATTGGGTCTGCCACTTACATTTCATAGTGATGGGTGGCAATATGTCATTTAAGTGATACCACATAAAGAAGAAAGTGCATACAGAAGGAATAGATGAAAACTGTTTCACTGTGTTATCCAGGTCTCATTCATTTTCATGGTATTTAGGAATGGCTGCCTACTCACGAGTTGGTGTCTTCTTATTTTCTGCCTCTTCTGGAGGGCTTCCTTCTGAAGAAATAACTTTTTCCAAACTCCTGAAGCAGAGAGGTTATTCAACAGCTCTCATAGGTAAAATTGCTCAAATACACAATGTTATTTTTCATTCATTTGAATCAAAAGTGCATTAACTTTCCATGTAAAGTGTTAAATGTCTGCATTAAGCTTTTTTCCCCACAGCATAATGAGTTTATTTTTCTAATACAAAGCTGAGCACATTCCCATGCATATGTGAAACACTAATCATGTAAGTATGTCTAATTCACTTGTTTAGTTGTAGTCTCATTGTGCAAAGTACTGAACAAATGCATAACATTGAAAATCAGTCCATCTCATGAAAAGTTTTCAGTATAAGTTTAAAATAGGAGTCTGATTGCAGCAGGGAGACAGTGAGAGATTAGGGTACAAGTCAGGGCAGCAGTGGGATTCATTTCACCTGTCTTCAGATATTTTCATAATGTAGATGATTACTACCTGAGCTAACCATCTGGATTCTCCTCTTAGTCATTGGAGGGAAATGGTCATTTCTAGGAAGTTTGTCTCATCCTGTAGTAGATGTTTAATATAAAAATGTATGTTTCTCTCTCATTATAAAGATAGTCTGGACAAGCAGCTTGGACATAAATGTCCAATGATGGGTAAGAGGGACCCCACTGTATAAGTATTAAAGAGAGTTGAAATGAATGTCATAAAGATATAGCATTTAAATAATGAGAAAGGTGTTGGTTTTTTTTCCTAATTTTGCCACTGAAGTATTCCACATTGCTTACATTTCAGCAGATGTTTGTGAAATACAGCTTATATTACTTAACATACATTGTCTTTCTGTACTGAAATTGTCAGGAAATAGTTCTTTAGAAAGCATCGTACAGGAATGTTACTGTGTTCCTTTAAAAGCTGGATGCACCCAACTTGATTTGTAAATGTAACAAAAGCTTGCAATTTCGGGCATAATTTTTATTTTAAAATAGTCTGTTTAGCAAGGCTAGCAATTCACATCATTGTTTAAAAAAAAATCCATACCATGTAGCTACCTCAGTGTTGATGTTCCTAACTAAGCAAGTCTACTTAGCTGTGCTCCAGTCTTTGAAAGTATAAAATACCATCATGTCCTGACAGTTAATAGAAATATATTTAGAGCAGGTGTATCTGAACCTTAGTACAACAAAGCCATTCACAGAATAATTTGTCATGTTCATCATGGAATTACTTCCTATTGCTCCATATTCAGTTAAAGACTGCAGAAAATTCATTCTTCTGTTTGTGACAAGCACTGTAATACAACTCATTTTCTGGGGGCTGACCTAGTTAATGTTCTTTTTTTAACTACTTTCCCCGCAACATGACAGCTTGCCACTTAGAGCTCCAGAAGCTATCTCCATGATGCTTAATGAACAGTTCTTCCAAGTGGCCTGAATGATAGCTATGAAACCATAAAATGTAATATTACCATACCCTTAGAGTATAATGAAGCCTTCCAAAAAATCAAGAAGAGTATTAAAATTAAGTATAAAGCATATGTAAATGACAAAAAGAAAAATTATGTAGATTTGAAGAAGAGACAGGCAGACTCTGATTCCCAGCCTGTCCATTTTCTGCCTCTGCTGGTATTCTTATCACATCATCTTGGTCTAGGTCAGGGAGTCATTGCTTGGTTCAGTCCAACTCAGCAATTCCCAAACAGTTAATTGTCAAATTCTGCACCTGTGATGGATTGGCATAAGGATAATTCGAAGCCTTTCTGTTTCTCAAGCCTGTACTATCACTCCTTTTTTAGCCAAGTTTCTCTCCCCTTTACTCTCTAAGGGCACTTTTTTCTTCTCCAAATGAAGTCTCCTTTCCTTTTCCTTTTTTATTCCTCCTCTGAATATGTACTTTCTTTTGCTTACTATGTCCCTAAATATATTTTAGCTATAAATCTATTTTATGCATGCACTTTTTTACCCCATTGTCTTTCTCCTGTGACACAAAGAAGGTGACATGCAATAGATCTGGCAGTAAGAGACCCAGTTGGAAAATCTTCAAGAAAACCAAGTTTTCTCAGAAATGCAGATGCACTGAATCTGAAATATTTCACCAGTTTAGCATCCTGGAGGGTAGCAAGAAATGTCAGTGTTTTGGGGGAAACAGCTGTGTCAGACTCTTAATCCAAAAGAACCTGTGAAAGTAGGTCCATATTGTTTTAACTACTGCTATAAATGCATGGTCAGAGTTGAGAAAAGGCCAGCTTTTCATCACTACTGCTATCCAGCATGTTGTTTAGCATCCAGAGGAGTTTAAAGTCCACCTATGCAGCCTATCTCCAAAGTCAAAAATACTAATGCATAAATTGGGAATTGTATTTTGTCTCCAGAATGAGAAATGTAGTATTTGGACACACTGTGGCCATAGTAGAGAACGCAAGATCAGCTGAGTCTATGAAGTAGTATTAACAGAACAGCGATTTGGAAGAGATTAGGAGGTGACAGAATTTCAGTTGAAAGCCGCTTAAAATCTTACCATATTAATAATATATGCATATATACTGTAAATTACTAATATTACTATGCATATCATATATTTCTTTGAATGCATAAAACATTTTCCTGCATCTTACACTGCAGGCCCTTAACATTTATTTAAAGAGCACAAAGCCGTACTAAAAGAAATACCAATAAATATGTTGACTATAATATGTAATATGAATATATTACTGTCAAACCTTTGTAGCATGACATATATATAACTGAGTCTTCACGTTGTTCTCTTTTCAACTATGTGAGGGAAAGATAGAGGAAAAGCATGGATTTTTGTAGCCTGCCCAGAATTATGGCTTAGAGAAGTAAGTTCCAAATGAAGTTTCTTAGATGGATAGAACTTGCTTCTCATTTACCTTTCTTTGCATTGCTTTTCCTCTGCAGAAATCTTAATTGTGGCAGGAGAGTGAAAAAACCTAGGTCTGAAACTATTAAAGTACTCATAATATACAATTAACAGCTTAAATTTCACTCAGAAGCTTTGTAGAATCTGCTGAAAATTGTATGATGCTTATCTGAAGAGTCCATAATATGTAGCTTGGCTTAGTAAAGAGGTGAGAGCATTTTGCACTACTCCCAAATTTAGAAAGGTTCTAGTATGTAAAGCACATTACAATAATCTATTGAAAAGCTAGTTCAAAGTAGGACTTACTGTCTCAAAGAATGGTATAGAAGTCAAAGAAACTAATAAAATATGTATTGTGGGCCCAGTCATCACTTGTCTTCTCAGAGCAGTTCAGGACCTATTGAAACTTTCTACCTCACCGTCCGTTTAAAAATGGCAATTGTGTCTTTCAGTCAGTTGCCTGCATAACTTGTACCAATGCTTCTGTTGCTTTTCCCAGCTAACCTGCACTCTCTCTGCTTTGTTTGGATTAAGTTGCTTCTAAACAAATCTTTTCTGAGGCCCAAGATCATTTTAACATTGAAGAACTTGTGCTTGCTAAAAGCCTTTTGATAAAAATAGGTCCTATATTTTGCCCTGTCCTTAATTTCTTGTTACAAGATTCTTCTGTCCTGGCTTGTGTTTAGTTTTATGTTTAGCTTAATTGTTTAAATGTTTTAGTTTTATGTTAGTTTAATATTTAATTTTATAGAGATCCAGTTTAAACAAACTTCTTTATAACTAATAAATGACCTTGTAATGTATTTTTATTGGTTTGGTTCAGTGATGGCTAGGGAAAGGGAAAAATTCCATATATACTTTATTCCATTTTATATATTTTCTACCAACTATACTCTGAAAGCTTATAGAGCAAAATATTTCAGATTTCTTTGGGCTATGCTATGGGGGTGAGGATTTACTGGGTTTTGGAGGTTTTTTGCTTATTTATTTCTTTTAAGATCACAACCCTTGTCCTCATATTTAGCTACTGAGGTCATATTTATGTCATATTTAGTTATTTGATTTAGAAAGAATAAATAAAATTTGGCCTGGCAATATAAATTGTCACCTATATTATCGAGGGTGACACTGAAAGTTTTTGTCAAGTATTTGACACATTTCCTTTCTGAGACCAAATAACATTGGTTCAAACATGATTTATGTCAATAGGCTTAACTACAGTCTATTACATTAAGTCAAGATGAATTTATAGTTTTTGTTAATTATACATTTGAACTAAAACAGCAGCTAGGAAACAGTTAGGTCTGTTGTGCTAAGCAGTGCACAACCATATAGTAAGGGGTTGTACCTGTGTTGCAGAGTGAATTACCTAAATACATACTGCAATCTGCACGAACATAGTTTATGCCACTGTAATGCAAATCAGACTCACTGTTTGTCGTATGCCAGTCTGTGTCCAACACATTGCAGAAATTGAATTATTTCCCAGTGTGACAAAATGCTATGAGAGGCAATATTTGGGGGTAATTTACTTGTTAGTGGTTTTTTTTCTTTTTGTATACAAATATACTTATTTATTTATTTGTATTTATATATCTATCTTATCTCCTCCCCCTGCTTCTATGCACCCAAGGCAAGAAGAAGCAATAATTAATGCTGATAGTGTCAACGGGCAATTTTGGAGATTTTACAATCATTTGAGTAATAATTGCCTTGGTAATTTTAACATTCTGGTTTTACTTCCTCTTTGTTACAGTTTTCTTTTTTAAAGCTAGACAAATGTGAATGATTTACCTGATAAATTTGAGAAATATGGATAGTTCCATATTGGCTCTTCCTAAGAAAGAGGTAGCTGGTACAAAACTGTAATTTATTATGACTACACATGCAGAAGGGCTTCATTTTCAAAGTTAACTATCTGCTAGAGCTCTGTTGCTCTTCAGTGACCTGCTAGCCCACTCAGAATTTAATGGTCTCTGTCAGGAGCTATGCCAAGCTATTTCTAACTGAAAAGAAGAGCAGACTTGAAAAAAAGTCTTTGGTGAAGGTGTAAAGAAAGGGTTGGGGATAAAACAGGGATGCACACAATAAATGTTAGGGGTGCAGAATATCAGTCAGATAGCAACAGTTTCATATTTGGAAGGGTGCACATTCGGAGTCTGATGATTTAACTGCAAAAATATTCTCTCTCCTATCTCTTTGTAGGAAAGTGGCATCTTGGGATGAACTGTGAAAGCAGTAATGACTTCTGTCACCACCCCCTCAGTCATGGATTTGATTACTTCTATGGGCTTACCATGACCAATCTTAGAGACTGCAAACTTGGGCAAGGCAGTGTATTTTTGAAAGGAACTGAAAAATCCATTGTTACCTCAATCCAAATCTTTGGAATCACTCTACTCTCTTTGGCAACAGTGCATTTTATTGGCTTCCTCAAAGTACCTTTCCAAGCATTGGGCTATTGCTTGTTAATAACTGCTATTTTACTTGTGGTTTTGCTTTTTTTCTTTTATAATTTTCGATACCTGAACTGCTTCTTAATGAGGAACCATCAGATTATCCAGCAGCCACTGTCCTACGAGAACCTTACTCAGAGACTGACAAAAGAAGCTGTACAGTTTATAGGAAGGTAGGTTTTTAACTGTGTTAGGAGATACGCTGGCGTTTCACAATGACTGCGCTTTTTAAAAAGTAACATGCGAACTGGTGTGCAAGAGGAAAATGTCATTATACATTATCGTGATTTCTTTCTTTAAAAGATAACTGAAGATGATAGTTAATCTGCTTAGTGAAAGTGACCGTTTTACAGTAGAAAGTAGATATACATTAGGGGAGAAATATCACTTCCTCTTTATCTTAATCTCTGTGGTGTTTTCTGTGGGGTACATAATAATTTTCTCTATAAAAATTACAAACTAGTCATGTTTACTTTTTTCAGAATGTCTCCTTAAAAATACTTATTGAAATTTCAACATTTTTATAGGACTTTCATTCTTGAGAATTTCATGTAACTTAGCAATATGAAATATATTCTCTAGTGTGACTTAATTATATAAAAGTTAGCACAATGTAGAGTCATAACTGATGAGTTTTCTGGAGTGATAAACTGTTCTTTATCACTGATTTGATGCATCCATTAAATTGCATTCGTAAGGCCAGTTTTGTAAAGTTACTGTGATTTTGAATGACCATTTTTACGTCACATTGATTTTGAAAAGATCTGATTTACAGAAGTTTGGAAATCAATTTTTTTTGAAAGTGGCATTTTTTTAATATGGGTCACACTGGGTGACCCGAACATTGGGTGTATAAAAACATCTCAAATCATTCATGATTTTTGCAAAGTTAACTACTTTGGTCTAATTAACCTTATATCCTATCTTAACTCAGCTGTTTTTTTCTGTGTGTGCATGTGTGCGCACGTGTGTGTGATCAAAGCATGAAAGTATACGTGTGGATTTTTAAAATGCAAATCAAAATATTTGAAGCAAAAATATTTCATCCATATAACTTCTTGAAAAACATGCCAGTGAATTCTTCTAAGTAACTTTGGAAACAGATTGCACCATTTCTAAAAAAAAAAAAAAGTTAATCAAAGATAAAATCATGTTTTAAGACATAAGAAGTCCCTTAATTACTGTTCTGAAAAGTAGGTACCAGATAGTAACATGTGAATATATTCACATAGTGTCATTACTGAATGAAAACTTATAACAAAGAATTTGAGAAAATTTCACTAGACTACTCATGAAGACCTTTAGCTAGAAAAACTGCTCATCTAAAATACTGATCTTTTACTGCAAATTTTATATTGTTTCAGTCATTATAAATATTTGACATAGCCATCTGTACTCATGATACCAAAACAAAATGTTTCTTGGAGCAAATTTCTATAAGCAAGTCCTCCCAACAATCAACATTCTCACAAATATTTACAGATAAACTCGTGCATCTTTATTTCCCCTTAGCAATGCTGATAGGCAAAGATGCTTTCTAATCTACGTTCTAATTATTTTAACAGTAAAATATTTTATTTACTACAAACATATACAAACACACACACACACACACCCCTTTGGAAATTGCTGGGCAGAGGTTATTTGCTTAGTGACCAAGCACTTGGTGGTTTGTAAAAGATTCTTCAAAGAGCACATTAACTATATGCTGGCAGATTCTCCCATGATTTACAAGCATATAATGTGCCTACAGTGGTTAATAATGTTCTGGATATATCTGAATGTTTCATTGATTTCAGTGTAATGGCAATAAATTGATAGCCCCAAAACAGGTGAGCTGAAGACTGGGAATGGGTGCTGGAAAACTGGTAAATTTCTTAACTTTACTAATACTCATCATGTGCACAATATTATTGTGTAGCTTAGTGTTTAGAGCTGGCAAAACAGCATATGATCTAACTCAGCATAGCCCTGTTGACTCAACTAGAGGTAAGTGGAGTTAGATCAGCTGGGCACTTACCCCCAATTCTCAGTGTAGTTTCCAGGCAAAAATTATGTTAAATTGAAGCAAAGGTTAATGGCACATATTGGTAATTTGCAATAAACTACATTACAGGAATGCTGCAATTATATTAAGAATTATAACCCACACAATTCAGAGTCAATGCTAAATTAAAAAATATCCAAGCATATTAAGGTATTGAGAAACAAGTAGGCCATCCAAGCAATCTTAACTGTGCCCTGTAGTGAATTCACATGCAAAGTATATGGCTATAAAACTTGCTCCTGGGGAAAAGAGTAAATAGGTTAATATACACTGAACTGACCTGTCCCATATAATAGTATGAACAACAAAATCAATACTTGTTTTCACACACTGGTTCTGACATTAAACAGTTCATACCTGTCAATTCCAGTCCACCAGTTGACCATTGCTTTTAATTTACTGACCTCAGGCATTTGTAGGGGAATGGCAGTATACAGGCAATCAGGCTGCAGCAGCAGACATCCAGCCCTCTTAAGCAAATAGCCACCATGTTTTTGGAAGCCACAGCTGCTTGATCCAAAGTATTTGTGTGATTCCACTTCTTTCATGGAGCAGGCTCACTCCGCCCTTGTGTCTGGCCACATGTTCAACTCAACACTGAATTTCTCACAGAGGTTTCTTTTGTTTGAATAATGTGGCAAGTAGCAAGCTCAGTACTGTACAGCAGTGATCTATGTGCACAAGTATACCGGTTCAAAGAATCCTGAATTCAGACGGTCATTCCCCTTAACCAGATGTTAATACTTTCTGTCATCCAACTAAAAATCATCAGTTTTCATGCCTATTGTAATTGATTAATTATCTTTACAATAAATATATGGTAAATCTCTGATCTTCAACAGCTCTGGTACATCCTATATATGCTATATTTCCTGATTTGGATGCCCCTACCGTATAACACGTCTTTTATAGACCTTTGTAAGTCGATAGACTTCCTGTGTATTAGTTCTTTGTTTAGTTACTTCTCAGTCATATTGCTAGCTGTATGACTTCATAGCATTGGATCTGATATTTTTCAAGCCTTTTTAGAATTTCTTCATAGCAGATAGCTGTTATACTTACTATTCTTGGTCTACTTTTGGGAAGGTGATACTGTATTTGTTCTTCCTTCTTCTACTATGTGTGTGTGTTACTATTTTAATTTGCTTATAGGCAGACTGAAAGACAGGAAATATAATATTTAATGCTCAGAAACTACACTGGAGAGGAATAGGTACAATTACAAGTGTCAGATCCAATGTGTGAAAACAAGTACTAATTTAGTTGCTCACACTCATTGTATGTGGACAGGTCAGCTCAGTGTATGTTAATTCTAATTACTTTTTCCCGAGAGCAAGTCTGTACACATATTGTAAACCTTTCAGAATACTCTGTAGACATTACAGTATATTTGAAAGTCAAATGGAGGCTAATTATTTTATGTTAAGTTCAATGTGGTTACCACTTATGTCTCTTCAGCATATCCTTTAGTAAATGACCTGCTGCACAAGCAATTCAATTTTTGAAAATGCCAAAGAGCTATTTTTAACTTCTTAGAAATTAGCAAGAGGAAAGCACCATTCTGTACTACAGAATACCTCCCTAACAAACACAGACAACTGACCACCATTAATAATTATAATTAGAAAAAAAAAAAAAAAGCCTAATGAAATCTGACTTCTGGGAAACAGTATTTGCATATAAACATATACTTACAATTGAAAGTTATGGTGAAAGTGATACTTGAACAAATTTCTTGCAGATTTACTGATAAATAGTGATAGATTATCTATCCATAATGCTCAAAAGTTTGTGATGATAGTTAATAAATTTGTGATTTTTTTATCTATTCCATTTCAGTCTTTGAAACAGTGATACAAAATATATCCATTTTTATTTTCTTCTACTGTAACAGACCTGTGGTTTAGAGTTTCGCTGTATATCAGTAGGTGTTAAGATCAGGTAGCTGGAATGTTGCAGAGGTCTCATTTGGAACCAAAGAATTAATAGGAGCTAGAGCTCTGAAATCAGTTTATAGCAAAATACAGATTATAGAGAAGAGTTCATGTATCTTTGTATACATACAATGTATATGTGCAGATATATTTTAAAAAGTTAGTAACTTCTAAGCCATAACAACTTTACTGGATCTTCATCCCTTTTTCTCAGACCTGTGCTTGTTAGTTTTAAATAGAAGACCTAGCAGGAAGAAGCTGTGGTTTTTATGTGCATTAGGGCCATCTGAGAATGAATAAAACTAATTTAAGAGTGATTAAGGATGTAACTAAGTCTGTAATTTGGTAAGAGGCAGACTACATTGTGAATGGAACACTTTTTAAAAGCAGTAGATCTGCATACTGAATTTCAAGTGTATGTGTGGGAGAGGGATTTAGTAATGAATATTAATTGTAGTAGGTGAAAAACTTAATTTTTAGCATGCTTACAAGAATGTACTTTTTGAAGGGGAGAAACAAGGTTATATACAAAGGGCATAAAAACATATGAATTGTGTACCTCAGGCGTTTAAAGGATCAAATAGGCAAGAAAATATAGATAACAAAGATGTCTTGGCAATTTGCATGTAAGAATCATTTCACATATACCGAGGTAATGGAGGCAAATCCCCCATTGAGTATCTTCTATGAACAGTCAGATTTTCCATATATTTATGGTTTTTTTCCCTTTCTCAGTCCTCTTTCTACATCTTTTCTGTTTTTGATAGTTATTCCCAAGTGGTCAAGAGGCCTTTTTTGGATGAGAATTTTGAAAATATGAAAAGATGCTTGTTTTAAGGTGTGTCTTTTAAAAGAATAAGACACAAGTATGCATTCATGGATAGTAACAATGCTGTTAGCTCTATTGGCAAACAGAACAAAGTAAAATCCAAACTGAAGGACAAAGTCCTTCTTCAATAAAACTGACCTTTTTCTTCTGCAGGAACAAAGTCTGATGAAGAGCATTCAACCAGTCTAGTCACAAAGAGCGCTCTCAAATTGGTGATCTAATCTGGAAATAGAGAAAGGAGACAATAAGCATATCCACTGGGTGGATATTAGACTTGAATAAGAAGAATGTTTTTAGCAAAAGTTTAGTAGAAGTTACATGAAAGGAAAAGTTAGGCTTGCATCCACCTGTATTGACACACTTGCATGTTTATGCTGGAAATGTCTCATCAGATTATATACTTTGATGTTTTTGTTTTCTTCCATTATCAGCATTTTAACTGTGTCTCTGGTATACTGTGATTATGTGAAAATGACACATTCTCATTCAATAAGTCTTATCAAGTCTTATTTACACACCCTTGTAAGAAAAATATGTTTTACTCCTATATCTATTTCAGATAGTTCTTTTCAGACTACACTGTTGTGGGTAAATTAGCTAGACTGTATAAGACTTTGGGGATTATAGAAATTTTTTTTAACAAAATTTAACACAGCTCGGTGTTCTCCTAACTCATAATCAGCTGTTATGAATCAGGGTGTCTTCACTGGTACAGGGGTGTAGTTGTCTAATGGGTAGAAAATGTACTTGTGTATGTACTTTGTGACAGAACTTGAAAATAATTTCATATCTAGCAATAAAATGTGAATTTAGAGCTTATTGTGGAAAAGTAACATGGAGCCCTGTAATGTCATGTTTGCAACTAATTTCCAGTATGGAATCATTCTTGAAGTGTCAGTTTGATTTGAGAACCACAGGCCTATAAAATCTGAGCCTCATTTGTTGCTCTGCTGCGGAAGCCTTAGATTGTCATTAATGCACAGAAATGCAACCAAAAAAATACAGGCAGTTTCAATGCGGCAAGTATTTAGAAGAAAATGCTGGAAAAAGCTATGGATTTCTATGTGAAAGGGACCTTATATTAGTTGTAACTTACTCTTTCATCCACTTTAAAGCTATGTTTCACAGCTCAAGCCTAAACTAAATCCTTGCATATTGTAGAGTCCTCACAGTAAATAAAAAGAACCGAGTACTATGCAATGTAGAGGCATCACCAACAATGCAAAGAACAAGAGGTACATTTAGAAGTTATCAAGGGCCGTTAAGTATACATTAAAGAATGTCTTATGTTAGATGTGTGTAATCACTCTGACTGTGTGATTCATGTTAGGAAAAAAATTCTGTGCTACATTTGAGCAAGTGAATCTCAGATCTTCTGAAAATGAAGTTCCAATTTTTTGAGCTGTGCAAAAGATGGTGGCAATAAATTTTCAAAGGAGCTGTTTACTGAAGTGCTTCAGTTAATAAAAGGAGCGTTAAGCTGTTATTGTTAGATTTCTCTCCCACCTACTAGCTGATATTGTCATTACATTTTCAAGGTCACAGTAAAAGTAGTCAGTTATGATTCTTCTCAAAGAGTTTTGGCAGGAGATAAATAGCTGCTTCAGATCTTTTTATAGGATATTAATAGGTGAGACACTTCTCCACCTGGCAGCGAACTGTCAATCAGAACCTGTCAGTTTGAGTTCCAAAGAAGAGAATGATTTAGTGCCCTTCCATATCAATCATTGATTAGATGGCTCTTCATGAAAGTTAAATCTTTGTGTCGGTTCCATTAAAAAAAAAAAGCTGAATTATTATCTCTTGAAAATAACATTTATAATGGATACTTTTGCCACTCACATTTAGCAATACTTGTATACGTTTAGAAGTATGCAGTATCTCTGTGGCATTAGAAAAAGACAGTTTGCATGAAAAAATATATTGTGCCTGCATTATTGTAGGTGTTTACTAAATTTTTGTGGTGGTTTACCCCAGAACTTGTACATTACTGTCAATTCAATTAACTGCTTTTGTGGGAGAAGTCAAAGATAATCTCATACTGGAAAGATATAAAGCCATAAAAAATGCAGGTTGGAAAAAAAAATCAGCTACCTTGCAGAAATGTTATTTAATGAAGGGTCAGTGTTATATCAATACCCATATTAAATATTAAACTTATGAAATGATTGTGTCTTTTTGACTTGAAATGCTGACATGTTTTCAGTTTATTTGACTCAGAAGTCTACTGTATTATTTGTTGCTACAGTAATGAAAGGTTCTCTACATATATGACTTAACTTGTATTCTATCAACTTGCAACAAATACAACCTCGCAATAAGTGAATCTTTTATGAAAAAGTTTTACTTTTCTTTATTTTTTAGAAACTGTAGTTTATGATATTAATGTTTACCAGTATTAAGATAATACAGTATATATGCAGAAATCCATGAAGAAAAATTCAAATAATTTTGTTTTAATTTTTCACATGAAAAGTGTTCTATTTGTTCTGTGAGTATTAGAGCAATTTTCTAAAACAGAAACATTTTATGAAGAAAAAGTCTCAGTCAGAAACTGAGACACTTATCAAGTGAGTAATCTGGATAAAATTCTCCTATTTTGTGTTTAAGCATGGCTGCCTATGCCAGTAAAATGGAAAGCTTTAACTATGCAACTTCCACAACAGCACACCCAACTAAGGAGACAGGAAAAAAAAAAGATCATAAATACACTAGATTAGACCGACTTATCTTGAGAATAAAATATTGATATCATATGAATCCCTTTTATTCAAAGACTTTTAGTTTTCAGGTTTTTGATTGCTGAAGGTTAGGTTTTTTTGTTTGTTTTTTTTCCATTCTAAAGGAACAGTTTGTTTGTGCATATCTTGTGGTGTTCCCTGCCTTTAGAAGATGGATGAATCAACTGTATGAGGAAATATGGATGGGACATGAATTGCAGGTATTACCCACCACAAAGATGGTGAGGGACAATATGGTAAATAAAACCAAAAATACTCTGTAATTACCTGTGTGTTTTAAGGTGAGACCCGGATAGGTTTTCTGAGTAGTGCTTTTCTGATTCAACTGAAATTTACAATTTGTGTAATGTTCTACAAATGCTGTTACAGTGTGTAGCAGTAAATTTGGCTAGCACTCAACACTTGTAAGTGAAGTTCTATAAATAATGCATAAGAAAAAGTTCTCATCTGAGCTTTGCTTTCACAGCCTACTGGAACTGATCATAAATACCCTGTTGACAGATCACATGAACAACAAAATTTACAGAGAATCTATTTATTGCATTCTGATTTTCTTTTTTCTCAGTTCAGGAAGCAGACTGAAGACAATAGAGCATGTTCATTACTGTGAGAGGAAAAAAAATCTCTATGTTAGCATGTATTTTGAGATTATTGTTTGTGCTTTGATACAGCATATTTATATGTGTTATGTACTGATCACTTGTGTACAAATACAGCATTGAATGATAAGATTTTGTCATGAACCTTATTCCAGAGTAAAGACAGAGAAAAAGTGCTAGTGTACTGGGTTTGACTTTCTCAATGATATTATGGAATATTTGGTCCTGGTCCTCATAAAAGTCTAATTAGTTGATAAGTTTCCATATAATGACCTTGCAAGGAAGATAGTTATGTTTCACATTATATGGAGTTCTGAAGATATATGTTCTTAAACAATTGTTTCTGGGCTTTTTATGTGTTATTGTAAAATGAAGGAAGAGATGCTGCTAGGTTCCTGGCTTTAACCAACTCTTTCAGTATATATAGCAAACAGTACTTAGTTGCATTTCTATGTTTATTTTTGCTTTCAATTCAGTAAGCACTTAAGAATGGCATTTTTACTGTGTGTGTTTAGTTTACCCTGTAATCAGTTACTTTATCCTACCTTGTATTCCTTTTCCTCTTTTTAGGGGGGCTCTGCTGTAGAAAGATTTCTTTGTAGAAATTTTGTTATAAAATACGCTAAGTATTTATTTTGCTTTTTTTTTNTTTTTTTTTTTTTTTTTTTTTTTTTGTATGTGTGTGTGTGTGTTTGTTTTTTCCAGGAACACAGATGCACCATTTCTTCTTATCCTGTCTTATCTTCATGTCCATACTGCTCTATATGCATCAAAAAATTTCATAGGAAAAAGCAAGCATGGCTTATATGGGGATGCAGTGGAGGAAATGGACTGGAGTGTAGGTATGTTGCATGTGCTTCTGATATTGATGGAGAATATTCATGGTAGACTCTCACTCATGTCCACTAAATGTAGTCTTCTTCAATCTGGATGTTTACAGTGTATCTGAGCTACTTGCCCTTTATACTTAGGGGAGAGAAATGCATGATTAGAGACATGATTAATCTGACCTCTTGTAGTATCTACTTTAGTATCAAATTAATTGTGTCTGAGAAATGCCTACCCTTTTTTGACTATAAAGCTAGCTTGTGTGGACTTAGCAGAGATGTAGACATCTTAACTGTGGACATTTAAAGTAAAGAAAGTTGAATCCAACCCCATGAGCTTCTGGGTGTCAGCTGGTCTTGAAGATACTGTAATTCTGCAGGTTATCTTCATTAATGGGTATACTAACTTTAAAAGTGACCACATAGTACTGATATCAAAATAATTTCAAATAAAGTGACTGCAGTCAAAATAATTTGCTGATTATTTTAGTGAATTCTCTGTATCAGTAAAATCAGTCAGGTGAGGTCCACTTCTGTCCATGAAAAACAGTCAAATAATTTGCCCTGCAGAGCCTTTCATTCTCTCTCAGGCTTGAGGACAGCCAGTCCTTAGAACTTCGAACAGGCTTCCTTTATCTCTAGACATATTGGAATGGCTCTCTGATTCCAGAAGTATCACCTCTGAAAACAATTCAAAGTTCATTTTTGAAATAATCTTAATAGAGTATAGCAGTATTAAGAGCTAAAGAGAAACTTGCTTCCTGCTTCCCACATACCCCAAGCAAATTCTGTTTTCAGTACATCCCACTACAAAATGGCTTTCTTCAAGAAAACAGTTCTTGTTTATTAGATTAATATAAACAGATACACAACTTCGATGCATACATATTTTTAAACTATGCAAGCATATACAGTTAAAATTATGTATATTTATTTTCATATTTTGCATCAAGAGATTCTAGCTACAGAAGCTGGGGGAAGAATGGACAGCACAATACATTTAGTGGTTTGTAATGTATTTAGTGCAGTATTTGCAAAAATTAACAAATGTTGAAAAACTTTGTGGAAAGCTCTGAGACGCTTAAGAGGAAGATCTGTCAGTGTGGGAGATAACTGGATTAAACAGAAAAACTTCCATATATCAGATTTCCTAAAGAGAGAGTGGCTTTCATTCAAGCTGTGTTACACCCTGAATCTTTATCACTCCTGTCAGTGGCCATCAGCATGTAGTCGATCAAGGGCTTGCATTAGGTTCATGTATGCATGCATTCTGTCACTTCCATTTGCATCCACTATGTAGTAAGCTACTGAGCATTAGCTGGTCTTTACTGTCTGATTTTTTTTCCCCACTGTTCCACAGTAGTAAGCTTATCCCAACCTAATTGATTATATGCTGCTGTCATTAGGTTTTGCTGCCTCCTTCAGGAGAGGTTTTAAACAACAGGTGGAGGTTTAGTTAATGATGCAGGAGTGGTAACTTTTGTATTTAAAGCCACTACTTTCTTCGAAAATGACCACAGACTCTTAGGAGATGTGTCGTACATAACAAACTGTAGGCCAGCAACATATTATTAAAAATGTTTGGGATAAATCGGAGATCCAAATCTAGTAATAATAGCATAGGAATTTCAAATTTTGTGTAATGCAGATTAAGTAGATACAGTCTTAAAGAGGAGATGCATGAGTTTCCTCATGTATTGTCCTTTACAATTGTGTACAGGAGCATCAGGGGCAGCAGAGCTGCTTAATCAGGAAAGAAATCCTCATTTGTTAGAAACTAGTGTACAAGCATCGAATTTGCTTCAGCTGAGGGTCTGGTTATTCAGTTTGGCCTATGTCTTGTGAGACTCTTGTGTTGACAAGTATTTGCTCCAGGAGGCAGAAAATATGTTTAGGTCCTCTGTTACTTTCTCCTCTGTTATTAGAATGATGAAAAAGAATTATGGCTGACATTTCCAAAGGAGACTGAGGGAATAATGTGGCTTTTTTTTTTTTTCAGTTGAAGGGAGCACTTCCATTAACCTCCACTGAAAATTCCAGTCTTAATGCATTCAAGTTTGTCAGACAAAGTAATTTATTCACCATACTGCTGATGTCAGTTGCCAACATTTTCTTGGAATACCTCTATCATTTACATTAGGAAAGTCAAATAAAATTGTCTGGAAAAGCTGGAAAAGTAAAACTATATGCTTTCTTCAAAGGAAAGTTTTATCATTTGTTAAACTAAAATGAGTATTTATGCATAGATTTAATGTAATTTGCAAAGACAATATGAACAAAATAGCCCAGATATAACCATAGGCTACAAAATCCTCTAATTAAAGACAACGCAGGCATAGGAAGAAAAAATGAATGTATGGAAAACTACATTATAGCACAACATCAGAAATGTTGGGCAATTGGTAGGAACAGAAACACCAACTTCAACTCAATTCAAAAAGAGACTTAAAGCAGATGATCTGCTGAGTGGGAAATGTGGAAATTCCTTGTGGATGAGTAAAGTAAAAAACAAAGGGAGGAGAGAAAAGTAGAACCAAAGTTATGACTGTCAGGTTCTAGTGATGAAAAAGTTGTATCAAGATTGGAACCATGAATGCAATGAAAAATTGTCTCTAATTTGAGAGATCACTTTGAATCAGAAAGAAGGCTTTAGCTTCCATTTGCAAGACAAAAAGCAATACCCTTTCTAAAAGTAAGACAGAGAAGTCTACTCAGACTGAGAATCTTAAATAAAAGAAAATTCTCCATTTTCATTTATTTATTTTTTTAGAATCAATCACCTATTTGGGCAATAATTCGATTAAAAGGTGATCTCCATGCTAGCAGGAGAACAAACCTAAAGACAGATGAATGAAATACTTCTTTAAGTTTCATGTTTGTGACTTGTTAAACCAATATTGAAGAGTATGATTACAGCCCATGTCAAAAATACTAAATATGAAATCTCTGGATAAGCTTTGCGACTGCAGGAGGCCTTGAATTCTCCTGGGAAAAGCTCCTGGGAAAAGCTCTAGCTAGGAGTGGCTGCTGCTAACGAGCTCTTGGTTGCCCCTGGCCAGAGGGAGTTGGGGCCTTTGATCCCGGTGGCCCTTGATTAGGGCAGGTCAAGCTCCTTCTTAGCCAGTGCTAGGGAGAGGCCTATATAAGAGCCAGGCCTAGAGCACAGCTCACAGAGGCAGCAAACAGAGGCAGCAGTTTGCGCAGAAGGGTGTGCGAAGGGACCTTCGTTTCTGTTCCCTGTGGTGTACGTTTCCTCAAGTATGGTCATTACACGCCACAGAGCGCGTTCCCCAGTGGCTGTTGGAGTTGCTGTGTCAGAGGCTTGGACCCAGACCGACCCTCTGACAGTAGATGCAGGTGGTCTCAGGCTGCAGGGAGTGCTTGGGGCCTCTCTGGGAGGCCTGTGCTGGCAGTCAGCTCTCCTGCAGGAGGTGTGCTGCTGTTGATGAGTTGTGTCATCAGGTAAGGGAGTTACAGGAGGAAGTCAGTAGGCTGCGCAGCATCCGAGAGGATGAGCAAGAGATAGACAGGGTATTCTCGGAGACTGTACAGCTCCAGGAGTCCCAACCCCCCACAGCAGTGGAGTTGCTGGAGGGCTCTGTGCCGTGTGAAACGGTACATAACACTGTAGAAGGCGGCTGGAAACTGGTCACTGCTCATGGGAGGAGAAAGGCTCCTACTCCTCCTGAAGACTTGCAGCTGAAGAACAGGTTTAGTGCCCTCCAGGATGAGGAGGAGCTGGGCATGGCTGCAAGGGAAGTACCTGGGACAACACACCCTGTGCCTTGCTGGAACGCCCGGAAGAAGTGGCAGGTGATTGTCGTGGGGGACTCCCTGCTGCAGGGGACGGAGGCATCTATCTGCTGACCTGACCTCATGTCTAGAGAGGTTTGTGGCCTGCCGGCGGCTTGTGTGAGAGATGTCATGGAAAGACTGCCAAGGCTTGTCCACACTTTGGACTATTACCCACTGCTGCTCTTCCATGTGGGCGCCAATGACACCAAGGGCAAACTGGAGACCATCAAACAGGATTTCAGAGCTCTGGGGATGGTGGTCAAGGATCTGGGAACCCAGGTCATCTTCTCCTCAATCCTGCCAGTGAGGGGGATGGAGGGGAGGAGGAGGAGACAGACTTTCCAAGTTAACGACTGGCTGCGCCGCTGGTGTTGGCAACAGGGTTTTGGTTTCTATGACCATGGGACCCTGTTTGAAGATCGACAACTGCTTGGGAGAGATGGGATCCACCTCACTAAGTGGGGCACGCGTGTCTTTGCCAGCAGGCTGGCCAGCCTGGTAAGGAGGGCTTTAAACTAGGAAAGACGGGGGAAGGGGAGAGTTATAGTGACAGGGTAGCTGGCAAAAGACAGCTCAAGTCGGGATGCCTCCAGCAGGTGAACGAACCCAGGGAAGTGCGCATGGGATGTGGCTATGGAGGATCCTCTTGTATCCCTCCTGGGAAACCTGCATGCTYRATCACCTCTCTGAAATGCCTGTACACCAATGCACGCAGCWTGGGGAACAAACAGGAAGAACTAGAGATCTGTGTGCGGTCGCAGGGCCATGATCTCACTGCCATTACAGAGACACGGTGGGATAGCTTGCATGACTGGAGTGCTGTCATGGATGGCTACGTGCTTTTTAGGAAAGACAGGCCAGGAAAGCGAGGTGGTGGAGTTGCTCTTTATGTGAGAGAGCAATTGGATGTATTGAGCTGTGCCTAGGGGTGGATGAAGAGTGAGTCGAGAGCTTATGGGTAAGAATTAAAGGGCAGGCTAGCATGGGTGACACTGTTGTGGGTGTTTACTACAGGCCATCTGATCAGGAAGAGGAAGTTGATGAGGCCTTCTACAGACAGCTGGAAGTAGCCTCACGATCCCAGGCCCTGGTTCTCATGGGGGACTTCAACCACCCYGATATCTGCTGGAAAGACAACACAGCAAGGCACAAACAGTCCTGGAGGTTCCTGCAGAGCATTGGTGACAACTTCTTGACACAGGTGGTGGAGGAGCCAACAAGGAGAGGTGTGCTGCTGGACCTCGTACTAACAAACAAAGAAGGACTGG